>NC_066584.1:96414557-96782890 GCF_024323335.1 Lathyrus oleraceus | reverse complement strand
CCGGTTACTAGGCATAAGACCAATGAGGGAGAATATCCATCACTGGTTAAAGTGAACATATCAAGGATAGACTCAAAGGGAAGAATATCTGTCATCGGTAAGATGAACATATCAAGGATAAACTGCCGGAAGAAGTAGGAATTACATCTATCAAATACTGGATAGAATACTGAAAAGAGAATATCCATCACCGATTAGGATGAACATATCAAGGATAGACTCCGCAAAAAGGGAAACAGGATTTACAACTACCGGTTACTGGGTTGAAGACCACAAAGAGAAGGAAACCCGTCATCGGTTAGGATGAACATATCAAGGATTAACCCTCCGGGGAAAGAAACAGGGATTACAACTACCTTTTTATTGGGTAGAATACCAAAAAAGAGAATATCCGTCGCCGGCTAAGATGAATATATCAAGGATAAACTCAAAGTAGGGGAAGAAAGTATCTGTCATCGGTTAGGATGAACATATCAAGGATAGACTTCATGGGGAAACGTGAAAATGAATCTGCTGGGGAAAAATAGGTTACTTTTTCCAGGTATTGGGCAAAAGTGAAATACTTGCAAATTGAGAAGAATATTACCAGTTACTGGGTAATAGACTCTCGGGGGACCAAAAGCATCTGTCTAGGTAAGATCTAGAAAGAAACGGTCAATCAAAGACTCAACCCAATGAGGATATATCTCAGGGGGAGTGGTTCCATCTAGACAACCAACTGAGGAGGAAACTGAACTAATGATCATCCACGAGGAAATAACTCAGTGGGGAATGAGAGAGGTTAAATTCTTTCTGCTTAAGGGGCTGACGCTCTACAATTGAAAGAGGACAGACACATCAAATCTGCATGGGGGAAAAGGATAGCACCATAGTAGAGGATCAGAGAAATAATGAATCATATAGTGCAAATAATGTAATAATGAAAATTTGTGGATGTTTATGTATATGTATATGTATTTATGATGATTATGCTGACAAAATAATCACAAAGGATACAACTGTTGCTGGTTTGAATCATCAATACAACACTCGGCCAATCTCAACAGGGAGAAACCAACTGGAGAAAGAGAGGTGAAAGAATAACGCGAATCAAACATCTCAAAGGCTCGACCCTAGCTAGGGGAGAGAGAAAACCTGTTGAGGATCTGCACCATCAACTCTGCGGGGAATTTTAGGTCAACACCGAGATAACCTCACAGAGGATCCAACAACTTCTCTAGGATCAGTGTTGAATGAAATCCGCTGGAGATTTGAGGGGAAATAAGAACCTTGCTGGATTCAAATGCAAACTGCTGAGACAACACGCCTACAACTCAAGGGAGGCAGTCACAAACTCAGTCGGGGAAATCAACAAAACTCGGCTGGAGATGCAAAAATGCTGCTGAGAATAAAACAGAGATCACACAAACTGCTTGGAGAAAACCAACAATGCTTAGCATTTTAGGGCTCACCTATTTTTGGACTGTTGTTGATATTCCTTAAATAAAATTGATTGCTTTTAAAAAGTAATTGCTCTTATTATTTATGAACACATGATTTTGATTTAAAAATTAATTTCAAAATGATCATCACAAAAATTAAAATCTATTTGGCTGAAGGATAAATAAGAGTAGAAACAATTGGATAAAAAGCTCAACTTTATTTAATAGTATGGTAGTCTGTAAATGACAAGACTCCATAAATCTTTACAAAAGTTGAAAAATGGTAATTTACATGGAAAAGGGCTACATTGAATACAATGATCACTAATCATTCTACCGACTTCAATATCCACTGTGCTCTTGGCTTCGGTTGAAGATGAATCAGAAACAAAGGTTGTGCTCAAGAATATCTTCAAGACTGAAGATCAGCAAGATGCAGTTACTTGTCATAATCCCTAATTTTTGCATAAATTACCCCAATGTGAGTATTCAATTTATCAGGATAAATTTTCTGTTTTATGTCTCTAACTTTTTCCTGGATCGCCCTTTCGGGTTTTTAATTCACCGAGGCGTTCATTTTTGCCTAAGCCACCCTTTCGGGTTTTCAACTTAGCGAGTTGTTCTTTTCTTTTTAGGCGAAGTATTTCTTGGCTGCATCGGTGTTTATAGGACGAGTGAACTCTTCACCATCCATATTTGTAAGAATCAAAGTGTCGCCTGAAAAGGCTTTCTTAACAACATATGTGCCTTCATAATTAGGACTCCATTTTCCCCTAGAATCTGGTTTAAAGGACAGAATCTTCTTGAGCACAAGGTCACCTTCTCTAAACACACGAGGTATGACCTTCTTATCAAATGCTTTCTTCATTCTCTGCTGATATAACTGACCATGACACATGGTAGTTAACCTCTTCTCTTTGATCAAATTCAGCTGATCATACCTGGTCTGACACCATTCAGCCTCAGTCGACTTGGCTTCCATCAGCATACACAATGATGGGATCTCAACCTCTACTGGGAGCATAACTTCCATGCCATAAACAAGTGAGAAAGGGGTTGCCCCTGTTGAAGTGCGGATGGATATACGGTACCCGTGCAAAGCAAATGGGAGCATATCATGCCAATCTTTGTACGTTATAACCATCTTCTGGATGATCTTATTAATATTCTTGTTTGCAGCTTCAACATCCCCATTCATCTTAGGTCTGTAGGGAGAAGAATTATGATGCACAATCTTAAAGTCTTTGCAAAGAGCTTCCACCATATTATTGTTCAAGTTAGATCCATTATCAGTAATGATCTTACTTGGCACACCATAACGACATATGATCTGATTCTTGATAAACCTCATAACAACTTGCTTGGTTACATTCGCATACGATGCCACTTCAACCCACTTTATGAAGTAATCAATTGCCACCAAAATGAAACGATGTCCATTCAACGCTTTAGGCTCAATCATACCCATCATATCTATTCCCCAAATGGAGAAGGGCCACGGGGAGGAAATGACGTTCAACAGTGTCGGAGGAACATGAATTTTATCTACATAAATTTGACACTTGTGGCATCTCTTCACAAACTTGCAATAGTCAGATTCCATTGTCAGTCAATAGTAACCTGCTCTCAACATCTTCTTAGCCATATCATGTCCATTGGAATGAGTACCAAAGGATCCTTCATAGACTTCAGTCATCAATAAGTCTGTTTCGTGTCTATCTACGCATCTGAGCAGAACCGTATCAAAGTTTCTCTTATAAAGCACATCACCATTCAGGTAGAAGTTGTCAGCTAATCTTCTCAAAGTCTTCTTATCTTTCAAAGATGCCCTAGGGGGGTAAATCTGACTCTGGAGAAAACATTTAATATCAAAATACCATGGCTTTTCATCTTTGACTTCTTCAACAGTAAACACATGAGCTGGCCTATCAAGATGCATCACAGTCAAATTAGGAACTTCATTCCAAAACTTCACCACAATCACTGAAGCTAACGTTGCAAGAGCATCTGCCATCCGGTTTTCATCTCGAGGGATATGATAAAATTTAACCTTTGTAAAGAAAGTTGAAATCCTCCTCGCATAATATCTATACGATATCAAACCGGGTTGATTCGTCTCCCATTCACCTTTGATCTGATTCACAACCAAAGCTGAATCTCCATAGACGTCCAAATACTTGATTCTGAGATTAATGGTCTCTTCAAGCCCCATAATGCAAGCTTCATACTCAACCATATTAATTGTACACTTGAAAGTCAGTCTAGCTATAAATGGAAAATGAGTGCCTTGAGGAGTAATAATCACTGCCCCAATGCCATTACCATACTGATTAACAACTCCATCAAATACCATGCCCCAACGAGAACCAGGTTCTGGATCTTCTTCAAGCAATGGTTCATTATAATCTTTCATTTTCAAGTACAAAATCTCTTCATCAGGAACATCATACTGCACTAAATGATAATCTTCAATAGGTTGGTGAGCCAAATGATCAGTTAAGACACTACCTTTGATAACTTTTTGAGATTGGTATTCAATATCATACTCGGATAACAACATCTGCCAATGGGAAATCCTCCCAGTTAAAGCAGGCTTCTCAAAAATATACTTGATTGGATCCATTTTGGATATCAACAAAGTGGTATGATTCAACATATACTGATACAGACGCTTAGCAGCCCAAGCCAATGTGCAACAAGTCTTCTTAAGCATGGAATACCGAGTCTCACAGTCGGTGAATTTCTTACTGAGGTAGTAAATAGCATATTCTTTTTTTCTAGTTTCATCTTGCTGACTAAGAACACAACCCATACTCTCATCAAGCACAGTCAGATACATGATCAATGATCTTCCTTCAACAGGTGGAGACAGAATCAGAGGCTCAAGTAGATATTCTTTGATACTGTCAAAAGTTTTCTGGCAATCCTTGGTCCAATCACAAGACTGGTCTTTCCGAAGAAGCTTGAATATAGGCGCACACGTGGCAATCATATGCGAAATGAATCTTGAGATATAATTCAAGCGGCCAAGAACACCTCTGACTTGCTTCTCAGTTTTTGGCACATGCACCTCTCATATTGCTTTGACCTTGGCAGGATCAACTTCAATACCCTTCTCACTGACAATAAAGCCCAACAACTTACTAGAACGAACACCAAATGTACACTTATTGGGATTCAAGCGGAGTTTGTATTTCCTCAAACGCTGGAATAGTTTCAACAAATGCTCAACATGTTCTTCTTCATCACTTGATTTGGAAATCATGTCATCAACATAAACTTCGATCTCTTTATGCATCATATCATGAAAAAGAGTGGTCATTGCTCTCTGGTATGTTGCACCAGCATTTTTTAAACCGAAAGGCATCACTCTATAATAGAATGTTCCCTAGGGTGTAATGAATATGGTCTTCTCCATATCTTCGGGTGCCATCTTAATCTGATTATAACTGGAAAATCCGTCCATAAATGAAAAGACTTTGAACTTAGTTGTATTGTCTACCAACATGTCAATGTATGGCAGGGGAAAATCATCTTTCAGACTAACTTTGTTCAAATCTCTATAATTAACACACATACGAACCTTTCCATCCTTCTTCGAAACAGGCAAAATGTTGGCCACCCACTGCGGATACTCAGCGATAACAAGGAAACCGACATCGATATGCTTTTGCACTTCTTCTTTGATCTTTACTGCCATATCAGGATGAGTCCTCCTCAACTTTTGCTTGACTAGGGGGCATTCTGGTTTCAATGGCAATCTATGCTCCACAATCTCAAAACCCAAACCAGGCATGTCTTAATAGGACCAAGCAAACACATTTGAATACTCTCGAAGAAGATCAATCAACCCCTTCTTAACCTCGGGATAAAGTTGAGACCCAACCTTGACTTCCTTGACATCATCTTCGGAACCCAAGTTGACTAACTCAATCTGCTCTTCGAATGGATGAATGGCTTTTTCCTATTGCTCAAGTAGACGAGACAATTCATCAAACACCTCTTCATCACTTTGTTCTTCAGCCTCAAACACAGGGAATTCAAAGTTTGGAGAAGGAGTAAGATCATTGTATTCAATGGGTTTAGAAACCAACCTGCATAATGATTTGATATTTTGATTTTAGAGAAGTGAATTGTGATCAAATATTATGCAGATGGACAGTTTTTATTTATTTATTTATGTTTTTTGTGATTACCATTTTTTCAGAAAAGCAAAAAGTAAAAACAAAGACATCATATATGTGGATGAATAAAATTTCATTTTATTGATGATTAGTTTGAAATATGTCTAACAATGTTCACTTCTCCCTTAGGCATAGGAGAAGGATTTTCAAAAATAATAAAAGAAATTACTTAGAGCGATGAACAATAACAGGAACATCGACAACGACCCAATTGTTGCAACCTTTTCCATGCGTCAAAAAATTGGTGCAATCTTCATCTTCATACCCCTCGATCACTGCAACTGAGTGTTGTTCATTACCATGGATGAACCCTCCACTACGGAAACTAGGTTGCATATCTTCAACTTTGATCACAGACGACCCTTGCTGGAAACCCAAATCGGCTCGGTTCTTGTTCTCGGCGACCTCTACCATCCGGCCCCACTGATCAGAACTACCATCTTCAACAATCTTCTGAGCATCTTTAAAAGAGGACATACGTGCCTCAACTTTCTTCTATTTAGCAATAGATAGAGCTTAGAATAGAGTTCTAATCTCATCCTCAACTTCCACATATGATAAAGACGACAGATGACTCACCAACAATGATTTCTCTCCACCCACAATGACGAGCTTACCATTCTTCACAAATTTCAATTTTTGCTGCAGAGTGGATGTCACAACTCCCGCCTCATATATCCATGGCCTTCCTAACAAGCAGCTATAGGCAGGGTGGATGTCCATTACTTGAAAAGTAATTTGGAAATCACTCGGACCTATCTTCACTGGAAGGTCCACCTCACAATTAACAGTCTTGCGAGAACCATCAAAAGCCTTGACGATCACACCACTGTACCTCATAGGGGCGCCTTGACATGTTAATTTGGACAGAGTTGACTTGGGGAGTACATTCAACGAAGAACCACTATCAACCAAGACATTGGACAACGCATCCTCCTTACAATTAATTAATATATGTAATGCTAGGTTGTGATTTTTGCCTTCCTCAGGAAGTTCTTCATCACAAAAGCTCAGGTTGTTGCAGGAAGTGATGTTAGCCACAATATGATCGAACTGATCTACTGTTACGTCATGCTCTACATAAGCTTGCTCCAATACTTTTTGCAATGCTTCTCTAGTGTAGCGGTGTATTCGTCACTTTATGACTTATTGACTAAATCAAAAGCAAAGCATACAAAGATAGAGTCACCACCGCACTTTTATTTATCCAAAGGAATGGCTAAAAAGCGAACAAAAGCCTAAGAAGTTTTACACATATAAAACTAATGAAAGGTCAGAGATCTGGGTAAGGGGGTAATTATGCAAAGGGAAGGTGTTAGGCACCCAATGCATCCTAGGTACTCCTAGGGAACCTCTTTTCACAACTTGTTGTATCATTATTGTTTATGAAATATTTTTGTGCAAACATTGATTGAAGGGATGAGAGAAGAATATACAAGTTAGTTATTTTTGTGTTTGAACGGATGAACCCGTTGCCTACGTACCTTTTCATGAAAGATAAGGATCAAAACGTCGTAGTTCGGCTAAAAGATTTCAAAAAGTGAGTGAATTGATTTTAAACAAAAGCCTTAAGGTCTTTCGTTATCAAAGGGAGAAAACTCGACCTGAACAACCACAAGTCCACCATGTGAGAACAGCTTCGACATACTAGAGGGGTTAACCCTATTTTCAGTATGGAAGTCTTACAGTTCGATCACTAAGGACAAAAGGTGAGATTCACATCAACCACTAAGATAATTCAGATCTATGGCTAATGTATGAAAACTTGATTAAGAAGTGGACAAGGGCCACAAAAGCAATTGAGTGAGTGAAGTTAACCGATTAGAAGTATTCACAAAGATGGTCAAAGTTGACATTAGATTCAATTCAGAAGAAGTATTGTGAAAAATGAAGTTTGAAAATCAGAGGCTTAAGGCCTAGGTTTCTAGTTTTGAAAACAAGTGAAAATGTTTGCACAAAAGTTTTCTGGTTTGGGTTAACATGCAAATGGAGGTTTAAAGAACAAAAAAGGTGTGGATGAGGGGTAAAACTTCTTAGGTGTTCACCTCTTGAGGTCATATGTAGATGATCTAAGCAAGTACCATCCTTTAGAATAGGCAACAAAGCAATAAGCAAGTAAAACATGGTATCAGAGATAGCCAGAATAAATGGAAACCAGATGCCAATCAATGGACTTATACTAGCCTCACAAAGCAAAGGTGGATACTGTAGCACCTCAAATTTGCACCCATCATTGTACATACCATCTCACATTAGGTCATAGCATATCATGATCCATTGCATAGCATTGCATTGTCCCCAGTTGCCTCAAGAGCAAGCAAGTCAAGAATTAGGTCAAACTGATCAGGAGATCAGTCAACCAATCAAGCAAGGGTGTTTCTCAAGGAGCCAAGGCCCTAGGGTTTGTCCAACAAGTTCACATATCTTGGAGGTCCATTTTAAGTGTTTAAGTCAAGGGTTGGATGTTCAGAAGCCATCAGTTCATGCACAGTCAGTCAGAAACCCTAGAAAGTCAAAGTCAGTCATTTGCAGTGGATGGTGGCCATTCTTGCAGAATTTGGGCACCATGATCAATCATCAAGGGTTCATATATCTTGAGACATCATTTGGAATCAAGATATCAAGGAATTAGGGTTTGGAATTCATCAGAAGGTGCTTCAGTCAAGCAAAACCCTGGAAAGTCAAAGTTGGTCAACTGTGGTTGATTTTATGGTTTTGATGGATGGAAATGGTTTGAGAGAGTTTATTCATGTCCCAATAGGCCTCATATATCATGGCAATCAACATCATTGAAGAATTTGAAGCCAATCAGAAAATTTCCAAAAATAGAAAGTGGACCTGTAATTTCAACTGCCAAAAATGGAAACTTCTTGATCCTCAACTTACATCATGATACAAGCTCCAAATGAATTTTTGCCCAACATGAAAGTTGAAGATCTTGTTCTCCCATTTTCAAAAAGTCCAAGAACTCTCAAATCCCATGTATGGTTGTCAAGATATGATCAATTCAATTTCAAAAATTTGTGAACTTCAAAGAGCCATATCTCATGATTCCTTTGGCCAAATTTGGTGGGGTTTTTTCCTACAAACCACATTTTATCCCCTCTTTCCAAAAATATAAATTTCATGAACCAAAACCTTGCCAATCAAAATGGCATTTTTTGACTTGTTTCATTTAAAATTCAAGTTTGACCAAAAGTTGACTTTTTGATTTATTGATTTTTACTCATTTTGGCCAATTGGAGTTTGTTTAGAATGACATTTGACACTTGTTTGAGGCCCAAACTCGGGCAGACCATGCACCTCCTTGCCAACTTGGTCAAAATAAGTAAACTTGCAAATGGATTCATTAGAGTAAATCTTTGTTAACACTTCATGAGCAGACATAAAACAGCAAGTATAAGGGTCATTTGCAGCCTGTTTTGAAGCCCAAATTCGGGTACAACACCACACCTCCACTTCCACATGTGCAAAGTTAGCAAATGCAAATTGGCTTCATTTAAGCTAATCAAACTTAGCACTTCTTAAACCAAGCTTAAACAGACATATATAAGTGATTTGCTGGCAGAATAAACCCTAGAGTAGCAGCCATACACGCACAGAAAATCCCATGCTCTCCTTCTTGCATTTTTGCTCGAGTTGCATTTCTGCCCAAAAACTTCAAAGACCACAAGCTACCTTTGGCTGTTCCATCATCCATCATCAATATTAGGCTCATTTCAACCATCAAATCCCAACTGGAAGCTCCTTTTGAACTCTGTTTTCTTCAAGCATCAGCCATGGCAAGTGTGGATTCAAGGTGGAATTGAGTTGCTCGAGCTGATTTTCTTCAAGTTTCCTCCAACATCAACCAAGATCTTCATCTGTTTCAGCACAACAACATCAATCCATCACTGCATCTCATTTTTCTTCAAAAACAAGTAAGGTTTCGACCTTCACCATTTACTATGCCATGCCATGTTTAAGATAGGTCTTGGTATGCTGAACACACTGCAACTTGTCTCACTTGAAATGATTGTGTTATGGCTGAGAAATCCGGATTTACATTTTTGTGCATGAACTTGTTTTGCTCGATTCTTGGATGTTGGTGTGTTTTAATGATTATGTTTGCTGGATATATGATGCTTGATGTTTGTAGATCGCATTGCCATGTTTAATTTCTTGTTCTGGGCATTTTGATTTTCATGACTGAATGTTGACGATGAAGCTATGCTGTTCATGTTAAACCTTAAAACCTGTCCAGGAAATCCACGTGAATTGTGTTTGTTGTGTTTGGTTGTGGCTGTTTGATGTTGCATGATTGTTAATTGCCATATTGTTCATGATGTTATGTTGGATTTCGCTTCATGTTGGTTTGAATGAGCAAGACATATGTTGCTGCTGTATATAAACCCTAAGGGTTTTTGAACCCAGAAATTTGGAACGTGATTGGCTCTGTTACTGTTCCATTGGGAACTGGCCAATCACAACATTTCCCATGTCCATTCAAAACGGGGCATTTTGATTAATGAAACGCTTATTTACCACATTGCCATTGGTCAACCGAGTTTGACTAGCCTTCCATGCTATGCATTCATGTTTGTTCCAAATGATCACCCAACTTGTCAAATTCATTACTCATTCAATTTAACTCCAAAATTCATGAAATTTTTTCCATCATTTTCACATGAATGTCTATTATTTAATCATGATTTTTATTGAATTTTTGATTGGCTGGATTTTAAATGGCTCTAGGGTTCTTAACATGTATGCTTATTTAACACCTTTTGCCAATCCTTTTGTGAAATGATCATGTTGCATCCATTTGAGTTGAAATTTTTTGTGGTCATTCTACACTCATTCATGCTCATTTTGATGTAGAGTTTGTGCATTTATCATATGTGGTTGTTGAGATATAAATTTCCTAAGTAGGGTGTGACAATTTGTGTCACACCAATGTTATGCCATTTCATGATTTTTGTTCACATGCCTCCTGGCCTTTAAATAATGTGAAATTTTGCATGAGCCATCTCTCATATGTCTAGTTTATGTGTGAATTTTCCTGGAATTAATTGTGCCATTTCCTATTTGTTTGAGATTTTTCTTCTCTGCCTAGTCAATTGTTGACTTTATATGATACACCTTGCCATTTCATTTGGGAAATTCTCATGCCTTATTGTATGATCATGAAATTTTGCATGAGATAACTAGACATCTTGAGCTTTACATTTGTGTTGATCCCATCCATTTGTCATCTGTTTTCATTTTGTTATGATTTTTTGAAGTTGACCCATGAATGTTTGACTTCTTTATGCATACTTGAAGTTGTGTTGACTTCTTGATTTTCATTGACTGCCTTCCACTTATCCAAATGCAATGAAATTTGACATGCTTACCATGCTAGGTGTTAGGATTGAACTTGATTTATTTGGTGATTTTTGAAATTGTTTGAGTTGACTTTTGATGCAAGTCATTCTGTTGACTTCTTTGTGCTTTCATTTGCCATGCCTTGCCTTCTTTGGTTTATGAAATGATAATGATGCATGATATGAACATGAATCCAATTGTGCTTGCTTCCTAAATGTTTGAACTTGATTATGGTTGACTTTCCTTTGCTGTTTTGACTTTTTTATTTGTCTTTGACCCTAGGCTTGTCCTAGGGGTCTCCTGGCTTATGTTTGAGCTCATTGTTTCAGGTTAAGCATCAATGCTTCAAGGATCATACAAATATGATTGAGTTTGATTACATATCATATGCTAACCTTTGTTTTGTAGGTTTGACTCATGTGTTTGAGTCTTGTGCTTTGCACAATTGATCATCTGTTTTGTCTGTGGATTCATTTCCTTTTGCTTTGACTTGTGAAATGTTTACTGATTAGTTTGACTATTTCAGGTACCTTTAGTTGCTTAAGTTCTTTGAACTTGCTTTGCTTTGCTATTTAGCAACTTGCTTGAGGTATAATTCTTTTTTCTTCATGTAGTCTGGAGACCCGGCTTGTTATTTGGCCGGGCAAACTGTCTGAAGTCCTCCTTAAGAGGCAATGCCTGTGTATGTTTAATTTGTCCTTGTACAGAGTCAAAGACCTCCTAAGTGAAGAGGCAATTGGCAGAACCAAGGGATAAGCAACCTATCCCCTGCTATTCAGTGTGTCTTCTGTTTTGCTCACACCACTGTGTTGATGCATTACAGATAAAAACCCAAGATCTTGTGCAATTGCACAGTTGAGTCAGTATCTAATGTGTAGAAGGGTTCCCACTTTCTGGACCCACACATTCTTGTCAAGTGCTCTCCCAGGCCAGGGATAGAAGCAATGAGGCACACCCCTCATCTCCTTTCATCTGCTTCACCTTAGCCCCTCGATGGCAAGGTTAAGAGCAACACTCACCCCATTCCAGAGGTTTGTTTGTTGAGGTTGATATGACCCCTCGACTAAAACCTAACCCTTGTGTGAGCCTCTTGTATGTATATAGTGTGTGCTATCTGTGATTGTGATTGCCTTGCTTCTTAGGCTAGCTTAGACTTGCCTCCTGTGCAAGTTAGGTTTAGTTTAGACTAATCCTTGTTTGCTTTCGCCCTCGTTGCGATCCTTTCTCTCGCCCTCGTTGCGATCGAGCCTTTTCCTTTCTCTCGCCCTCGTTGCGATCGAGCCTTTTCCTTTCTCTCGCCCTCGTTGCGATCGAGTCTTTTCCTTTCTCTCGCCCTCGTTGCGATCGAGACTTTCCCTTTCTCTTGCCCTAGTTACAATCGAGTCCTTTTCCCCTCCGTAGCCGAACTACGGCAACTCTGATTCTCATGTCCAGATGAGATACGTAGGCACGAGATGCGATGTCTTGTCGAGTTTGACTAACCACTAACACTAATTCTCTTCTCTCGCCCTCGTTGCGATTGAGACATTCTCTTCTCTCGCCCTCGTTGCGATTGAGACTTTCTCTTCTCTCGCCCTCGTTGCGATTGAGACTTTCTCTTCTCTCGCCCTCGTTGCGATTGAGACCTCCCCTTTCTCTTGCCCTAGTTGCAATCGAGACCCTTGCTTCTTGTGCAAGCCGTGTCTAGGATAGGTTGGCCCTTGTGCCATTTAGCTAGAAACCTTAACTTAGGGTTGACTTTGCATGACAACATCTAGGCTCGAGTCGTAGTCTCCCTAGAGTTGTGTCTCCCTCTGTTATCTGGTTAGGCTAGACCCTTGTCCCTGCGTAGGGGAACTACATCGCCCTGATCTTCACACCAGATGAAGTATGTAGGCAGGAGATTGAGCTGATCTCTCCGGGCGCCCTTTTTCTTTTTCAACCCTTTGTGTCTTAACCACCCTTGTGTGTGTTCTGGTTGGAGTCCGACATAAGTCCAGCGATTGGCAGTTGGTTTCCTGTGTGTGTTTAGGTTCGGATGCTGATGTAAGTCCAGCGATTGGCATTCAGGCTCCACGTTTGCCTGTGTGTTTTGTTTGCTTGTGTGCGTGTCAGCCGAGCTACGAATGCTCTGATTCTTCTCTCGTCCGAGAAGATACGTATGCATAAGGTGCGATACCTTAGCGAGCATGTGTCGTTTCCCCAGTCCGAACTACTTCGACTCTGATGTCTATGCCTGATAGACTAAGTAGGCTCAGGATACGATGTCCTGCCGAGTCAGTTTCAGTCAGTTTCTTGTGTCTCTTTCAGCCAGTGTGTGTGTGTTTGAGCAGTGTTTTAGCAACCATTTTCCTTCCTTTTGTGCGTGGATCCCGTAGAGTACTACGGATGCGTAGGGGTGCTAATCCCTTCCCTTCGCATAACCGACTCCCGAACCCATCCTCTTTGGTCGCGAGACCATGTTCTTTCCCAGGTTTACTCTGAGCGTTTCCTTTCCCTCTTTTGGGATAAATAACGCACGGTGGCGGCTCTGTTGTTTCTTTCTTTTCCCGCCGGTTTTTCGCGTGATGCGACAGCTGGCGACTCTGCTGGGGACAATAGAGAAGTTGACCTATGCTGGTCCATCTTCCCTGAGCGAGTCTCTCCTAGCGCTCTCTAGGTTAGGGTTTTGGTTGCTTTGTGCTGTTATTTATTGCATTCATTGTATATATGTGCATTTATTGTTTGCACTTATTGTGTACACTTATGTTTGCATTCATATTCATTATTCATTCTGCCTGGCTGGTTGTCTGTTTTTCTTTGTGGGGTGGGAGTCAGTTGAGATGAGTTCTATACCCGAACTCGAGTGCACTCTAGGATAGGAGAATGGCATAGTCTTGTTGACTGGTGTGGAGTATTCCTTAGCCAGTTGACTTGCGAGTCCATTCACTTGGTGGAGGTCATGTTGAACTAATAATGTCACACAAGTTATTTGTGGTTAGGCATTATTCTTTCAATCATGTGCCGCAGAAGCCAAGGACCTTAGTTTACCAAACCCATCTTGGCCTATTTTTAGGAACGTAGTGCGGAGGTCGTTCAGATGTCAGTTCTGATACGATTGTTACGCGATACTACACTCATAAGAGTTTCTCTTGAGAATATTTTTGGAATACGAGTATTCGTTCCTCCGATAATATTCGAAAGATGGAACGATGATTATGGGAACCTCTGGTAGAACATGTCTGGCAGGTTTAAACCCTAGTACACTCCCTTTGGGTGGTTCTTAACCGAGACTCCATGCTCGTGACTCTCAACAAACCCATGATTCGTGGTTGAGTCGTTCAAACATTGTTAATATCAATGGATCCCGGATCAGGGGTAAAACCTAAAATCCACCAAAGCGGCTGGTTGATATTAAGAATGTTAGAACCGGTTCATGTACCGTTAATATCAATGGAACTTGGGTGTCGATAAGGTGAAAACCTAAATCCACCAAAATGGATGATTGATATTAGGGATACATAGAGCTTTCCCACGACCTTTGTTTGGTGTGCCTTGCTTGATCCTTGAGTGTGTTTGTTGCATTCATGCATTCATGCATTCATCTGCATCCATATCATCAGAAAAAAAGAAAATTTTCAAGGAACTCAAAGGAGTTTATTTGCAAAAATTTTCAAAACATGAAAAAACCGGGAAAATTTTTTCACCTGATATATCTGATGAGATATTCTCATATATGATCAAAATGCTAAATATTTCAAGGTTTGCAATTAAAACCCTCGAGTTCCTTTGAAATAAAAACAAGCATATGCGTAAACATTTCATGCATCATTTGCATCAGCGGGTGTTTTGTTCCGGTCTCCCGTCCTGTGGTCTGACCCTGCGATCTTCATTTATTTTGAAGACGCACTTCGCCAGCATTATACCAGAGCCATCTCTGCCAGATTGATGGATCATCCCGAGCAAGAGAATTGTGAACTCAGAGAGATATTTGCCAGACTTTGTACTGTTGATGGATTTATTCCTGGTTAACCGATTCCGGGCTGGCATTGGCTACTGTTCTGGGGCATGCAATGAGCAAGGTTTGTTCAAGAGTGGAGGATTCATCCATGACGATCAACCTGAAGAAGAGGATGCCACTATCTTGGAAGAGGACGCAGAGGACCTGAACAATTTCATCATTTCCGGTGGTGTCTGCTACAATCGGGTCACTGTGGGCTTTCCTACAGTTGTTCATAAGTCTTTGTAATAATCACTTTGTTTAAAAACTCTTCTCCCATGCCAAAAGGAGAAGTGATGGCATTGTTGGCAACATTTTGTGCAATGATATTTTCATTCAAATAAATTCATGTAAAACATTTGTTTTTCCAATTGTTTTCCCTTTTCGCTTTTTGCATGAAATTGGTGATCACAAAAAACCTTAAAAACAAGAATAAAAGCGATCTTTTCATCTGCATAACGATTGTCTTGTTTGATTTTCAAAAAGCTTTTCATATCAAAATCTTTATGCAGGTTGTTTCTCAAACCCATTGAACATAGTGATCGGACGTCATCTCCCAATTTTGAATTCCCTGTATTCGAAGCGGAAGAAGATGATGTTGAAGGGATTCCTGACGAGATTTCCCGACTTCTTGAGCAAGAAAAGAAGATCACACTCAGCTGCATCTCGAGAATCAGCAGAACAGCCAACTGGGGCATAAAAAAAATAATAATAATAATAATAAAAAAAACAAAGAAAGAAAGGGTGCAAAAGAAATCAAAAGAAATCAAAAGCAAAATCAAAAAAAAAAAAAAACAAAAGAAAGATAGCACCCTCAAAGTCCCAAGTTGGTTGATGCTGAATTCGATCGAAAAGAAGAGATCAACTGCCATGTGTCATGGTCAGTCATATCAGCAAAGAGTGAAAAAGCATTCGACAAGAAGATCAAGCCTCGTGTGTTCCGAGGGACCTTGTGCTCAAGAAAGCCTTATCTTTCGTGCCCGATTCCAGGGGCAAGTGGACTCCAAGCTAAGAAAGTCCATGTGTTGTCAAGAGAGCCTTTCAGGCAGTGCTTTAACACTTACATCAATGGATGAAGAAGTTCACTCGTCCTGTGAATTCCGATGCAGTCAAGAAATACTTCGCCTAAAAGAAAAAAGAAGCAGAATAGCTCGCTAAGTCGAACACCCCAAAGGGCGACTTAGGCAAAAAGGAGCGTCTCGGTGGATTGAAAACCCGAAAGGGCGATCCAGGCAAAAGTTAGAGACATTGAAAAAAAAAAAAGAGAATTTGCGTCCCGCTAGATTGAACACCTCACACTGGGGCAATCTAGGCAAAAATTAGGGATTTGGCAAGTAACTGCATCTTGACAAGACTGTGCTGTACATCTGTCATCCGTCAGGGATTCTCGATCCGTCGTCGACTGAAGCTTTGAATACATCGAAAATTCGGAATGGTAGAGGAAAGGTCATTATGTTCAATGTAGCCCTCTCCAATATATATCACCGATTTCAAACTTGTACAGATCCATGGAGTCTCGCCCTTTGCAGACTACCATTCCATTACATCTATTTGAGCTTTTACCCAATTATTTGCACTCTTATTTGTTTTAACTCAACAAACGTTTTGCATGTTTTAATTGATAAAGTATCATTGTTTTCAAAATAAACAAATTTTTCAAAAACTGTTCTTAAACAAAGTGAACGTTCACGATGATGGAAGGATACTTAGGATACCCACGGTGCTCTCCCGGGGGTGGTATGATTACCAACAGGTAAGACAATTGTTCGTATCTCGAGCATGACTGTATCTTTGTCCTGCAGAACCTCGTATGGTCTCTCCTCAGTGAAGTTGCCCGATGCAGTGTCGTTTGAAGTTATTCATCTTCATGTTCCCGGCAGTACAGATTCTTCCTCCAAATCCCTGTTAGCTCTATTATGGGGCATCCCCAGTAGAGTGCTGTTTGAGCCCTATCGTGGGGCATCCCCAGCAAGTTTGCTATTTCGGACATTATTGTGGGGCAGCTCCCCTAGCAGAATGTTTACTGAAGGCTTCAACTTTCACCTCTCCAGCAGAGCAGTCTTCGTCTCTCCCCCAACGTGGGTGTTTTTTTTCTTGGAAGATTCGGTATTTGGTAGATCAACATCCCAGTACTATGTCATGCCCTCAGATGGATCCCCCAGCGGAGTTGTTGGCATGATGAGCCTTATCAATGCTTTTGTATTTCTCATCAGAGATCTGGTTGCTTCTTGGTATCCCTGATTTCCAGCACAAGTTGTTGCGACGCATCCGCCTGTATGCTGAACTCTTTTCTCCGGTGGCGACTGACGATCCCTCCGGAAGCCTCTTGTGGCTCTTCCTCCCCTGCAGGATGAGGACTCTGGTTTTCCCTCTGGACGGTTGATTCCCGGACCTGTGTGTTGAGCATGTCTGTTTGTCAGTATTCATCATACATTCATCATGCATAATGCATACATGCATAATCATAGCATTTGGATACTCATGTTGCAGCTGTTGCCGTGTATCTGTTGACGGTTGCCTCCTGCTATTTGTTGATACAGAATCTCTCTAGTAGATTTTCCTAGCAGAGTTGGGTGTGTCTGATCTCTCCATGTAGAGCCAATCCCTTAAGCAGAAAGTGTCTATCCTTTCCTGCCATTTCCCCACTGAGATACATCCTCGTGGATGACGGTTGCTTCCGTTCCCTCCCTACACGGGATGGGTTGTCCCTATTGAGTTCTTTCCTCATTAGGATGAGTCTTGTTTCAGTCTGCCTTTTTGGATCGGTCCCAAATTGGCTCCCCGTTGACTGTTTCTTGTGCTTCCCTGGGGCATAAATGAATAGTTGCTCACTAGCCGGCACTCATTCATCTTATCCTCAGCGGAATTTGTGGCTTCTACCTACGAACCGGTAGCTGTAAGTCCTTTCCTTACGGTCTTCTACCCACTACCCGGTAGTTGTAAATCCTTTTTTCTCACTCTGTCTCTCAGCAGACCGTTTTTTGGCCTCTACCTACAAACCGGTAGCTGTAAGTCCTATCTTTGTGGTTTTCTACCTACTAGCTGGTAGTTGTAAAATCCCACGTTCTCCCCTTGGTGGAATTAACCCTTTGTGCTCATCCCGATGATGACTGGTTACCTTTCCACTGGCCTCTACCTACAAACCGGTAGCTGTAAGTCCTATCTTTGTGGTTTTCTACCTACTAGCTGGTAGTTGTAAAATCCCACGTTCTCCCCTTGGTGGAATTAACCCTTTGTGCTCATCCCGATGATGACTGGTTACCTTTCCACTGGCTTCTACCTACAAACCGGTAGCTGTAAGTCCTATCTTTGTGGTTTTCTACCCACTAGCTGGTAGTTGTAAAATCCCACTTTCATCCCCTTGTTGGAATTAACCATTTGTGCTCATCCCGATGATGACTGGTTACTTTTCCGTGGTTTTCTGCCTACAAACCGGTAGATGTAATCCCCTCTTTGCAGTCATCAGTATCCAGTTTGCGGTATTGATATTCTTTTCCCCTCTGGATACTTGCCTTGATCAAGCAGTATTGTCCCCAGTGGGTCTTCCCCTTTCTTTTGGATATTTGCTCCGAGTTAGCAACTTTTATCCTCTTTTGATTGGTCATCTTTTGCATACCTAGTCCTGGTACCCTGATGCCTTTCTTTTCGGTCGATTATTCATTTAACAACCTACAACCCGGTTATGGATAATTTTCCATGCGAGTGTATTATCTACGTTTTGACGGCTATAGATAATATATCTCATGCACTCTTTGGTCAATCTTTTGATTGTTATCTCCAGCAGAGTAAGATTCGTATTCCTTGTGGAATTGAATGTTCATCCTCTAACAAGACTGCTTTTCTAGCCCTCTTCAGGATGTTGAGTGTTTTGGAACACAAACCAATTCACGTTTGGTCGGTCACCCGTTTCATACCTACAACCCGGTATCCTTGGTGTTCCTTCCTGTTTGCTCGCTGTCGTGACCTTGTTCCCCAGTGAGACCCCCTGCAAGTGTTCAGCCTTGCCCTGTCATCTTGTGGATGTCAGTATCCCGTCAGCACCCGCGTGTGTTGTTTCTTTGGTGTCGGTAAACACCATCCTTCGGTGATTTCCAGTCATGCGTAAGTGTCTGGTCTTCTTTGGTGTCGGTAAACACCATCCTTCGGTGATTTCCAGTCATGCGTAAGTGTCTGGTCTTCTTTTGATGTCGGTAAACATCCTCTTTCGATGTTCATAACGTCGCTCTCCCTTTCGTCCTATGACGTCTGGCGAAGTTTTCCTCCTCTCCGTTGGTGTCGATAAACGTGAGTCTCCCTTTCGTCCTATGATGTCTGGTTGAGTTTTCCTCCTCTCCGTTGGTGTCGATAAACGTGAGTCTCCCTTTCGTCCTATGATGTCTGGTTGAGTTTTCCTCCTCTCCGTTGGTGTCGATAAACGTGAGTCTACCTCTCGTCCTATGACGTTTGGTTGAGTATCCTCCTCTCCGTTGGTGTCGATAAACGTGAGTCTCCCTTTCGTCCTATGATGTCTGGTTGAGTTTTCCTCCTCTCCGTTGGTGTCGATAAACGTGAGTCTACCTTTCGTCCTATGATGTCTGGTTGAGTTTTCCTCCTCTCCGTTGGTGTCGATAAACGTGAGTCTCCCTTTCGTCCTATGATGTCTGGTTGAGTTTTCCTCCTCTCCGTTGGTGTCGATAAACGTGAGTCTCCCTTTCATCCTATGACGTCTGGTTGAGTTTTCCTCCTCTCCGTTGGTGTCGATAAACGTGAGTCTACCTCTCGTCCTATGACGTTTGGTTGAGTATCCTCCTCTCCGTTGGTGTCGATAAACGTGAGTCTCCCTTTCGTCCTATGACGTCTGGTTGAGTTTTCCTCCTCTCCGTTGGTGTCGATAAACGTGAGTCTACCTCTCGTCCTATGACGTCTGGTTGAAGTTTTCCTCCTCTCCGTTGGTGTCGATAAACGTGAGTCTCCCTTTCGTCCTATGACGTCTGGTTGAGTTTTCCTCCTCTCCGTTGGTGTCGATAAACGTGAGTCTCCCTCTCGTCCTGTGACGTCTGGTTGAAGTTTTCCTCCTCTCCGTTGGTGTCGATAAACGTGAGTCTCCCTTTCGTCCTATGATGTCTGGTTGAGTTTTCCTCCTCTCCGTTGGTGTCGATAAACGTGAGTCTCCCTTTCGTCCTATGATGTCTGGTTGAGTTTTCCTCCTCTCCGTTGGTGTCGATAAACGTGAGTCTACCTTTCGTCCTATGATGTCTGGTTGAGTTTTCCTCCTCTCCGTTGGTGTCGATAAACGTGAGTCTCCCTTTCGTCCTATGATGTCTGGTTGAGTTTTCCTCCTCTCCGTTGGTGTCGATAAACGTGAGTCTCCCTTTCGTCCTATGATGTCTGGTTGAGTTTTCCTCCTCTCCGTTGGTGTCGATAAACGTGAGTCTCCCTTTCGTCCTATGATGTCTGGTTGAGTTTTCCTCCTCTCCGTTGGTGTCGATAAACGTGAGTCTCCCTTTCGTCCTATGATGTCTGGTTGAGTTTTCCTCCTCTCCGTTGGTGTCGATAAACGTGAGTCTCCCTTTCGTCCTATGATGTCTGGTTGAGTTTTCCTCCTCTCCGTTGGTGTCGATAAACGTGAGTCTCCCTTTCGTCCTATGATGTCTGGTTGAGTTTTCCTCCTCTCCGTTGGTGTCGATAAACGTGAGTCTACCTTTCGTCCTATGATGTCTGGTTGAGTTTTCCTCCTCTCCGTTGGTGTCGATAAACGTGAGTCTCCCTTCCGTCCTATGACGTCTGGTTGAGTTTTCCTCCTCTCCGTTGGTGTCGATAAACGTCGAGTTCTTCCTATTCGTCCTATGACGTCTAGTTGTACCTGTCCCCTTGTGGATTTACCTCTCCGTTGGCCTTGGTAAACGTTGAGTTTTTCCTAGTTGTCCGTTGGCATCTAGTTGTGATTTCTTTTCCCATTCATCGTCATTACGATGTCTGGATGTGGCCGTACCTTTTGAAAAAAAAAAAAAAAAATACCCAGTAATAAGAATCAAGTCCCAGTGGACGTTTCCATTATTGGATCCCTGCATTGTGCAAATTCTACGGTTCTTGGTATTCAATCCCTGGTTACCCTGAAAGTCTGACAGCCGCTGCTATCATCCATTCGGGTTCCCAGCTGATTGAATAGGGGCAGCTGTAGCACCTCAAATTTGCACCCATCATTGTACATACCATCTCACATTAGGTCATAGCATATCATGATCCATTGCATAGCATTGCATTGTCCCCAGTTGCCTCAAGAGCAAGCAAGTCAAGAATTAGGTCAAACTGATCAGGAGATCAGTCAACCAATCAAGCAAGGGTGTTTCTCAAGGAGCCAAGGCCCTAGGGTTTGTCCAACAAGTTCACATATCTTGGAGGTCCATTTGAAGTGTTTAAGTCAAGGGTTGGATGTTCAGAAGCCATCAGTTCATGCACAGTCAGTCAGAAACCCTAGAAAGTCAAAGTCAGTCATTTGCAGTGGATGGTGGCCATTCTTGCAGAATTTGGGCACCATGATCAATCATCAAGGGTTCATATATCTTGAGACATCATTTGGAATCAAGATATCAAGGAATTAGGGTTTGGAATTCATCAGAAGGTGCTTCAGTCAAGCAAAACCCTGGAAAGTCAAAGTTGGTCAACTGTGGTTGATTTTATGGTTTTGATGGATGGAAATGGTTTGAGAGAGTTTATTCATGTCCCAATAGGCCTCATATATCATGGCAATCAACATCATTGAAGAATTTGAAGCCAATCAGAAAATTTCCAAAAATAGAAAGTGGACCTATAATTTCAACTGCCAAAAATGGAAACTTCTTGATCCTCAACTTACATCATGATACAAGCTCCAAATGAATTTTTGCCCAACATGAAAGTTGAATATCTTGTTCTCCCATTTTCAAAAAGTCCAAGAACTCTCAAATCCCATGTATGGTTGTCAAGATATGATCAATTCAATTTCAAAAATTTGTGAACTTCAAAGAGCCATATCTCATGATTCCTTTGGCCAAATTTGGTGGGGTTTTTTCCTACAAACCACATTTTATCCCCTCTTTCCAAAAATATAAATTTCATGAACCAAAACCTTGCCAATCAAAATGGCATTTTTTGACTTGTTTCATTTAAAATTCAAGTTTGACCAAAAGTTGACTTTTTGATTTATTGATTTTTACTCATTTTGGCCAATTGGAGTTTGTTTAGAATGACATTTGACACTTGTTTGAGGCCCAAACTCGGGCAGACCATGCACCTCCTTACCAACTTGGTCAAAATAAGTAAACTTGCAAATGGATTCATTAGAGTAAATCTTTGTTAACACTTCATGAGCAGACATAAAACAGCAAGTATAAGGGTCATTTGCAGCCTGTTTTGAAGCCCAAATTCGGGAACAACACCACACCTCCACTTCCACATGTGCAAAGTTAGCAAATGCAAATTGGCTTCATTTAAGCTAATCAAACTTAGCACTTCTTAAACCAAGCTTAAACAGACATATATAAGTGATTTGCTGGCAGAATAAACCCTAGAGTAGCAGCCATACACGCACAGAAAATCCCATGCTCTCCTTCTTGCATTTTTGCTCGAGTTGCATTTCTGCCCAAAAACTTCAAAGACCACAAGCTACCTTTGGCTGTTCCATCATCCATCATCAATATTAGGCTCATTTCAACCATCAAATCCCAACTGGAAGCTCCTTTTGAACTCTGTTTTCTTCAAGCATCAGCCATGGCAAGTGTGGATTCAAGGTGGAATTGAGTTGCTCGAGCTGATTTTCTTCAAGTTTCCTCCAACATCAACCAAGATCTTCATCTGTTTCAGCACAACAACATCAATCCATCACTGCATCTCATTTTTCTTCAAAAACAAGTAAGGTTTCGACCTTCACCATTTACTATGCCATGCCATGTTTAAGATAGGTCTTGGTATGCTGAACACACTGCAACTTGTCTCACTTGAAATGATTGTGTTATGGCTGAGAAATCCGGATTTACATTTTTGTGCATGAACTTGTTTTGCTCGATTCTTGGATGTTGGTGTGTTTTAATGATTATGTTTGCTGGATATATGATGCTTGATGTTTGTAGATCGCATTGCCATGTTTAATTTCTTGTTCTGGGCATTTTGATTTTCATGACTGAATGTTGACGATGAAGCTATGCTGTTCATGTTAAACCTTAAAACCTGTCCAGGAAATCCACGTGAATTGTGTTTGTTGTGTTTGGTTGTGGCTGTTTGATGTTGCATGATTGTTAATTGCCATATTGTTCATGATGTTATGTTGGATTTCGCTTCATGTTGGTTTGAATGAGCAAGACATATGTTGCTGCTGTATATAAACCCTAAGGGTTTTTGAACCCAGAAATTTGGAACGTGATTGGCTCTGTTACTGTTCCATTGGGAACTGGCCAATCACAACATTTCCCGTGTCCATTCAAAACGGGGCGTTTTGATTAATGAAACGCTTATTTACCACATTGCCATTGGTCAACCGAGTTTGACTAGCCTTCCATGCTATGCATTCATGTTTGTTCCAAATGATCACCCAACTTGTCAAATTCATTACTCATTCAATTTAACTCCAAAATTCATGAAATTTTTTCCATCATTTTCACATGAATGTCTATTATTTAATCATGATTTTTATTGAATTTTTGATTGGCTGGATTTTAAATGGCTCTAGGGTTCTTAACATGTATGCTTATTTAACACCTTTTGCCAATCCTTTTGTGAAATGATCATGTTGCATCCATTTGAGTTGAAATTTTTTGTGGTCATTCTACACTCATTCATGCTCATTTTGATGTAGAGTTTGTGCATTTATCATATGTGGTTGTTGAGATATAAATTTCCTAAGTAGGGTGTGACAATTTGTGTCACACCAATGTTATGCCATTTCATGATTTTTGTTCACATGCCTCCTGGCCTTTAAATAATGTGAAATTTTGCATGAGCCATCTCTCATATGTCTAGTTTATGTGTGAATTTTCCTGGAATTAATTGTGCCATTTCCTATTTGTTTGAGATTTTTCTTCTCTGCCTAGTCAATTGTTGACTTTATATGATACACCTTGCCATTTCATTTGGGAAATTCTCATGCCTTATTGTATGATCATGAAATTTTGCATGAGATAACTAGACATCTTGAGCTTTACATTTGTGTTGATCCCATCCATTTGTCATCTGTTTTCATTTTGTTATGATTTTTTGAAGTTGACCCATGAATGTTTGACTTCTTTATGCATACTTGAAGTTGTGTTGACTTCTTGATTTTCATTGACTGCCTTCCACTTATCCAAATGCAATGAAATTTGACATGCTTACCATGCTAGGTGTTAGGATTGAACTTGATTTATTTGGTGATTTTTGAAATTGTTTGAGTTGACTTTTGATGCAAGTCATTCTGTTGACTTCTTTGTGCTTTCATTTGCCATGCCTTGCCTTCTTTGGTTTATGAAATGATAATGATGCATGATATGAACATGAATCCAATTGTGCTTGCTTCCTAAATGTTTGAACTTGATTATGGTTGACTTTCCTTTGCTGTTTTGACTTTTTTATTTGTCTTTGACCCTAGGCTTGTCCTAGGGGTCTCCTGGCTTATGTTTGAGCTCATTGTTTCAGGTTAAGCATCAATGCTTCAAGGATCATACAAATATGATTGAGTTTGATTACATATCATATGCTAACCTTTGTTTTGTAGGTTTGACTCATGTGTTTGAGTCTTGTGCTTTGCACAATTGATCATCTGTTTTGTCTGTGGATTCATTTCCTTTTGCTTTGACTTGTGAAATGTTTACTGATTAGTTTGACTATTTCAGGTACCTTTAGTTGCTTAAGTTCTTTGAACTTGCTTTGCTTTGCTATTTAGCAACTTGCTTGAGGTATAATTCTTTTTTCTTCATGTAGTCTGGAGACCCGGCTTGTTATTTGGCCGGGCAAACTGTCTGAAGTCCTCCTTAAGAGGCAATGCCTGTGTATGTTTAATTTGTCCTTGTACAGAGTCAAAGACCTCCTAAGTGAAGAGGCAATTGGCAGAACCAAGGGATAAGCAACCTATCCCCTGCTATTCAGTGTGTCTTCTGTTTTGCTCACACCACTGTGTTGATGCATTACAGATAAAAACCCAAGATCTTGTGCAATTGCACAGTTGAGTCAGTATCTAATGTGTAGAAGGGTTCCCACTTTCTGGACCCACACATTCTTGTCAAGTGCTCTCCCAGGCCAGGGATAGAAGCAATGAGGCACACCCCTCATCTCCTTTCATCTGCTTCACCTTAGCCCCTCGATGGCAAGGTTAAGAGCAACACTCACCCCATTCCAGAGGTTTGTTTGTTGAGGTTGATATGACCCCTCGACTAAAACCTAACCCTTGTGTGAGCCTCTTGTATGTATATAGTGTGTGCTATCTGTGATTGTGATTGCCTTGCTTCTTAGGCTAGCTTAGACTTGCCTCCTGTGCAAGTTAGGTTTAGTTTAGACTAATCCTTGTTTGCTTTCGCCCTCGTTGCGATCCTTTCTCTCGCCCTCGTTGCGATCGAGCCTTTTCCTTTCTCTCGCCCTCGTTGCGATCGAGCCTTTTCCTTTCTCTCGCCCTCGTTGCGATCGAGTCTTTTCCTTTCTCTCGCCCTCGTTGCGATCGAGACTTTCCCTTTCTCTTGCCCTAGTTACAATCGAGTCCTTTTCCCCTCCGTAGCCGAACTACGGCAACTCTGATTCTCATGTCCAGATGAGATACGTAGGCACGAGATGCGATGTCTTGTCGAGTTTGACTAACCACTAACACTAATTCTCTTCTCTCGCCCTCGTTGCGATTGAGACATTCTCTTCTCTCGCCCTCGTTGCGATTGAGACTTTCTCTTCTCTCGCCCTCGTTGCGATTGAGACTTTCTCTTCTCTCGCCCTCGTTGCGATTGAGACCTCCCCTTTCTCTTGCCCTAGTTGCAATCGAGACCCTTGCTTCTTGTGCAAGCCGTGTCTAGGATAGGTTGGCCCTTGTGCCATTTAGCTAGAAACCTTAACTTAGGGTTGACTTTGCATGACAACATCTAGGCTCGAGTCGTAGTCTCCCTAGAGTTGTGTCTCCCTCTGTTATCTGGTTAGGCTAGACCCTTGTCCCTGCGTAGGGGAACTACATCGCCCTGATCTTCACACCAGATGAAGTATGTAGGCAGGAGATTGAGCTGATCTCTCCGGGCGCCCTTTTTCTTTTTCAACCCTTTGTGTCTTAACCACCCTTGTGTGTGTTCTGGTTGGAGTCCGACATAAGTCCAGCGATTGGCAGTTGGTTTCCTGTGTGTGTTTAGGTTCGGATGCTGATGTAAGTCCAGCGATTGGCATTCAGGCTCCACGTTTGCCTGTGTGTTTTGTTTGCTTGTGTGCGTGTCAGCCGAGCTACGAATGCTCTGATTCTTCTCTCGTCCGAGAAGATACGTATGCATAAGGTGCGATACCTTAGCGAGCATGTGTCGTTTCCCCAGTCCGAACTACTTCGACTCTGATGTCTATGCCTGATAGACTAAGTAGGCTCAGGATACGATGTCCTGCCGAGTCAGTTTCAGTCAGTTTCTTGTGTCTCTTTCAGCCAGTGTGTGTGTGTTTGAGCAGTGTTTTAGCAACCATTTTCCTTCCTTTTGTGCGTGGATCCCGTAGAGTACTACGGATGCGTAGGGGTGCTAATACCTTCCCTTCGCATAACCGACTCCCGAACCCATCCTCTTTGGTCGCGAGACCATGTTCTTTCCCAGGTTTACTCTGAGCGTTTCCTTTCCCTCTTTTGGGATAAATAACGCACGGTGGCGGCTCTGTTGTTTCTTTCTTTTCCCGCCGGTTTTTTGCGTGATGCGACAGATACCAGATGCCAATCTATGGACTTATACTAGTCTCACAAAACAAAGAAACAAATAACAAATGCAATAAGCAAGAGGAAACAAGTTGCCAATAAATGGTCTTACACTCGACTCCAAGGAAATGGGATGCCAATATATGGTCTTAGTCCCAACTCCTACCAGATCATAGGAAACAACTGCCAATAAATGGACTTACAATTGACTCCTCAATGGACAAAACAAAATGTCACAAAGCAATGAATAATGATCATGAAATGATATACAATTAATGTTCAAAGATGAAAGCAATGCACAGAGGCACACACAAACAATTATGCACATATGGGCAAACAAGCCAGCAAGCAACCAATTAGTACACACTATACACAATCAATGGGCTCAAGCAAGGTTAGGCTTTAGAAACAAGCCAACTGGAATGGGGTGTTTTGAGCTCTTAACCCTAACATTGAGAGTTAGGGTGAAGCAAATGAAATGAAGATGAGGGTTATGCCTCATAGCTCTTATCCCTGGCCTGGGAGAGCTTTAAACAATAGAAAGTGTGGGAGTTCAGAATGTAGGAACTCTTCTCCATAAATGATGGACTCTATAAGATCTTGGGTTCTTATTCACAATGCATCAACACATGGTGTGAGAAACGTGAATGACACACTGAGTAGCAGGGGATGGATTACACATCCCTTTTATCTGCCAATTGCCTCTTAAGAGGACTTTACCTGCTTGGTACAAAATTAAACAAACAAAAACATGGCCTCTTAAGGAGGGCTTCAGACAGGTGCCTGCCAATAACAGCAGGTCTTCCAGACTACATGAAGATTAGGGATTATACCTAAGTGGTATGCCAACCACAAGCAAAAGCAAAGCAAAGTTCAAATGAACTTAAAGCAACTTAGGTACCTGTGGAAACAACTAAACAAATCAGTACAATGCTCAGACAAACAGACAGCAGTCAATAACAAACAGACAATCCCAATGTACAACAAATAAGCCATAAGGCAAACCCAAGTGACTTATCATCGACCTACAAAACAGCAAATGTTAGCAATCAAAAGCAAATATCAACATTCAAATGATGAATCAACATCAACCATGGAATTTGGATGCTTGAACCTGAAATTCAAAGCTCACATGTAAGTATAAACCACTAGGTCAAATCCTAGGGTCAAAGATGAAGAAAAAATTCAAAACAGGAGCTAAAATTCAACACAATGGAACTTCAAACACATATTAACATGTCCTAAAAAGGATCACATCAAAATCATTAAGCAAAAGCATTTCATGTGCAAAGGAAGTCAAAGACAATTTCAAAGCTCATACATGATCATCATGAATGAAAATTCCCAATCAAAACAGAAATGATTCAAATAATTCTGGAAAATTCATGAGAAGTCAACACATCCAATACAATCATCATATAAAAAATTAGGATCAACAGAAGTCATTTGATATGGAAATTAAATTGCACAAGTTGATCAACCAAATGTGTGACATAAATTGTCACACCATGTTAACACAAGCATAAAACAGAAATGGTAAATGAGAAAAATACCAACCCAAGCCTAAAACATCCATTAACATGTCTAGAATCATCATGTAAAATTTCATGTTCATTGGATTAAAATCAAGCATTTCACAATAGAAAGAGTAAGGCAAGGTCACAAATGTACACATGATCAAAGATTCTAGCACCATTCAAAATCCAGCCATGCACAACTTATGAAATTATCATAATTAAATTCTAGACATCTTAAGGATCAAGTAGCAAAAAACCAGGCATTTCTTGGATCATTTTTCAATTTTATATGAATTTTACAAGTTGGAAGAAAAATAAAAAAACAATTGAAGCATGGCATGGCAAATTGGAGGGAAAACATTAAAATGAATTAACATTTGAAAATGTCATGCGCCAGAATCGAACCCTGTTGAATTTTGAAATGTGAAGCGCGCGCACCAAAACGACACCGTTTTGGTCTGAAAACCCTAACAAAACTAGGTCCGTCGCTAATCTCCAGGATCCGTCGCTAACACATGAACATTCATCATCTTCATCATGAAGAAGATGAAGATTCATACGTAAATTCCAGAAATTTCCAGATTTCTCCAGAATTCAACAAACAGCATACCAAACGACTCCTCATGCAACGTAGAGCACGGATCAACAAACAACTAAGCATAAATCATCAAGATCTAAGAGAATCGATGAGAAACATTTTTGGATGCAAAACTTTAATCACACGTATCTTACTTAATAATGCACCAATTCACACGATTTTTAGCTCAGAATCATCAGCAAACCTAGATCTACAAGAATATAGCAATGAATTTCAAAATTAAGAGGATCGAAACTTGACCTCTTGAAGAGCAGAATCTTGAAACTGCACGATCCACAGCTTGTATTGATCCAAATCCAGTCCAGAATGCTTGTGATGATGTTTGATGAAGAAAAGAAAGCTTGAACAAGTGTAGATCTAGCTTAATTCTGAATTTCCATCTTCAACTTCATGAGCTTCAACTGCTTGATTCTTGCACGAATTCAACAAACCACCACTTGATTCACACTATAATCAACTCACTGATCATGAATCTTTAACAAAAACCAGTTGCTATGTTCAAGAAATTTGAATTTTGATTTGAAGAAAATTTTGGAGGGAGATGAAAACTAGATCTAGAAATGGTGAATTGTGATTAACCTCCTTCAATTCTGTTATGATTAGAGTATTTATATCCTTTCCTAATCACCTTGCTAATCCATGTTTAATTTGGTTAATGAAAATAAGGTGTTTTGCAAAATTTTGAAAATGCATGGTGCATGGGATAATTACACGTGAACAGTACCACTTCCTTGATCATTTTCACTTAAAATCACTTTTTAAACACATTGGCAATGGTAGAAAGTCCATTCAATGCACCATTTTTGAATTTTGCAATTTCCCTCCAAAAAGGGCATGGAATAGCAAGTGATTATGTGATGAGATTTTATGTAATGTGATGAATGATTTGGAATTTAGAGGTCATGAGGAGCAAAATGCAAAAATAACCACCAATTTTGGAGTTATGGATCAAAAGATATGGCCATTTGAAGTTCCATGCACACTTGGCAATGATTGGATCATATCTCCTCAACCACACATCAGATGCTCATGATCTTGGACATTTTGGTAATGGGAGAGAAAGATCTACAACTTTCATGTTCAACAAAATTTCATTTGGAGCTTTCTTGATGATGTAAGATTGAATTGAAGTTGGTCCAAAACCCTTCCATTTTTGGAAACTTCAAATTATGGGTCACTTTCCATTTTGGGAAATTTTTGCCTTGACTTCAAATTCTTCAATGTGAGTGTTTGAAATGTCAAATGAGACTTGTTTGAACATGAATGAAGTATTTCTAATCACTTCCCACCTCCAAATCCACAGTTGACTTTGCAGTTGACTTTCTGGGTCTTCAGATGACCTGGAAATGTCCTGATGAAATTTAAGCCTCTACCACTTGGGATTTTGCTTCAAAATGACATCATAGCTCATATGAACTCTTGTAAATGATCATGGGGTCCAAATCTCAAGAATAACCACCATCTATTGCTCAATGAATGCCTTTTATTGCTTGACCTGCAAATGCTTAAGCTGCAAGACAAAGGTTAGATGACATATTTTTGTACTTTTGGTTAGAGATTAAAAGAAAAGAAAATGATATATAAATGCAAGCAATGCTTGGTGTTCAAGAATCACTCTCAAGAAATATCCCACCCACAGGGAAGGAAGCAAGGTGTCCAATGATCCTTGAGGCAATGCAATGCTATGAGATGATGCCATGAGGGATCTTAGGGACAAAATTGGGGTCTTACAGATGCCCCTATTTAAGGTCATTCTAGCCGGAGAAGTGAAGGTTAAAATCTTCATCTCGACGTGGTAGAATGGGCTTAAATAACAATAATGAGACAAATTTTGGTCCCTAAGAGACCTCATGATGCAGATGTATGAATGCAACAGAAAGACACTCTGTGGGGAATATGGGTCCACAAAGAAGAACAAGACGATCCATCGGAGTAATACACTCACCAGGGACAGAGACTCCAACAGGACTCTTATGGGGATAAGAAAAAAAGAATGCGTGAGCAGGACACGACTCTGAATTAGGGAAAAAAAGAACTTGACACTGCGTGAGCAGGACACGACTTGACTGGAGACCTTACTGGGGAGTAAAGGACTCAAACTGGGAAAAAGTTCCAAAGGAAAGCAAATCCGATGGAAAGACTCAAGCTGACTCAAAGATACGTGTATTGGTAAAACGCCAACACAGCAAGACTATCCGCAAAGGATAACTCGGATGAAAATCCGGACTCAGGCTGGGGAAAGGTCCACACAGAACCTCCTTGCCAGGGAAACTGCGTATATTGGGGAAAACGCCAATACAGCAAAAGGGTAAATCACAACAGGAACTCCGCTGGGGAATGTCTGACATAGACTCTCCAGGGGAAGCAAAAAGGATGAGGTGTTACCGATTAGTGAGTAACAAGCTCAGGAAGAATGAATATCTAAGATCTGTGTACGGGTGAGAGATATCAATCGACCAAAACATCTGAGGAAGACCTGAAAAAGGTATATCACTCAGGAAAATCTGACTCCACAGGGGACCAAGGTCATAATAGGGAGCAGACAGGAAGGAACACCAAGGATACCGGGTTGTAGGTATATAACAGGTGACCGACCAAGGCGTGAATTGGTGTGTGTTCCAAGACACTCATCATCCTGAAGAAAGCAGGAAAAGCAGACTTGTTTATAGGATCGACATTCGATTCTGTAAAGAATGCGAATCTTACTCAGTTGGGGGAAACAAACAAAGGATTCAACCAAAGAGTGCATGAGATATATTATCTATAGCCGTCAAAACGTAGATAATATACTCGCATGGAAGATTATCCATAACCGGGTTGTAGGTTGTTAAAGGATAGATCGACCGAAAACGTGAATTGGTTTGTGTTCCAAAACACTCATCACCCTGAAGAAAGCTAGAAAAGCAGACTTGTTTATAGGATGGACATTCGATTCCACAAGGAATACGAATCTTACTCAGCTGGAGAAAAAATCAAAAGATTTGACCCACAGAGTGCATGAGATATATTATTTATAGCCGTCAAAACGTAGATAATATACTCGAAAGGAAGATTATCCATAACCGGCTTGTAGGTTGTTAAAGGATAAGTCGACCGAAACCGTGAATTGGTTTGTGTTCCAAAACACTCATCACCCTGAAGAAAGCTTGAAAAGCAGACTTGTTTATAGGATGGACATTCGATTCCACAAGGAATACGAATCTTACTCGACTGAAGAAAGACAAAACTTCGACTGAAGAGCGCATGAGGTATATTATCTATAGCCGTCAAAACATAGATAATATACTCGCATGGAAGATTATCCATAACCGGGTTGTAGGTTGTCAAAGGATAAATCAACCGAAAAGAGAAACAATCGTTACCAACAACTAAAGGGTAGACGAGAGATGACTCACTGGGGATAAATTGCAAGCAAGGCAATCATCCAAACAAAAGGTGAATATTCGACTCCGCAAAGGGACGACGAATCTTACTCGACTGGGGAAACACGAAAGGCTTCAACCTAAGAGTGCATGAGATATATTATCTATAGCCGTCAAAACGTAGATAATATACTCGCAAGGAAGATTATCCATAACCGGGTTATAGGTTGTTAAAGGATAAATCAACCGAAAAGAAAGGCATCGGAATACCAAACTAGGTATGACAATGATGACCAATCAAAAGGGCGCAACAGACATTACCGGCAAAAGGGTAAATGAAAGCTGACTCGCTGAGGATAAAATTGCTTACTCGGAGCAAATACCGAAAAGGAAGGGGAAGACCCGCTGGGGATAAGATTGCTTAATCAAAGCAAACATCCAAAAGGGAAAGGGATATCAATACCAACGATTGGGCAATGATAACCGCAAAGAGGGGATTACATCTACCGGTTAGTGGGCAGAAAACCACGAAAAAGTAACTGTCATCGGTTGGGATGAACAACAAGGTTAACTCTGCAAGGAGAGAATATAGGGTTTACAACTACCAAGATGATGGGTAGAAGACCGAAGATTCCGCTGAGGATCAAAGGATAGGATTTATAACTACCGAAGACTGGGTAGAAAACCACAAAATCCGCCATCAACCAGAATGAACCACAAAGGTTACCTCTGTTAGGGGATAAAAAGTAGGATTTATAACTACCGAAGACTGGGTAGAAAACCACAAAATCCGCCATCAACCAGAATGAACCACAAAGGTTACCTCTGCTAGGGGATAAAAAGTAGGATTTATAACTACCGGTTAGTAGGTAGTAAACCACACAGATAGGACTTACGACTACCGATTTGTAGGTAGAAGGCCAATAGTTCCACTGAGGATAAGATGAATGAGTGCCGGTTAGTAAGCAACTATTCATTTATACCACAGGGAAGCAACAGAGACAGCCATAAAGAAGCCAATTTAGGATCGAACTAAAAGGCAAACTGAATCAAGACTCATCCTAATGAGGATAGAACTCAAAAGGGAAAACCTATCCCATTATGTGTGTTGGGAGGGAACGGAAACAACCGTCATCCACGAGGAAATATCTCAGTGGGGAAATGCAGAAGGAAAGGACAGACTTTTTCTACTTAAGGGGCTGACTCTATATTGAGAGATTAGACACCCGACATCTGCTTGGGGAGATCTATATCATCATAAGCAGGAGACGACAAACAAAAGATATATGGCAAAAAATGCAACATGAATATCTGAATGTTGAAAGTATGCATGAATATGCGTGATTTATGTTTGATGAATGCTGACAAAACAGACATTTCTAACACAAACAGGTCCAGGAATCAAACGTTCGGTACTACACCACAGGAGAGAAAGCCAGGATCACCGAAGAATAACCAATTCTGACGGGATCAGGAAACAACAAGATCTCTGCAAGGATGGATCATCAGTCTCAGCTAGGAAAGAGAGCTCGCTGCACAGGCGAAAACTGTCACGAAAACAGAACACACAAGTAGAATCTGGCCGCACAAGCAACTCTACTGGGGATACTGTCAACAACTCCATTGGGGACGAACCCACTGAGGGAGAAAAGATCACGCAAGTAGATTCTGCCACACAAGCCACTCTACTGGGGATCGGAGACATGAGGAAATCACCAAATCTCTGCAGGGAAGAAAGGCCTCAAGAGGTTTCCGGAGGGATCATCAGTCACAACCGGAGAAAAGAGTTCAATGCACAGGCAGAAATGCCGCAACAGCAACTCATGCTAGGGATCAGAGATGTCAGGAAGCAACCAGATTTCTGATGGGGATAAACAGCGTAGATGAAGTTCATCATACCAACAACTCCACTGGGATCCGAGGAAATGACGAAGTACTGGGATGTCAATCCACCAAATACCGAATCTTCCAAAGAAAAGCACCCATGCTGGGGAGAGAATAATGCTGGAGAGGAAAGTTGAAGTCTTCAACAAACACTCTGCTTGGGACTGGCCCACAAAAATGTTCAAACAACACTCTACTGGGGATGAAAACCACCATAGGGCTAGGACAGCACTCCACTGGGGACGAAAACCACCATGGGGCTAGTAGAGGCTAGGAGGAAAAATGTTGTACTGCCGGAGGAAATGAAGCTAAACAACTTCAACCAATACTGCACTGAGCAACCTCGCTGAGGAGAAACCATGAAAGGTTCTATAGGAAAAAGATACAGTTATTATAGAGATATGAACAAATGTCTTACCCTATTGGAAATCATACCACCCTTGGGAGAGCATTGAGAATCTCCTGAGTATCCTTTGATCATTGTGAATGTTCACTTTGTTTAAAAGTTGTTTTTGTGAAAAATTTGTTTATTTTGAAAACAATGACATTTTTATCAATTAAAACATGCAAAACATTTGTTGAATTGAAACAAATAAGAGTGCAAATAATTGGATAAAAGCTCAAATTGATTTGATGGAATGGTAGTCTGCAAATGGCAAGACTCCATAGATCTGTACAAATTTGAAATCGGTGATATATATTGGAAGAGGGCTACATTGAACATAATGACCATTTCTCTACCAATTTGAATCTGATGTATTTGAAGCTTCAGTTGATGATGACTGAGCGAGAATCTCTGACGAAAAGACAGTTGTGAAACAGAAAGTCTTGTCAGGATGCAGTTACTTGCCAAATCCCTAATTTTTGCCTAGATTGCCCCAGAGTGAGGTACTCAATCTAGCGGGATGCAAATTCGTTTTTTTTTTCTTGTCTCTAATTTTTGCCTGGATCGCCCTTTCGGGTTCTCCACCGAGACGCTCATTTTTGCCCAAGCCGCCCTTTCGGGTTTTCAACTTAGCGAGCTATTCTATTTTTCTTTTTAGGCGAAGTATTTCTTGACTGCATCTGAATTCACAGGACGAGTGAAATCCTCCCCATCCATTGTTGTAAGCATCAAAGCTCCTCCTGAAAAGGCTCTCTTGACAACATATGGACCTTCATAGTTTGGAGTCCACTTGCTCCTGGAATCGGGCGCGAAAGACAAGACTTTCTTGAGCACAAGGTCACCTTCTCGGAACACACGAGGCTTGACCTTCTTATCGAATGCTTTCTTCATTCTCTGCTGATATAACTGACAATGGCACATGGCAGTCAATCGCTTCTCTTCAATCAAATTCAGTTGGTCGTAACGACTCTGAATCCATTCAGCATCAGTCAACTAGGGGTTTGAGGGTATACTTTTTCCCTCATTTTTTGAATTTTTTTTTTGATTTTGATTTTGTTTTTCACCCTCTTTGTTTTTTTTTTTTTTTACATTTGTAATGCCCCAGTTTGACTGTTTTGCTGATTCTCAAGATACAACTGAATGATCTTCTTTTCGTGCTCAAGGAGACGAGTGATCTCATCAGGAATCTCTTCAACATCATCTTCCTCTGCTTCGAATACAGGGAATTCAAGATTGGGAGATGGCGTTGGATCATTATGTTCAATGGGTTTAGAAATCCCTGCATAATGATTTTGATATGAAAAGCTTTTTGAAATCAAACAAGGCAATCATTATACAGATGAAAAGTTTGATTTTATGCTTGTTTTTCAGGGTTTTTTGTGATCACCGTTTTCATGCAAAAAAAGCAAAAAGTGAAAACAAATGGAAAAACAAATGTTTAACAATGCATTAATTGAATGAAATATCATTGTATAAATGCTTTGCCAACAATGTCATCACTCCTCCTTTTGGCATGGGAGAAGGGTTTTTTAAACAAAGTGAACATATTACGCTGACTTATGAATGACCGTAGGAACATCCACAGCGACCCAATTATGGCAGATCCCGCCAGGGATAACAAAGTTGTCAGTATCCTCTGCATCTTCTTCCAGAATAGCAGCAGCTTCCTCGCTCTGATCGGCGTGGATGAAACCTCCACTCTTGAACAACCCTTTGTCGTTGAAGACCCCAGAAGAATAGCCAATGCCAGCCCGGGACTTGTTGTCTTCAAGTTCAATCATCTTTCCTAACCCAACAACTGCACCACATTCAATGGCCAGTTTTGCATCTCGATAGGAAGCAAATGAAGGAGACTTCTTCTCAATTGGCTCAGCAATAGACAAAGCTTGGAAAGGCGTTCCAACTTCATCCTCAGCATCAATATATGAGAAAGAAGACAAGTGGCTAACCAGGAGAGCCTTTTCTCCCCCTACCACAACCAGTTTCTTGTTCTTGTCGAATTTCAGCTTCTGGTGTAGGGTGGATGTCACGGCGCCAACCTCGTGAATCCATAGTCTGCCAAGGAGACAGCTATAAGATGGGTGGATATCCATAACCTGAAAGGTGATCTGGAAATCACTTGGTCCAATCTTGATTGGGAGATCAACTTCCCCAATCACAGTCTTACGCGACCCATCAAAAGCTTTCATAACAACTCCACTCTGCCTCATGGGAGGACCTTGATATGACAATCTAGAGAGAGTGGTCTTCGGCAATACATTCAGAGATGACCCCGTGTCCACCAGCACGTTGGACATGGCGTCGTTCTTGCAATTCATGGAAATATGTAAAGCCATGTTGTGGTCTCTTCCCTCCTCAGGGAGATCAGCGTCACAGAAACTCAAAGTGTTGCAAGCAGTGATATTTGCAACAATGCTGTCAAACTGTTCAATAGTGACATCAGGATCAACATAAGCCACGTCCAAAACTTTCTGCAGAGCCTCCCTATGGGGTTATGAATTCAGAAGCAACGATAACACGGAGATTTTGGACGGCGTTTGTAGAAGCTGGTCTACAACGTTGTACTCACTCTTCTTGATGAGCCTCAGCATCTCATCACAATCTTCATTCATAGTGCCATTAGGGCCAACAGAAGAAGTAGGAGTCTTTTGTACAGATGAGGGTTTAGCAACAGCAAGTGCCGGGTTCGGAGGATTAACAACATTCCCAACCGGACGCTCAACAGAGTCAGCTTTAGCCTGAGGCTTCGGGGGTGCAGAAAACACGCGACCGCTACGGGTCAACCCACTGACATCAGCTATGTTTACAACAGAGGATGAAGGCAACGGCACTTCTTTCCCATCTTCCACAGCAACAGGATTATAGCGGAAGTGAATTGCTTTATCAGACGAATAAGGCACAGGGCCTGCAGGCTTGATAATCAGAGAAGGAGAAACCTTCTGCTTGCTACCATCATATCAGATGTCAACAGGCCCGGGTATCTTGAACACAGGAGAAATCACATTCACCTCTGGTTCGTCTTCATCAACGTTTCTGTTCTGAAGAATCTCAATAGTCCCATCATCTAGCAATTCTTGCAGATCTTTTCGCACTTGGCAACAACCTAGACGATTGACAGAGCAGATACGACATTTGTCATGGTCGTGCTCCAGATGACTATAATCACACAGTAGACGATGCAACTCAACCAATGACTGTCGAATATGGCTAACATATTTGACCTTATATTTGCCAGGGAAACCCTAGACCATGTTAACAGACTTCCCATGCTCGGGCAGTGGGTTCTTTTTAACATTAGGACCTGCGTCCTCGAAGCTCAGAATACCGCATCTCATAAGGTCTTGAACCTTAGTCTTCAGATGAAAGCAGTTCTCTACATCATGACCGGGAGCACCCGAGTGATAAACACAATGCTGATCAGGCTTATACCACCACTGCGGGTTGACCGGTATAGCTGGAGGATCTCTCGGAGTAATCAGTTTCCGCTCTATCAAAGAGGGATACAGCTCTGCGTATGATACAGGAATAGGATCGAAAGTGATCTTCTTCCTCTCATAACTCGAGTTAGCTTGATTACTGTTGTTGCGAGGCTGGTAAGCCGGTTGCTGAGGACGATGTTGCTGCTGATACTGCTGTTGTGGTTGTTGATTATTGTGTTACTGATATTGCTGATTGTTGTCTCTGAAGACAGGTGCTACGTGAGCCACTTGATGCTGGTTGCCGGATGAACGCACAGGCTTCCTCCCCACGGAGGGTCTTCTGGGTTTGACATGGGATTGCACAGCATGTGCCTCCCCATCTTTCTTCTTAGAAAACGCCCCATATCGCTTGCTAGAAGAGCCTTCATCTTTGGATAACCGTCCTTCACGGACTCCTTCCTCCAATCGCATCCCCATGTTCACCATTTCAGTGAAATCAGAGGGAGCGCTAGCGATCATCCGCTCATAGTAAAATGAGCTAAGAGTCTTCAGAAAGATCTTAGTCATTTCTTTCTCTTCCAGCGGAGGAGTGATCTGAGCTGCCAGCTCTCGCCATCTCTGGGCGCACTCTTTAAATGTCTCTTTGTCCTTCTGGGACATGGCTCTGAGTTGATCCCGATCGGGAGCCATATCCACGTTGTATTTGTACTGCTTGACAAAGGCTTCGCCAAGATCATTGAAGGAACGGATGTTTTCACTATCCAGACTCATATACCATCTTAGTGCAGCACCAGACAAGCTGTCCTGGAAATAATGAATCAGCAGTTGATCATTATCCGTTTGAGTAGACATTTTCCTGGCATACATAACCAGGTGACTGAGCGGGCAGGTGTTCCCCTTATACTTCTCAAAGTCCGGGACTTTGAATTTGACAGGAATCTTCACACCGGGAACCAAACAGAGTTCGGCGGCAGACTTGCCGAACAAACCCTTTCCTAGAAGGGTCTTCAATTCCTTGCGGAGTTCAAGAAATTGGTCATTCATCGCATCCATCTTCTCATGAAAATCTGGGCCCTCAGACGGCTCAGAATGATAGATGGTGTCGTCTACCCTGGGAGTGGTATGCACGACAGGAGGAGGCATTGCAAGGATCGGGCTAGATGCCGGCATGGAAGCAAATGTTGGTGCAGGAATGTCAGGCATAAAACCGGGAGGCATCCCCCACGGGAACCCGGGAGGCATGGTTGTTGGCACAAAATGGGCACTAGCAGCTGGCACAGTTGCAGAAACGACCTCAGAAATCACAGTCCTCTGGGGAGGAGTTGCAGGTGTTGGAGACGGCTGGTTCTGAGCAGCTAGGAAAGACTCCATTAAAGCGCTCAGTCTGGCAACTTCATCCTTCAGCTCACGGTTCTCTTGCTCGAGATGATCCATCAATCTGGAAGAGTTGGCTCTGGTGTAGTACCGATGAGTCAGCTTGTCTTCAAAATAAATGAAGAGCACAGAGTTATGCCACAGACAAGAAGACCGGAACAACACCTGCTTATGCAAATGATGCATGCAATGTTCGTGCATATGCTTTGTTTTTATTTTTGAAGGAACTTTTAGGGTCTTATTTGCAAATTTTGGAATATTTAGCATTTAATCGCATATGGAAAATATCTCATCAAATATATTTGAAACAAAGAAGTACAACATTTGTCAATCATATTACAAGGGAAAAGGAAAATAAACATCCTATGGATCCCTAGAAGCTCGAGATGCTGGAAGATAAGCTGCATGAAGCCTCTTGATCTCTCTCTCATATGCTGCTTCCATATCCGCCTTGTCTTTGGCGAGTCTATCATACCTCCTTTTCCAGAACTTGGAAGACTGAGGAAGTAGAGAAGTCCAAGTATCATCAGGATCATCAATCACCTGATGCTCGAGGAACTCGATCAGAGCATCCTTCTCCTTCAGCTGTTGAAGCAACTCTTCTCTTTCACGGATCCAGGCACATGAAAGGTCTTCGTCTCTCAACTCCTCTACGCCTTGGTCAGGGAGGGTTGAAGGCCCAGCCACCACCAAAGGTGTAGGTCTTGGATAATCATATGGCATGAGATACTCGGATGCTCTCTTCCTCACCCAAGCAGTATGTGGCTCCAAAGCAATGCAGTTCTTTGGTCCCAACTCACTTCTACCCTTCTTGTGAATCTTGCGCCAAGCGCGGGCCATCCTGGCTTTCAGGCCTTGGGGATCTTTACCCTCCTGAAAGAACACACCTTCTAACAGAATGTTATTAGGTTTATCCTTTAGGGGGAACCCAAGCTGACGTCGTGCTAAGATAGGGTTGTAGCTCATTCCACCACATGTACCAAGAAGAGGTACATTGGAGAATTCACCACAAGAGTCAATGATCTGGACACCATCATATACGTGATCATACCAAGAGATATCATCATTAGTGAGAGACATAAGTCTCGTAGACCACCGTAGACATCCCTTGTTCTCCTTGAAAGCGGCCGTCTGAGGTAAGTGAGAAATAAACCACTTATACAACAGAGGCAAACAGCACACAATAGCTCCTCCACCCTTTGCATTCCTCAGATGCAAAGAGAAATAGGTATCACCCAACAGAGTAGGAACGAGATTAAGAACAGAAAAGATCCTAATGGCGTTCACATCCACAAATTTGTCGATGTTGGGGAATAATACCAATCCATAGATGAGAAGCACGAAAATGGCCTCAAAGGCATCCCCACTCATGGCCTTCCCATAAACGGTAGCTTGAGCAATGAGGAACTCAGAAGGAAGACCTTGAATTCCACCTTTGGTAGTCATATGAGCACCAATCAAGGATTCATCTATGTGCAACATGTCAGCTATCTCTTGAGAAGTAGGAATACTCTCTAAGCCACTGAACGGCAACTGATCCAGAATCGGAATACCCACAAGATGAGCATACTCCTCAAGGGTAGGCAATAGCTGAAAGTCTGGAAAAGAGAAGCAGTGATACAGAGGATCATAGAACTGCGCCAAAGTATTCATCAACCCTTCGTCAACCTGAGTAGTCAGCAGAGGCAGAAGCTTCCCATAACGAGCTTTGAAACCCAAGGGATCTAATACATAAGATGTCAGATTCCTTAACTCTTTCAGATCGGGTTGTCTGAAGCTATACTTCTTTGTATGCCTTTTTGGTCTTTCCATATCTGAAAATTTTGCAAATAAACCCCCTTAAGTTCCTCGAAAATTTCCTTTTTATCTGATGATATGGATGCAGATGAATGCATGAATGCATGAATGCAACAATCACACTCAAGGATCAAGCAAAGCACACCAGACAAAGGTCATGGGATAGCTCATAGCATCCCTAATATCAATCATCCATCTTGGTGGATTATGGTTTTCACCTTATCAACACCCAAGTTCCATTGATATTAACGATACATGAACCGGCTCAATCATCCTTAATATCAATCATCCATTTTGGTGGATTATGGTTTTCACCTTATCGACACCCAAGTTCCATTGATATTAAGGATGTCTGAACGACTCAACCATGAATCACGGGTTTGTTGCGAGTCACGAGCATGGAGTCTCGGTTAAGAACCACCCAAAGGGAGTGTACTATGGTTTAAACCTGTCGAACATGTTCTACCAGAGGTTCCCATAGTCATCATCCCATCTTTCGAATATTATCGGAGGAACGAATACTCGTATTCCAAAAATATTCTCAAGAGAGACTCTTATGAGTGTAGTATCGCGTAACAATCACATCAGATCTTACATCTGAACGACCTCCGCACTACGTCCTAAAATAGGTCAAGATGGGCTTGGTAAACTAAGGTCCTTGGCTTCTAAGGCACATGTTAAAAGAATAATGCCTAACCACAAATAACTTGTGTGACATTATTAATCCAACATGACCTCCACCAAATGAATGGACTCGCAAGTCAACTTGCTAAGGAATAACTCCACACAAGTCGACGAGACTATGCCATTCTCCTATCATAGGGTGCACTCGAGTTCGGGTATAGAACTCATCTCACAGAGATCACCAAACAAGCAAGCAATTGATATATCAAGCAAATCAATCATTATAAGCAATACAGTAATCCCAAATTGTACAAAAATATGTCATATAACAAATAAACAATATCATACAACAAGTGTGAAAAGTAGGCAAAACCACCAAGGAAATTTCATCCCCAGTGGAGTCGCCACTTTTCTGTAGCGGTGTATTCGTCACTTTATGATTTATTGACTAAATCAAAAGCAACGCATACAAAGATAGAGTCGCCACCGCACTTTTATTTATCCAAAGGAATGGCTAAAAAGCGAACAAAAGCCTAAGAAGTTTTACACATAGAAAACTAATGAAAGGTCAGAGATCTGGGTAAGGGGGTAATTATGCAAAGGGAAGGTGTTAGGCACCCAATTCATCCTAGGTACTCCTATGGAACCTCTTTTCACAACTTGTTGTATCATTATTGTTTATGAAATATTTTTGTGCAAACATTGATTGAAGGGATGAGAGAAGAATATACAAGTTAGTTATTTTTGTGTTTGAACGGATGAACCCGTTGCCTACGTACCTTTTCATGAAAGATAAGGATCAAAACGCCGTAGTTCGGCTAAAAGATTTCAAAAAGTGAGTGAATTGATTTTAAACAAAAGCCTTAAGGTCTTTCGTTATCAAAGGGAGAAAACTCGACCTGAACAACCACAAGTCCACCATGTGAGAACAGCTTCGACATACTAGAGGGGTTAACCCTGTTTTCAGTATGGAAGTCTTACAATTCGATCACTAAGGACAAAAGGTGAGATTCACATCAACCACTAAGATAATTCAGATCTATGGCTAATGTATGAAAACTTGATTAAGAAGTGGACAAGGGCCACAAAAGCAATTGAGTGAGTGAAGTTAACCGATTAGAAGTATTCACAAAGATGGTCAAAGTTGACATTAGATTCAATTCAGAAGAAGTATTGTGAAAAATGAAGTTTGAAAATCAGAGGCTTAAGGCCTAGGTTTCTAGTTTTGAAAACAAGTGAAAATGTTTGCACAAAAGTTTTCTGGTTTGGGTTAACATGCAAATGGAGGTTTAAAGAACAAAAAAGGTGTGGATGAGGGGTAAAACTTCTTAGGTGTTCACCTCTTGAGGTCATATGTAGATGATCCAAGCAAGTACCATCCTTTGGAATAGGCAACAAAGCAATAAGCAAGTAAAACATGGTATCAGAGATAGCCAGAATAAATGGAAACCAGATGCCAATCAATGGACTTATACTAGCCTCACAAAGCAAAGGTGGATACCATATGCCAATCTATGGACTTATACTAGTCTCACAAAACAAAGAAACAAATAACAAATGCAATAAGCAAGAGGAAACAAGTTGCCAATAAATGGTCTTACACTCGACTCCAAGGAAATGGGATGCCAATATATGGTCTTAGTCCCAACTCCTACCAGATCATAGGAAACAACTGCCAATAAATGGACTTACAATTGACTCCTCAATGGACAAAACAAAATGTCACAAAGCAATGAATAATGATCATGAAATGATATACAATTAATGTTCAAAGATGAAAGCAATGCACAGAGGCACACACAAACAATTATGCACATATGGGCAAACAAGCCAGCAAGCAACCAATTAGCACACACTATACACAATCAATGGGCTCAAGCAAGGTTAGGCTTTAGAAACAAGCCAACTAGAATGGGGTGTTTTGAGCTCTTAACCCTAACATTGAGAGTTAGGGTGAAGCAGATGAAATGGAGATGAGGGTTATGCCTCATAGCTCTTATCCCTGGCCTGGGAGAGCTTTAAACAATAGAAAGTGTGGGAGTTCAGAATGTAGGAACTCTTCTCCACAAATGATGGACTCTATAAGATCTTGGGTTCTTATTAACAATGCATCAACACATGATGTGAGCAAAGTGAATGACACACTGAGTAGCAGGGGATGGATTACACATCCCTTTTATCTGCCAATTGCCTCTTAAGAGGACTTTACCTGCTTGGTACAAAATTAAATAAACAAAAACATGGCCTCTTAAGGAGGGCTTCAGACAGGTGCCTGCCAATAACAACAGGTCTTCCAGACTACATGAAGATTAGGGATTATACCTAAGTGGTATGCCAACCACAAGCAAAAGCAAAGCAAAGTTCAAATGAACTTAAAGCAACTTAGGTACCTGTGGAAACAACTAAACAAATCAGTACAATGCTCAGACAAACAGACAGCAGTCAATAACAAACAGACAATCCCAATGTACAACAAATAAGCCATAAGGCAAATTCAAGTGACTTATCATCGACCTACAAAACAGAAAATGTTAGCAATCAAAAGAAAATATCAACATTCAAATGATGAATCAACATCAACCATGGAATTTGGATGCTTGAACCTAAAATTCAAAGCTCACATGTAAGTATAAACCACTAGGTCAAAGCCTAGGGTCAAAGATGAAGAAAAAATTCAAAACAGGAGCTGAAATTCAACACAATGCAACTTCAAACACATATTAACATGTCCTAAAAAGGATCACATCAAAATCATTAAGCAAAAGCATTTCATGTGCAAAGGAAGTTAAAGACAATTTCAAAGCTCATACATGATCATCATGAATGAAAATTCCCAATCAAAACAGAAAAGATTCAAATAATTATGGAAAAATTCATGAGCAGTCAACACATCCAATACAATCACCATATAAAAAATCAGGATCAACAGAAGTCATTTGATATGGAAATTAAATTGCACAAGTTGATCAACCAAATGTGTGACACAAATTGTCACACCATGTTAACACATGCATAAAACAGAAATGGTAAATAAGCAAAGTATCAACCCAAGCCTAAAACATCCATTAACATGTCTAGAATCATCATGTAAAATTTCATGTTCATTGGATTAAAATCAAGCATTTCACAATAGAAAGAGTAAGGCAAGGTCACAAATGTACACATGATCAAAGATTCTAGCACCATTCAAAATCCAGCCATGCACAACTTATGAAATTATCATCATTAAATTCTAGACATCTTAAGGATCAAGTAGCAAAAAACCAGGCATTTCTTGGATCATTTTTCAATTTTATATGAATTTTACAAGTTGGAAGAAAATTAAAAAAACAATTGAAGCATGGCATGGCAAATTGGAGGGAAAGCATTAAAATGAATTAACATTTGAAAATGTCATGCGCCAGAATCGAACCCTGTTGAATTTTGAAATGTGAAGCGCGCGTACCAAAACGGCACCGTTTTGGTCTGAAAACCCTAACAAAACCAGGTCCGTCGCTAATCTCCAGGATCCGTCGCTAACACATGAACATTCAAGAAGATGAAGATTCATACGCAAATTCCAGAAATTTCCAGATTTCTCCAGAATTCAACAAACAGCATACCAAACGATTCCTCATGCAAGGTAGAGCACGGATCAACAAACAACTAAGCATAAATCATCAAGATCTAAGAGAATCGATGAGAAACATTTTTGGATGCAAAACTTTAATCACACGTATCTTGCTCAATAATGCACCAATTCACACGATTTTTAGCTCAGAATCATCAGCAAACCTAGATCTACAAGAATATAGCAATGAATTTCAAAATTAAGAGGATCGAAACTTGACCTCTTGAAGAGCAGAATCTTGAAACTGCACGATCCACAGCTTGTATTGATCCAAATCCAGTCCAGAATGCTTGTGATGATGTTTGATGAAGAAAAGAAAGCTTGAACACGTGTAGATCTAGCTTAATTCTGAATTTCCATCTTCAACTTCATGAGCTTCAACTGCTTGATTCTTGCACGAATTCAACAAACCACCACTTGATTCACACTATAATCAACTCACTGATCATGAATCTTTAACAAAAACCAGTTGCTATGTTCAAGAAATTTGAATTTTGATTTGAAGAAAATTTTGGAGGGAGATGAAAACTAGATCTAGAAATGGTGAATTGTGATTAACCTCCTTCAATTCTGTTATGATTAGAGTATTTATATCCTTTCCTAATCACCTTGCTAATCCATGTTTAATTTGGTTAATGAAAATAAGGTGTTTTGCAAAATTTTGAAAATGCATGGTGCATGGGATAATTACACGTGAACAGTACCACTTCCTTGATCATTTTCACTTAAAATCACTTTTTAAACACATTGGCAATGGTAGAAAGTCCATTCAATGCACCATTTTTGAATTTTGCAATTTCCCTCCAAAAAAGGCATGGAATAACAAGTGATTATGTGATGAGATTTTATGTAATGTGATGCATGATTTGGAATTTAGAGGTCATGAGGAGCAAAATGCAAAAAGAACCACCAATTTTGGAGTTATGGATCAAAAGATATGGCCATTTGAAGTTCCATGCACACTTGGCAATGATTGGATCATATCTCCTCAACCACACATCAGATGCTCATGATCTTGGACATTTTGGAAATGGGAGAGAAATATCTACAACTTTCATGTTCAACAAAATTTCATTTGGAGCTTTCTTTATGATGTAAGATTGAATTGAAGTTGGTCTAAAACCCTTCCATTTTTGGAAACTTCAAATTATGGGTCACTTTCCATTTTGGGAAATTTTTGCCTTGACTTCAAATTCTTCAATGTGAGTGTTTGAAATGTCAAATGAGACTTGTTTGAACATGAATGAAGTATTTCTAATCACTTCCCACCTCTAAATCCACAGTTGACTTTGCAGTTGACTTTCTGGGTCTTCAGATGACCTGGAAATGTCCTGATGAAATTTAAGCCTCTACCACTTGGGATTTTGCTTCAAAATGACATCATAGCTCATATGAACTCTTGTAAATGATCATAGGGTCCAAATCTCAAGAATAACCACCATCTATTGCTCAATGAATGCCTTTTATTGCTTGACCTGCAAATGCTTAAGCTGCAAGACAAAGGTTAGATGACATATTTTTGTACTTTTGGTTAGAGATTAAAAGAAAAGAAAATGATATATAAATGCAAGCAATGCTTGGTGTTCAAGAATCACTCTCAAGAAATATCCCACCCACAGGGAAGGAAGCAAGGTGTCCAATGATCCTTGAGGCAATGCAATGCTATGAGATGATGCCATGAGGGATCTTAGGGACAAAATTGGGATCTTACATCTAGGCGCTTCAGAATTCATGAGCAGAGACAACACTGAAATTTTGGAAGGAGTTTGGAGCAGCTGCTCCACCACATTAAATTTGCTCTTCTTAATCAATCTTAGTACCTCATCATCATCATCATCATTTGGCTTTAAATTGCTAGATTCACCAGACTGACACTTTTGAGCACTAATTGGATTTGTTACAGGTACCTCAACCTTCTTACCAACATCTTCTACATCTTTTGGAAAAACAGGACCAAAAACACGACCACTACGGATCACCTTCGTAACATCAGCAATGTTCACAACAGAATTAGTCGTAGGCAACGACATCTCTTGACCATTCTCCAACATAGTAGCATTATACTGGTACGAAACAGCTTTATCGGATGCATACGAGACAGGGCCCGCTAACCGTATTACCGACGGTGATGCCGAACTAGATTACCACCCGCTCAGGGGTCTTAAATACCGGCATTATCACGTTTACATCATCTATATCCCTCGATTGTTGAATCTGGATTACATTCTCATCCATCAACTTCTGGATATCTCTCTTGACAAACAAATACCCACGGGGTTTACACTGCAAATTGTACAACCATCATGGTCATGCTCACAATCATTGATGGTACATAGAGTTTTATGCATTTCTACCAAAGACCGACAAATACGTCGCACATCGAACACTCGAAAACTCCCTGGACAACAATCTACCATATTAACAGAGGAATTACCATGAGCAGGAAATGGGTTAGCTTTCACATTAGGTGCGTGATCCTTAAAGGACAACATCCCACTTTTTACTAGCTTATGGACCTCGTACTTCAACAGGTAGCAATTTTCAATATCGTGGCCGGGAGCTCCTTGATGAAAGGCACAACGGAGTTCTGGCTTATACCACCATGGAACTGGTTATGGAATTTGCGGCGGATTTCTTGGTTGGATAAGGTTCTTGAGAACGAAGATGGGTATAATTCAACATAGGTCATGGGAATAGGGTCGAAAGAGACCTTCTTCCTCTCGAAATTCGGTTGTTGTTGATTATTATTGGTGTTGTTGTTGTAGTTGTTATTCTTTCTTGCGGTTGTTGTTGACGTTGTTGTTGAACTGGAATGGATTGATTGTTTGAAAATACTGGAATAACTGATGAAACTTGATGATGATATTGACGTGGTTGCGGACTTCTTTCTAGCCTTCCTTCTGATACTGCATTGGTTTCGCCTTCCTTCTTTCTAGCGAAAGTGCTACCATATTTCTTGCTCGATGATACCTCTTCTTTAGACAACCGTCCCTCTCGGACGCCCTCTTCTAACCTCATCCCCATGTTTACCATTTCGGTAAAATCACTGGGGGAACTAGCAAGCATTTGTTCGTTATAAAACGAACTCAGGGTCTTAAGGAAAATCTTGGTCATCTCTTGCTCTTCCAACGGAGGATTGATCAGAGCGACAAACTCTCTTCACCTATGGGCATACTATTTGAGTGTATCCTTGTCCTTCTGAGACATAGACCTCAACCGGTCTCTATCTGGCGCCATGTCTATGTTGTACTTGTATTGTTTCACAAAAGCCTCACCCAAATCATTGAATGTGCGAACACTTGCACTATCCAATCCCATGTACCACCTCAGAGCGACACCAGTCAGATTGTCTTGGAAATAATGAATCAATAACTGATCATTATCAGTTTGCGTCGACATTTTTCTGGCATACACGACGAGGTGGCTAAGTGGACATGTATTTCCCTTATAATTTTCAAAGTCAGGGACTTTAAACTTCATCGGGATTTTAACGTTGGGTACCAAGCAGAGTTCAACAATATTCTTACCCAATAGATCTTTTTCCCTCAAGGTTTTTAACTCCTTTCGCAGCTCGAGGAATTGGTCTTTCATCTCATCCATCTTCTCATAAACATCAGGGCCCTCAAACGACTCAAAATGGTAGATGGTATCCTTAACACGAGGCAGAGTGTGAACAACTGGAGGCGGAACAGACATGACCGGGCTAGATGCCGACATGGAAGCAAAAGTAGACGCAAACCCTTCGGGCACAAAGTTCGGCAGCATCCCCCACGGGAATCCGACAGGTATAGTAGGAGCAAACTGAGTGACAAGCAGAGTTGAAGTAATAACCTCCGAGATGACAGTCCTCTGAGGAGGAGGAGTTGCAGGTGTTGGAGAAGACTGACTCTGATAAGCTAAAACAGACTCCATCATGGCAGTCAAACGAGCAATTTCGTCTTTCAACTCTCTGTTCTCTTATTCTAGATGTTCCATGATTCTCGGTTGATTGACGCGAGTGTTGTATCGGTGAGTCAACTTGGCTGAAGCACAGAAGAATAACCAATAAGACATCTGACGGAAGAAAAACCTGCTATGCGAATTGTAGCGGGGTATTCGTTACCTTATGGTTTATTGACTAAACCAAAAGTAAACATACAATTCGATTCGCCATCTCACTTTTATTTGTCCAAAGGAAAGGCTAAAAAGCGAACAAAAGCCAAGTAAGAAGTTTTATCAAATCAAAAACTAATAAAAATGTCAAAGATCTAGGTAAGGGGGTTGGTTATGAAATGGTAAGGTTTTAAGCACCCAAAACATCCTTAGTACTCTAAGGGAACCTATTTTTGCAAACATGTGTTGTAGGTTGGTATTTGTGAAAATATGTGCAAAAGATTGGAGGGATGAGAAGAGAATAGATTATATTTACAAATTTTGTTGTTTGAATGGATGAACCCATTGCCTACGTACCATCACAAAGGTAGGATCAAAACCTCGTAGTTCGAGGTAAAAATCTCAAAGATTGGTGAATTGATTTGTCAAAATCCTTAAGGTTTTTTGTTATCAAAGGGAGAAAACTCAACCTAAGCCAACAATCCACCATGTGAGGAGAGCTTCAACATACTAGTGAGGGGTTAACCCTATAATAAGTATGGAAGACTTATAATCCAATCACTAAGGATAAGGTGAGGTTTACATCAACCACTATGATAACTCAAACCTATGGTTAATGTTTATGAAAAGTTTTAATAAAGGTGGCCATTGGAACCACAAAAACAACTTGAAGTGAGTTGTATTTACAAGTTAGATTTATTTACAAAATGGGGTCAAAGTTGGATTACAATTCATTCACAACGAGTATTAATGAAAAGGTTTTGAAAAGTCAAAGGCATAAGGCCTAGGTTTCTAATTTGAAAATAATGTCAAAGTTTGCACAAAATGAGTTTGCCTTGGATTAGAGTGAGGAGAAGAAGAGAAGGGCTAGTCCTAAAGCATACAAAGATAAGAGAAGAGATAAAACCCTTGGAGTTCCTTTTCTTGAGATCATAAAGATGATTCAAGATGCTCCTTTCCTTTGGACTTAGCAAACACACAAGCAATCACACAAATATATCCAAGCTCTTAGGATCTCTATTTGGCTTGTCTCTCTTAACTTGGCTACTCATGACAATGGTCCTTCTTACTATCTCAAGATGGAATCCCTACCATACAAGAGCAAACATCAAAAAGTTCACAACACAATAAGAGGAATGGACAAAGAATGAGTTTAGATTAGAAGTCCTTTGAAGTCAACTTTTAAATTTAGCATTCTAAAGGCATGAGACCTAGTTGCTCTTCAACAAGTTTAGCATTCTAAAGGCATGAGGCCTAGTTTCTCTTGAACTCCTTTAAGCATAGGCAAGTCCTAATTCTAAGTCCTTTCTCCTTTTTGTATTGGGTTCACACAAACAAAGGCAAAACAAACACAAGACAACAATATATTTATTTACAATAATGAGCTCAAATGAGCAAAAGGAAAATGAGATAAACATAAAATATGTGCTTAAGTGAGCAAAGGGAAAAGCAATATGAATAAATGAGCAAGAAAGTAAATTGCATTAAAGTAAATTGCAAGAAATTAAATGCTCAAATTAAAGTTAGTAATTAGTGGTTATGTTAGTGTGTTATAAGACAATTTAGCGCTATGTTAAATAATCGTAAATGGACTAATGTAGTAGTCACACCTATCTGAGGCCGGTCAATAAAACTATAGGCAAATAAACACAAGTTAGAGATCATGACTAGTAAGCCAAGCTCCTACAACTTGCCATGCCAAAAGAAAAGAAGAAAGGCCTTATATGGACTTTAGGTTTTTTGCTTGACCAAGAAGCAACCTATCTTGGACACAAAGTAACTCACTTGATCATGGATCAAGTTGAGTTTGATTTGGATCAAAGAAGGTTAAACCTCTCATATGTCAAGACCAACCATAAGACATTAACTCATTGGCCAAAATAAAAATAAGTGAGATGAAGATGAAATGAATAAAAGGAGAATTCAAATGCCAAACACAATTGGTCAAAAGTGAATCAAATCATCATCAACCAATGCTAAACAGAAGATAAATGAAGGTTAGAAGTCAATAAGTCAAACATATTTTTTTGGTATTTTTGGAATTAAAATAAATGTAAAATTAAAATGGACAAAATATGGTCAAACCTCAAATTCAATTCAAATCAACTTGGATAAGTCCAATTAAATTCTCATAGGTCTAACATGGTCAAACAAGGTTTGACAAATTTTCTCAACAATTTTGGAAATCAGAAACTATTTTAAAACAATTAAAAACAATGAAAAATAACACAAATGAATTAAAATCTCAAATAAATCTCAAATCAATTAAGAAATTGATGAGACTATTTTTCATTGACTTATCATGATCCATATGTGTTAAGAAAATATTTTTGGATTTTTCAAATGTCAAAAAGTATTTAAAATGAATTAAAAACTATTAAAAACCAAATAATTCACAAAAACTATTAAATGAAGTCACAAAAATAATTAAAAATCAAAATATGAAACTAGATTTTTCAAGAATTTTTTTTGGCATTGGTCTCATATTTTTGTGACTTCAAATAAAATATTTATGAATTTTTGAAAATAAAATGAATTAAGTGGAACTAATCAGAAAATAGGAAAATAGCAAAAATGTGCTGCCATTGGATCCGTCTCATTAATTGACGTGGCATGATCACACGGTTCAGAAGCGCTGATGCACTAAGGACCAAAGTCAAGCGCGCCACACATGTAATTAAAATAAGTCAAACAAAAGAAAGGCTGAGATTATAACGTTCCCTCAAGATCCAACGGCGCTGGTGCTCCCACGTGGGGATGGTGGTGGAAACCACCATCTTCTCCGCCCAACTAACTGGTTCCAGCCACCACGCGCAGGTTTTTAAAGCTTAATAGAAATAAACAATCAAGGTATCAAAATGAAGCTGGTGTGATGTACATCACCCCTGTAACCTTGGATCTTCCTCAATGTTTCTATTTAGAGAGAAACAAGAGGTTGAAGATCATGGTGTTTGATCTGAAATGTCACGATTCATGAAATTAAGACCACCACTGGCCTGCCTCTTGCTCGAGGACTTCAGAAAACAGTTCAAACTCAAGCAATTCACATTGTATAGCAAGATCCAGATCAAAATAGTTTGATGATATACCTCTGAAATGCAGCTTTGAACAACACGATCTCTCCAAGCTTTTGATCCAAATTTAATCTGGAGATGTAATGATGATGCAAGGCTAAGGAATTAGGACTTGAAGATCAACTAAGGATGTTGAAATTCAAGATTGAAATTGAAAAAATGAAAACTTAAATTCCTTTGAGTGAGGTTGGGTTTCCAATTCAACAGAGTTTCAGATCTCCTTCAGGTTCGTTTTTGAATGAGCAAGCATTTCTATTTATAGCTGAAATGGAGGCAAAGTGGTGCAATGCCTGTGTGCATGAGAATTGGATCTTTCATTCATGGGCTTGTACAGGCGCTTGCAAAGCCCAAGAATGAATGGAAATGCATGCTGAAGTCATATTGAAGTGAATTGGACGTGGCACTTGCTTGCATACCAAGTTATGATGTGAATTGCATAAATGACCATAAACAATCATCTCTTAGAAAATCCCACATGGAAAATTCAAAAATGGTCATGTGAGTAATGGTTGGAAAGCTCTTGACATAAGGAGCAAAAGTCATGTTGATAAAAAATCCATTTGGACTTTAGAAATTTATGAAAACTGGCTGTGAAGTTTAGGGTACAAAACATGTCTAGGTTCCCTTTGAATTTTTTTGCCAAAACCAAGCAACTTCAAGCCCTTCTGTTTCAATGATGGAAGCCTCAAATGGAAAAATCTCCAACATAAAAGTTGTAGATCTTTCCAAGATGATCAATTTAGACTTAAATTTTGAATCATTTGGATTTTTCATGAGAACATTATGGGCACTTGAAGTTGGATATTTTTCAAATTCAATGGTTTTGGTCCAAAGTGATCTATACTGTTTTGTATTATCACATGTGTTTCTTTTAGGATTATGAAATTTTTTCCAACATAACATTTGAAGTAGACATCTTAAAAGTTCCAATTCATATGGTATCACCTCAAAATCATAAAAAATAAGGAAGTTAGGTCCTTGGGAAGTTGACACAAAATTAGGGTTTCAGTCAAAATGACCTATAATGTTTTGAAATGAATGATGACTTTCCAAGTTTCAAATGGATTTTTGATGAACTTGAAAGTTGTTCATATGGTTCTTAAGAACATTTTTTTATCTTAGGGTCATCTTCATTTGACAAACACATCAAAAGTTATATCTCAGTGGTCCTCAGTTTAGTCAGATGACTTGACTGGTCAACTTCTCAAGGCCAAACTTCCAATCTTGATGAATGAATGATTGAGGATACTCAAATAGGCTCATATATTCAAAATAATGAATTAAAGAACTTCCATTGATTGAATTTGATCATAGGTTGAGGTTGCTTCATGAGCAAGGCACATTTAATGCATAGTTGAATTAGGGTTTCCTTGGGAAACAATCCTCAAGCCCTTTGAGTTATCTTGATCAAATTGGCAAATTGAGATACTTGGGAGACATATATGATGATTAAGAGCTTTGTGGACTATTTTCATTCTTGTTCTCATCTTCATCTAGCCACTTCATTGAGCTTAGGAGCCTCCTATAAGCATTGGGCACACATGATCACTTGAGCTTCAAAACAAAAAGAGTTAGTGACATATTTTTGTGATTTTGGTTAGTAATCAAATAATAAAAGAAATAATATACAATTCAAGGATTCTTGGTGGTCTCAAACCACTCACACAAGTCCCACCCAAGGGTTAAGGAGCCACATATGTTATGATCCTTGAGGCAATTCCATGAGCAATGATATGATGCCATGAGGGATCTTAGGGTCAAAATTAGGGTCTTACACAAATGATGCATGAAATGAAACGTTTTGATTGTTTTTTATTTTCAAGGAACATACTATTTTATTTGCAAATATATAATAACAATTATAACAGTTTGATTAATCATAAAAAATCTCTTTTATATAATTTAGAAGGATTACACTAAGTACAATTTTAGAAGCCAAAATACAAATACAAGAGAAAAGGAAACTAATCATCCTAAGGATCCCCTAACAATAGTATCAGATGCCCTAGTTGCAGGCACGTACTTCCTTCGGATGCGTCGAATCTCGGACTCAAAAGAAGTCTTCATCTGAGCCTTCTCGAGAACGAGCTGGTCAACAATCTTCTTCCAAGCACCGGAAAGCTAAGGCATACTAGAGGAAGATGGAACCTCTAGCTCTCTCTGCCTCTTCACTACTCAGTCTTCTAGAAGTTCAATCAGTGCATCCTTGTCCTTAGACTCAAGTTACAACTCTTCATGCTTTCGACTCAAAGCATGGAATCGCTCTTCCCACATATCCTTCTCTTGCTTCATCTTGGCGAGTGCATCTTCCAACTCCTCTATATCTTGGTTAGGGAGAGTTAATGGATCAACCACAACCATAGACATAGGTCTTTCACAAGCATACAACATCTTCAACTCCAAAGCTCTCTTCTTCACCCAAGTAGTGTAAGCTTCTAAAGCTACACAGTTGCGCGAACCAAGCTCGGATCTTCCTTTCCTATGCACATTATGCCAAGCATGCACAATCTTCTGTTTCAAATGTTAGGGATCTTTACCCTCTTGATAGAAAAGACCTTCTAACTGGGTGTTATTAGGTTTGTCTCTCAAGGGGAACCCAAGTTGACGACGTGCCAAAGCAGGGTTATAGTTAATTCCTCCTTGTGTACTAATGAGAGGCACATTAGAGAATTCACCACAGTTATCAATAATATCCAAACTACTCAATGAAGAATCATACCAAACTATATCATCATTAGTGAGAGACATAAGTCTCTGAGACCACCGTAGACATTGTTTGTTCTCCACAAAAGCAGGCATCGGAGGCAAGTGCGAAATAAACCACTTGTACCGAAGAGGAACACATCACACAATAGTCCCACCACCTTTAGAATTCCTCAAATGCAAAGAGAAGTACATGTCACCCAACAAAGTAGGCACATGATTCCCAATCAAGAAGATTCTAATGGCGTTAACATCAACAAAAATGTCAATGTTAGGGAACAAAGCTAAACCATAGATGAGCAACATAAAGATGGCTTCAAAAGCATCCACACTACCGGCTTGAGCAAAGGCAGTAGATTTCCCAATAAGGAACTCAGAAGTCAACCCAAACATTCCCCTTTTCTTCACCCAATGAGCCTTAATCTCAGACTTCTTCAGATGAAGAGCTTCAGCTATAATATGAGATCTGGGAATCTCATCCAATCCACTAAAAGGCCCCTTGTCGGAAACAGGTATTCCCAAGAGATGGGTATACTCCTCTAACGTAGGCATAAGCTGATAATCGGGAAAAGTGAAGCAACGGTAGAGAGGATCATAAAACTAAACCAAAACACTCAAGAGTCCTTCAACTACATCAGCAGATAATACAGATAAAAGCTTCCCATGACGTTTTTTGAAGTCCAAGGGATCTAATACAAAGGATGATAGCTTCCTTATCTCTTTCAAGTCGGGACATCTGAAACTGTACTTCTTAGTGTTCCTTCGTCCATAATCCATTGTCTGAAAATATTTGCAAATAAAACCTCAGTTCCTTGAAGTTATTTTTTGTGTGATGAATGTCATGATGCGCATGAATTCATGAATGCAACAATCACAAATAAGGGACCACACACAAGGAAAACAAACAAAGGTCAAGGGATGAATCAAGTCATTGTCAAGATCAATCATCCATTTTGGTGGATTATGGTTTTCACGTTATCAACACACAAATTCCATTGATATTGACAAGACTTTATTGGATCAACCAAGAATCAAGGGTTTATTGTGAATCATGAGCATGGAGTCGGGTTAAGAACCATCCCAAAGGAGTGTACTAAGGATAAAAACCTGTAGATCATGTCCTAAAAAGTTCCCAGAGTCTTAATTCCATCTATCAAATATTATAGGTTAGGATGACTGACTCATCAACCCATAATATTCTCAAGAGAAACTCGTCTGAGTGTAGTATCGGGTAACAACTGCTATCAAGTCTACACTTGAACAGTCTCCGCACTACGTCCTAAATAGGCCAAGTTGGGTTAAATGTTCTACGGTCCTCAGCTTCTCGGATCCCAAATCATAGAAAGTAACGCCTAACCACAAATAACTTGTGTGACATCAATATCTCCAAAAGGGTTTCCACTGAGTAGATGGGTCTCAAGTCAACTTGTTAAGGACTACTCCACACAAGTCGAACATGATTATACCATCCTCCTACCTTAATTGTACTCAAGTTCGGGTTAGAACTTATCTCACCACTCAGAGATCACCAAGCATAACAAGCAGATTATATCACACAAACAAATATACAAACATCAAATATACAAATATATACACATAAAAAAGTAGGCTAAACCCACTGAGGACTACTCCCCAGCAGAGTCGCGACTTAATTTCTGTAGCGGTAAATTCATGACCATTAAGCTATGGATAAACTTAACGGCAATAAAAACAGAGTTGCCACCGCACTTTTATTGTTTCCAAAGGAAAAGGGAAAAGTACGAACAAAACCCAAAGATAAGAAGTTTTCAAATCAAAACTAATAAAATGCCAGAGATTACAGGTAAGGGGTTGGTTACACAGAGGGAAGGTGTTAGAACCCAAAGTGTCCTAGGTACTCTTAGGGAGCCCTTTTTTATGTGTGTATGTGTTTTTTTGGGTATAAAAGATGTTGGCAATAAATAGAGTGTGGGGATGAGAAAATAATTCATTAATTATATTTTGTGTTTGACAAGACCTTCGGACTTGTGCCTACGTACCAACATAAAAATGAGGGATCAAAACCTCATAGTTCGTGGTATCAATTTCAAAGTGAGTGAATTGCTTTTAACAAAAATTTAAGTTTGAAAGAGGCACAAAAGGCCTAAAAGAGTTTGAATGAGTGTTAGTTCTTTTTGTCTTTTGAAAGTTTAAGTTAATATAGTTAAGTTCATTTACAAGTTTGATTTAAGAAAAAAAATTTAAAAAATGCAATGGCATAAGGCCAAAGTTTCTAATTTGCAATAAAGAGTCTAAGTTTAGAAATCACAAGCAAATAAGATTTGGAAAGGGGGGGGGGGGAGAGATTTGAAATTTAAGAAGTGGGAGGAGATGAATAGACTAATCCTAAGCAAAAATTTAAAAGTTAAGAGTTGAAAAGATCTGACCAATGGGATGCAATCCAATAGACAAGAATGTCATATAGAAACCCATTTTTCCTTTGGACTTTAGGATAAAGCAATATCAATACACAAATAGCAAGATGAAGAGCAATTCATCAAATAAAGATAGCCACATACAAGCTACTAACTTCATAGTCTTCTTCATAATCTTCCCCATGTATCAGATGACATACTCCTTGAATGGCTCAGAATAAGGCATTAGGCACAAGTTCAAAGTAACATTTGCATCAAGACCATGTAGAAGATGACTTCAAGTGGATCCCAATACTTGAATCAAATGAAAGCTCAATTCTCAATGACTTGGTTTCAGAGATGTTGGCATTGGCCAAGTCATTTTGCATAGGGAATGTTGCCTAATTCTAAGTCCAAGTCTCAGATCAAATCCAACGGCCCACACAAATATTTTTTAGGGTTTTTGTTGTTTATTATGTACTTTAAGGTCCGAAGACTACAACCACAAACAAAATACAAAACTAGTATATACAATCACAATATAATCACAATATATGGCTCAAGTGAGCAAAGTAAAAATGGCATTAAAATAAACAAGTTAAATGATATGTATAATGACAAATGATAAATGGCTTGAATTTAAATTGCATAATATAAATGACTTGAAATTAAAAGTTAGTCAAATTGTTAATGGATTAGAAGTTAGTGAAGTTTTGCTTTTCAATTGTTTAAGTCATTCTTTGGAGAATACTCAACCCTCTATTCACAAGCATGGGTCCTTGAATCAAGACATCTTCCAATGGAAGGAAAAAATGTCAAGTTTCCATACAATACCATGAAAGGGGGGGAGACTTACAATCTCACTTACTAGAATGTTATGCCTTTTGTGTCAAAATTTAGCGCTATGTTAAGCAATCGTAATTGGACTTATGCAGAAGTCACAACTATCTGAGGTCGGGCAATAAGAATTTTGGTGTTAATTCATGTTAGAGATATGGTATAATGAACATACTCCTAAAACATACCACACACAAAAAGAAAATGATCAAAGGGTGGACCTAATCTCATCCATACTTGTATTGGTTTATGAACCAATTAACCTTAGGATATTGAGATGTCATTGGCCAATGAGAGGAATGAGATAGAAAGGGATTGAAGATGGGGAAGGAGAGGAAAGGAGACAAACACAAATTGGTCATAGGAGGAATTTCATCAAATTAAAATCATTCATTCATTTTGGGAGATGAAATGTACATTTCATCAATCCCCTAAATCCAATGATTTTAATCGAACAAAAGTCAAATCAACCTTGACCAAGGCACAAACGCAATAGTCAAACTCCACAAGTCAATAAAAATGGCTCGACACAAATTATTTCAATTAAACAAATTAAAAATCAATTAAAAATGCATTAAATTAAATTATGTTTTATCAAAAACCTAAAATCTCTTCAAAACACTAAATAAATGGCCAAGAGATTTATCATATGTCAAACAAGGTCAAAGGACCTTGGAGAAAAAATTTCATTATTTTTGAAAAGTCATAAGTATTTTTAAACAATTAAAATTATGCACAAAAACAATTAAATCATGAAAAATATCAATATTGATCTAAAAAATAATTTTAATTCAGAATATTTGAATTTTTTTGGTGAAAGTCCCATATTTTTTGGATCAATAATGAAATTAATATGAATTAATGAAAATAAAGCAATTAAAATGAAAATTCAGAAATTCAAAAATACGTGAACCATCTGATCTCCCTCATTAATTGAGATGACAAATCACATGGTCCAAAATGCACGTTCTACATGGTCCTGAGTCAAATGAGCAACACACATGGTAATCACAACCAACGCCATAGATTAAAACATTTTGAATGGATCCTGTGGTTGAGAAGCTTGCCAACACATCGCCAGAGCTCCGGTCTTCTTCTCTGATGGACCTCACCGGACTGGTCCATCTTCAACCATCACCAAAATGAAAAAGCAAGACATGGATTTAAAGAAAAAATGCTCAGAAGCTCGAATTTGGCCTCAATTTTGTCTAACTCCACGTATATAAGAAGATACAGGGAGTTGAATTTTAAGGATCATGAACTGAGTTGCTTCGATTTGACCTCAAAGCAACTCAATCTTGTTGGCTATATTGGTAGGACTTCAGACAACCAAAAATCAACAAGAATAGTGGATAAATAATAGAGAATCGAAGAGTGGAAGTTTCTGAAAATTCACCTTCGAGTTGATCCAATTTGACTTGATCTTGATCTGGATTTGATTGCTTTCTCCTTCTCTTGCTTGCAGAAACCAAATGAACTGAAAATGGAAGTGAATTTCTGGAGTTTGAACTTCCAAACAAAAGGTGAAGTTCAAGCTCGATTTCAAGAGAAATCTCAGAAAATTATATGGTAGTGAGGGTTTGCAGAGGTTTAGCAAAGCTTGGGCAAGATGTGTTGATGATGAATCTGAAGCCTTAAGCTCGTTTATATAGGCAATGTGTTTGATATTTACACCACTTGAAAATTGGACAAAAATAGTAATTCACTTGCATGGGTTCATGGGCAATCATTTGGGCCTCAAGAGTGATTCAATCCAACTCCAAATCGTGTACAAAGTCTGTTGAAACCATCATGTGCAAGCATGCAAATGGAAATGATCATGTGAAGTTCAATCTTGCCAAAACACTTCCCATAATGAAACCATGCGCAAGTCCTTCAAATTTAGTCCAAATGTGATGATCTTGTTATATTTTGGAAAGGTGAGATCAAGGGGAATAACTTTCATGTTGAACACGTTTTCATTTGAAGCTTGGATCATGATGAATTTTGAGGTGGAAGTTTGGGAAATCAAACATATTTGAAAATTTTCTAAGTCCCGAGTCAAATGTTCACTTCTTCCACCTTGAATAAAATTTTCTATGGACTTCAAAATGAGAAACGTACTTTCATCAAAGTTGTATTTATTTTAAACCTATTAAATTTGGTCACCAATTTGACCTCATTTGGATTTGTCATGAAGGAGTTATGCATTTTAGAAGTTGAGGAAAATCACTTGTTCAATGGTATTGGTCCAAAATGACCTATAATGTTTCCTCTTGGAACATGCATTTTCATTTTCAATTTGCACTTCCTACAAACATAAAAGTTGAATTATACATCTTTAATTTGATCATGTAATTTTAATGGATTTCATCTCATAAAAATTGAGCAAGTTATGGTCTTGGGAAGTTGACCTCCAAATTAGGGTTTAGACAAAATGACATATAATCATTCACCATAAAAAATGACTTTCCAAGTAAAACAAGATCTAGACCCTAATGTGAAAGTTATTTGGAATGTCATTTAGAGTAATGTTTATCTTGGAATCATTTTCATATGACAAAAATTGTAGGAGATAGGGTCTAGGGAACCCCGGTTTTGACCAGTTGACTTTCTCTAGTCAACCACCATGAACCAACTTGCTAGCTTGACATTCTCTTGACTTTTGGGACTCATGGAGGATCATATATGCATAATATGATTAAATTTGAAGTATCCCTTGAAATATTTGATCAATTGTTGAAGAAACTTGTTGAAGAAGTCACATAAGATACCCAGATGAATTAGGGTTTCCAAGGCAAACCAACTCCAAACTCTTGATGATTTTTTGATCAAAATAACATGTGAAGATAATGGGGATCCATATATGACACTTAGAGCCAAAGTAAACCAATTCTTGATTGAGCTCCTTGCATTGAGGGTTTCAAACCCTAGATATAAGCTTGATAGAGCATAGGTGAACATGCACACTACCTACAAAAGAGTTAAACTATACAATGACATATTTTTGGCATTTTGGTTAGTAAATAATGAAAAATGAAGTATGACACAATCAAAAGTTCTTGGTGATCTCTCCCAATACAAACCCAATGAATGAGGGGTAAGGAGAATTCCAAGGTGTGATCCCAATGCTAATGCATATGATGAGATAACATGAGGGATCTTAGGAACTAGTAAGAATAATATCATCAACATATAAGAGGAGATATGTCATAAGAGTTCCTTTCTTTTAAATAAAGAGAGAGTGATCACAATTGCTTTGAGAGAAACCAATGAAGGAAACATAATTAGCAAAGCATTCATACTAAGCTCAAGGGGATTGTTTGAGCCCGTATAAGGATTTACGTAGAAGACGCACATGATTTGGATTTTCTAGGTCCTTGAATCCAAACTGTTAAAGCATGTAGATTTGTTTCTTTAAGCTCAGCATGAAGAAAGGCGTTTTTGACATCCAACTGATGAATTTTCCAAGATATAAAAATATCAATACTAATAACAATTTGAATTGTTTCTAGTTTAACAACTGGACTAAAAGTGTCTCCACCATCAATGTCAACCTGTTGACCTGTGTGACACCTTATATCTTGATTTATCGAATTATTTGAATTATTATGATTTAATTTAATTATTATGTGTGATAATTGAATTAATATGAGTGTCAAGGGTGTGTGGCCTTGAGGTATGAGTGTAGAGAGTGATTAGAGACTGGTAAAGGTGATCTAGAATTATTAGAGCCCATTTTTAATAATTAAATAATATTATTTTAATTGAATTGTTTAATTAAAATGAGAAAATATAATAATAGAAAATAAGGAGTATTAGTAGTATTTTATTAAAATAAAATTAGATATGATAAAGGAACTTTGATGAAGAGGGAAATAAGTGAGGATAATGTTGGAAGTCTCTAATTGATGGATTATGTTACTAATAAAAAGGTTAGTAAGGAGTTGTGAGAGGTTTCATACGTAAAAATTAGAATTTTGGTAGAAAGAGAAAGAGGCAAGGGCTAAGGCATAGGAAGAGTCTTTAACCTCCAATAGGGGTGATGATAAAGATAATTTATGTGTGTGTTTTTAAGGAGTGATATTCTCCGGAATATTTTGATGTGAATTTCGTATGAATTAATGTTTGAAATTCTGAAATGTGTATGTATGTGTGTTTTCCACCATTGTTGTAATAGTGAAGGTTTTAGAGATGTGGTTTAATGATGATTTGTGAAATGGTGATTAAATCGGTATATTAATTGGTAGAATTAGGGCTTAATAAGAGTGGGATTTTAATATGAAAACATAGATGTTTGAAATAAGCTATTTTGGTGTTAAAAAGTGTTTGGATGGTTTTAATAACTGTAAAAGACTTTCAAAATACGTTAAAAACTAGTTTTTTAGGCAAAAACAACAGCTTTTTTTTATAAAAAAATGTACAGTATGTAATGCTACATAGGTGTTGGGAGCCGCTACATAAATGCTATGTATCAACTCCAAACTGGCAGAATGTTTGTATTTTTATAAGTCCAAATGAGACACCATTTGAAGTGTTAGGAAGCTAACACACGGAGCTACCTCATGAAATACTTGATGTTGGTATTTTTATAATGTTTTTGTCATGTTAATTGATATTGTGATTATGATATTATGTTTTAAGATGATATTTTTGACTATTGTGTTGTTGCATGTATGAATAATAATCTAATTGAGGAGATTGATTGAATACTTGAGTTGCACTAAATTATATGTTGCTATAAAGAGATGTTAAGCATTAAGAAGGAGTATGAAATATGGGAATGTTGTGAATATGGATTATTTCGAGTTATTTTTGTTGTATTGCTGCATTATTGAAATATAATTATATTGAAATGAATTAGTAGCATGCTTGTGTTGCACTATTGATTGATAATGTGCATTTTGTGATTTTGATGTGATGTAATCCAAAGAGGGGATTACTTGAGTAGTCAATTCATTTATGTTAGGATCAGAGAGGGGTCTTAACATATTAATTTGATGATATGAGCATGCATCATAAGAGTTGTGTCAAGAGGCATGTTTGCTAGTTCAGAGAGGGGACTAGTGACTTGCCCCAAGCTTAGAGAGGAGGCTTGGAGCTCAAAGAGGGTGCTCATGGTTCACAAATATTGGAACCCGGTCCGTATGAAGAACCAAATGTTGAGTTGGTACTACATGCATATACAGAGAGTTGCATAATCGGGTTTCATTGCATAATGAGTCATATGCACAATTGTTGAATTGGGATTGATTGATGAGTATATGTGTATGAATGTTTTTCGATATACTGTGAATGAGATTGTGTAAAATATGCGGGTTTGTTATCCTACCTTGCAGTATATGCATGTTATTATTTTTTGTGATTTCTCACCCCTTTGTTGTTGTTGTTGTTATTGTTTGTGCTCCTCTTCAAAGTACAGATAAGCAGGTAGCTGAGTGGATGTTTTAGAGTTGAAGGAAGGCATGAGGTTGTTTCTTTTTTTTTCTTTCTACGCTTAGTTTACATGCTCTGATATGCAACACCGAGAAAGTTTTGTGAGTTTTGTCTAATATTTTCGTTAGAGAGTGAAAGTTTTGTGAGTTTTGTCTTCTTTATTCTTTCTACGCTTATTTAAGGAGATTTCACTTATGAGTTTGATTATTCCATATAGTGCATTAAAGTTTAAATGATTTAGTTAATGCATGTTTTATTATGAGAAACTCCATTGTGATGATACCCTAAGTGAAGTTGAGCATGTGATGACACCCTAAGTGAAGGTGTTGATTGTTGTTTTTATTTGATAAAGTGTTACATGGCATGTATGTTTTGAAAATAGAATGCGTGACATCCTATTTGATTATGTGAATAATATGATTTTATTGTATATTTATGCGCGGGGGAAATAGGGTGTTACATAGTTGGTATTAGAGCAGGTCGGTCCGTCCGACCAGGTTTTGTAATGCTGTCAAATCCCTAGTATGTGACAGGTGTGTGTACATTATCGATGCATTGTTTCTTCTGGTGTTTATTTGATGGTGTGCAAAATGGATGGAAGAGACGATTGTGATATTGCTAAAGCTTTGGAATTGCTTGCTCAGGCGATGGCCCAGAATACACAGAACAACTAGAATGAGGGAGCAGAGGGAGCTTTTGATCTGTTTCGTGCTTAGGGAAAATTTCAGAGGAACATCCCACAAACTTTCAAGGGGAGCTATGATCCAAAGGGTACACAGGCGTGGCTCAAAGAAACTAAGAAAATCTTCTGAGTGATGGCCTGCATTGAGGTTCAGAAGGTATAGTCTGGTACTCATATGTTGTTAGAGGAAGTTAATGATTGGTGGGATAATGCGCGTCGGAGATTGGAAGCTACTGGTACATAGATAACGTAGGTTGTGTTCAAAAGTGAATTCTTAGAGAAGTATTTCCTCAATGATGTGTGTGGTAAGAAGGAGATGGAGTTTCTTGAGTTGAAGCAAGGGAACATGATTATGGAAGAGAATGCTACGAAGTTTGAGGCACTAGTAAAGTTATGTCCTTATTACAACAATGTTAATGCTGAGTCTTCCCATGTCTCAAGTTTGGGAATGGGTTGAGACCATAGATCAAATAAGGTGTTGGATAACAATAGATTTGTAGGTATAATGAACGGGTGAATAAGAGCATAATCTATGACGAGGATAGGAAAACCCAATTTTCTCACTATAAGAGTCTTAGTGAGAAGAAAGGGAAAGGACAGTTTTGAGGAAAACCTTATGTGAATCCTGATGACAAGGGAAAACATAAGACATCGGGTGAGAAGAAACCAAGTGGGTAAGGAGATCTACTTTTATTAGGTGCTTTAAGTGTGGTGTTATGGGACATCGTGATATCGAGTGTTGGAGTTCTGAGGATAAATGCTTCAAGTATGAGTAGTCGGGGCATAAGACTGCTGATTACAAGGGTAATATTGTGACTTGTTATAACTGTGGAGAGCAGGGCCACATACGTACTACTTGTCTGAAATCGAAGAAGGATCAGACTAGAGGGAAATCTTTTGCCTTGTTGGGAGCAGAGACTACCAGTGATGAAAGATTGATTTGAGGGATGTGCTTTATCAATGATATTCCTTTAATTGCTATTATTGATACGAGTGTGACACATTTCTTTATCTCCTTGGATTGTGATAAGAGGTTGAACCTTGAATTGTCGTCTATGAGTGGGAGCATGGTTATTGATACCCCTGATATGGGTCCAATAACTACAACTCTTGTTTGTTTGAAGTATCCGCTAGGTACTTTTTGTAAGGATTTTGGAATGGATTTGGTTTGTCTCCCATTAGTGCAAATTAATATTATTCTAGGGATGAACTGGTTGGAGTTCAACCATGTCCATATCAACTATTACGCCAAGACATTGAGGTTCTAATAGTTGGTTGAAGATGAGATATATTTGTACCGACTAAGCAAGTAAGGGAGTCCTTAAGGGATGATGCGCAAGTGTTGGTTATGTTAGCCTCATTAAAAGCCAAAGGAAAGGGAATAGTTAGTGATCTTCCAATTTTTTATGATTTCCCATAAGTGTCTCTTGAAGATATCAACGATTTTCCACCAGAGCGCAAGGTTGAGTTTGTTATAGATTCGGTACCAGGTACGAGTCCGGTGTCAATGGCTCCTTATTAAATGTCTATTTCAGAGTTAAGTGAGCTCAAGAAGTAATTAAAGGATTTTCTTGAGAAGAAGTTTATTTGTCCGAGTGTTTCATCATGGGGTGTGCCAGTGTTATTAATCAAGAAGAAGGATGGTAGTATGAGGTTGTGTGTCGACTATCGACAGTTGAACAAAGTAACTATTAAGAACAACTATCCATTTCTGAGGATTAAGGATTCGATGGACCGGTTAGTAGGTGCTTGTGTTTTTAGCAAGATTGATTTGAGATCCGGGTATCATCAGATTCATGTAAAGGCTGAAGATATTCTAAAGACTGCTTTCAGAATGAGATATGGTCATTACGAGTATTCAAAGATGTTGCTTGGTGTGTCTAATGCTCCTGGTGTGTGCATGGAGTATATGAACATGATATTTCATCAGTATTTAGACAACTTTGTGGTTGTGTTCTTCGATGACATCCTGATTTATTCGAAGACAGATGGAGAGCATACATATCGTCTGAGATTGGTATTGGAGATTTTGCAAGAGAATAAGTTATATGCTAAGTTGCCTAAATGCGAGTTTTGGTTGAAGGAAGTGAGTTTCCTTAGTCATGTGATTTCTCTTAGAGGTATTATTGTTGACCCTTCGAAGGTTTATGCGGTGTTACAGTCGGAGACTGTGAAGTTTGTTACTGAGATTTAAAGTTTTCTTGGATTGGTTGGTTATTATCATAAGTTTATTAAAGGTTTTTCTAAGTTAGCTTTGTCGTTAACTCAACTAACAAGGAAATGTCAAGCTTTTGTTTGGAATGCATTGTGCGAAGAAAGTTTTCAAGAGCTCAAGAAGAAGTTGATGTTGGCTCATCTTCTGATCTTGCCGAGTTCGACTGAGTCTTTTGTTGTGTATTGTGATACTTCTTTGATGGGACTTGGAGGTATGTTGATGCAAAATCGTCAAGTTGCAGCTTACACGTTAAGGAAACTCAGAGTGCATGAGAGGAATTATCCAACACATGACTTAGAGTTGGCTGCAGTTGTGTTCATGTTGAAGATTTGGAGATATTATTTGTTTGGTTTGAGATTCGAGGTGTACAGTGATCACAAGATTCTGAAGTATAGTTTCAACCAGAAAGAGTTGAATATTAGACAAAGAAGATGGCTGAAGCTTCTGAAGGATTATGACTTTGGTTTGAGTTACCATCATGGTAAAGCCAATGTCGTAGCTGATGCATTGAGTCGCAAGACTTTGTATATGTCGACATTGATGGCTAGAGAGATGAATATGATCGAAGAGTTTAAAGATTTGAGTTTGGTTTGTGAAGTCACGTTGTAGAGTGTGAAGTTAGGTATGTTGAAGCGTACCAATAAAATTCTTGAAGAAATTAGAGAAGGTCAGAAGATGGACTTGAAATTGATTGATAAGTTAACTTTAATCAGTCAAGGTCAAGGTGGTGATTTTAGAATTGACGAGAATGGAGTGATAAGATTCTAAGACCATGTGTGTTTTGAATATGCCAGAACTTAAGCAAAGTATTCTTGATGAAGGTCACAGAAGTGGCATGAGTATTCATCCTGGTGCTACTAAGATGTATCAAGACTTGAAGATGATCTTTTGGTGGCCAGGAATGAAGAAGGAGGTTGCTAGTTTTGTGTATGCCTGTTTGACTTGTAAGAAGTTGTTGGGTTTGATGCAACTATATTCTATGCCAGAGTCAAAATGGGAGATCATTTCGATGGATTTTATGTCTGGTTTGCCGAGGACAGCGAAAGGTTGTGATACAATTTGGGTCATCGTCGATAGGTTGACTAAATTGCTCATTTCCTACCGATGAGACTTAATTATCCATTGGAGAAACTAGCGGAGATGTATATTGAGAGGATTGCCAATCTGCATGGTATTCCTTCCTATATCATATCTGATAGAGATCTGAGGTTTACTTCAAGGTTCTGGGAGAGCTTGCAGAAAGCATTGGGTACGAAGTTACGATTAAGTTCTGCTTATCATCCAGAAATAGATGGTCAGACAAAGAGGACCATCCAATTGTTAGAAGACTTGTTAAGAGCTTATGTGCTCGATAAAAGAGGTGCTTGGGATGGATTTTTACCATTGATAGAGTTTACCTACAACAACAGTTTCCATTTGAGTATCAGAATGACATTGTTTGAGGTGTTGTATGGTAGAAGGTGTATGACACCTTTGTGTTGGTATGAATCGGGAGAGAGTGTTGTAATTGGGATTGAGATTATCCACCATATGACAAAGAAGATTAAAATGATTCAAGAGAAGATGAGAGCTTCACAGAGTCACTAGAAGAGTTACCATGACAAGAGGAGGAAAACACTTGAGTTCCAAGAGGGTGATCATGTGTTTCTTAGAGTTACTCTAATAACTGATGTGGTCGAGCTTTAAAGTCTCAAAAACTCACTCCGTGTTTCATTGGTCCATACCAGATTTTGCAGATGATATTAGAGGTGGCCTATCAGATTGCTTTACCACTGTCACTTATTAATATTCATGATGTGTTTCATATGTCTTAGTTGAGGAGATACATTTTGTATTCGTCTCATGTGGTCCAAGTGGATGATATGAGGGTGAGAGATAACTTGATTGTTGATACATCACCCATGTAGATAGAGGACCGGGAAGTGAAGCAGTTGGGTGGTAAAGAGATTACCTTGGTGAAGGTAGCTTGGGAAGGACCTGCTGGTGGAAACTTGACTTGGAATTTAGAGAGCCAAATGAGGGAGTCGTATCTGACTCTGTTTGCTTAAGGTAATTTCCGAGGGAGAAAATTCTTTAAGTGGGAGAGAGTTATAACACCTTAATTTTTTATTTATCGAATTATTTGAATTATTATGATTTAATTTAATTATTATGTTTGATAAATTAATATGGATGTCAGGAGTGTGTGACCTTGAGGTGAGAGTGTAGAGAGTGATTAGAGATTGGTAGAGGTGGGCTAGAATTATTAGGGTCCATTTTTAATAATTAAATAATAATATCTTAATTGAATTATTTAATTAAATGGGAAAATAGAATAATAGAAAATAAGGAGTATTAGTAGTATTTTTATTAAAATAAAATTAGAGATGATAATGGTATTTTGGTGAATAGGGGAATAAGTGAAGGTAATGTTGGAAGTCTCTAATTAAAGGATTAGGTTACTATTAAAAATGTTAGTAAGGAGTTGTGAGAGGTTTCATACGTAAAAATAAGATTTTTGGTAGAAAGAGGAGGAGGCAAGGGCTAGGGCATTGGAAGAGCATCCATTGAAAGAGATTTGAAGAATTTTGCTGGAAAAATCTAAGGTAAGGGGAGAATAACCTTCAATAAGGGCTTATGCATGGGGGGTAGGGTAGAGGAATCCTTAACCTCCAATAGGGATGATGATTGAGATAATCTATGTGTGTGTTCTTGAGGAGTGATATTCTCCTGATTATCTTGATGTGAATTTTGTATGAATTTATGTTTGAAATTTTGAACTGTGTATATATATGTGTGTTTTCTACCATTGTTGCAATAATGAAGGTTTTAGAGATGTGGTTTAATGATGATTTGATAAAATGGTGATTGAATTGGTATATTAATTGGTAGAATTAGGGCTTAACAAGAGAGGAGTTTTAGTCTGAGAAAATAGATGTTTGAAATAAGCTACTTTGGTTTTAGGAAGTGTTTGAATGGTTTTATAACAGTAAAAGACTTTCAAAATACGTTAAAAACAGGTTTTTTTAGGCAAAAACAATAGTTTTTCAAAAAAACTGCACAATATGCAGCGCTACATAGGTGTTAGGAGCCGCTACAGACGTGCTGGGAGTCGTTACATAAATGCTATGTATCGACTCCAAACTGGCATATTATTTGTAGCATTGTCCGACAATTTTGGCCATAACTTTCATGTCGTAAGTCCTAATGAGACTCCATTCGAAGCATTGGGAAGCTAACACGCAGAGCTACCTAATAAACTACTTGACGATGATGTTTATATAATGGAGTTATAGTGGGAATTGAGAGTGTGATGATGTCATTTTGTTTTGAGATGATATTTCACTATGCCAAATAAGGGAAAAGAGGGCGTTTTTTTTGGCCTATAACAGCGCTTTAAAGCGCCCTCTAATCTGGCGTTGGCATAGGTAAAGACAGCGCTTTTTTTCCTGGTGAAAGCGCTCTCTAAAGTGGCTCTTTAAGCCCTTTAAGGGCCACTTTAGAGGGCGCTTTTTAAAGAAAGCGCCCTCTAAAGTGGAAACTTTTAAGGGTTTAGAGGGCGCTTTTACTGGAAAGCGCCCTCTAAAGTGGAAACTTTTAAGGGTTTAGAGGGCGCTTTTATTGGAAAGCGCCCTCTAAAGTGGAAATTTAAAGGGTTTAGAGGGCGCTTATTTTGGAAAGCGCCCTCTAAAGTGGGTGGTTATTTAATTTTTTTTTTTTAAAAAGCGCTATATTTTTTTATTTATTTTAGACAACCTGTATATTGAAGCAGTACACCTAAAACTGTATAATTTGAAGCCCTTTTTCACACATTGCATTCAACAAGCCTTATATACAACAATCCATACATATACAACAATCCACTGATATATAATCGTTTAACTTCTAAAGATTCTAAATATACAACCAATTCATAACTTAAAAAGAAATAAAACTAAGTAGCAAAAGCATCTCTGAGATGTATGTTTTTTTTGCTAGCCGCAGTCTTCTTAGCAACAACCTCTTTTTGTTCAATATCAATAGCATGAACCTAAAATATCATAAAATTAGTTAGGTGAAGTATAAGATCAAGAATTAACATTTTCTATGCATAAATATCATATAATTGTGTTTATACCTTTTTTTTTATGCAACTGACTCGATTTGCTGTAATAAAAGCCATTTTACCTATAATAAAGAAAACAATTAAAATCATTTGACCTGTACCTTTTTCACTAAGTTCTCTTTCTTTTCTTGGTTGGAATATGTTCTACATGTCTCCAAATTCAGGATAATCATTATCAATTTTCAACCACTGTGGTGAATCTGCCGGATGTCGATACTTTCCATCTATAATTCTTTCATCTGCATGCCAGGTCAAGTGTTTCACTACGAAACATGCGTCTAAATCTCGGAATAACAGGAAAATACCACAAGACTTTTGCTGGAGACAACTTGTTCTTATATCGCGAGACACCACATTTAGGACACTCATTTAACGATGCATACTCATTTCGAAACAAAACACAATCGTTTGGACATGCATGTATCTTATCATAGCTCATGCCAATAGAGCACAACATCTTTTTGGTCTCATATGATCGATTGGGAAGAACATTATCCTCAGGAAGCATATCTTTCAAAAGGGCTAATAACTCTGTGAAACTTTTATCCGACCATCCATTGCCCGCCTTTAAGTTGTACAACTTTAATACCGCAGACAATCTTGTGAATTTAGTGCAACCATCATATAAAGGTTTCTCTGCATCACTTACCAACCTCTCAAACATTTCGGGACAATCCTTAAGATCTCCTTCAAGTGCTTATGCGATCTCTTCAACTCGATCACAATCGTATGTATATGCGCCACTATAGTTTGAGGCATAGGTCGTACTATCCCCCGGTTCAACATTCTCGTTACTTTTCTCACCATGCAAATTCCAACATGTATAACTTCGATCAATTCCATGCCTCATTAGATGCGATGTCAACTGAACTGCGTCAACCCGTTTCCCATAACAACAACCCAAGCAAGGACATATCATTCTACTGGGGTCTTCGGCGTGCGCAACGACAAACTTAACGAATTCTGATACCCCATTCTCGTACTCTCTCGACAATCGATTGGAAGACATCCATGTATTATCCATTACTAATTAGAATAAACAAAAAACAATTTCAGAAGAGAAACCAAAAATGGGATGAGACAAAACAATTTCGCTTTATTGAGTTAGTCTCTGTGCAGGGCATTCATGTCTCCAACAACAACCCAAAACCAAAACAATTTTGGTTTATTGAGTTAGTTTCTCAACATTTTCAAATATCTCTGACTTCAATAGCATGAGAATGTATGAACCATGCATTAAGCATTAGTGGTATGCACTAATTTGTAGCATAGTTATATATCATCATATAGTTTTTACAAAAGATAAACATTGACTAGAAAATATATATGTAGAATTGTATAATGGTCTAACTGAAAGCTAACAGAAGAATAGTTGTCTCTAATTTACTCTATCAAATAACATCCATACCTAAACTTCTTAAGTTACTAGCTACGCTATGTATGCTAGAATAAATACACTCATAAGTTGCATAGTGTACCTTTGATTGGTAGAAGGTGTTTTAGATATTGCTGCCTCCTTTTTCTACATCGAGAAACAAATAGAACAGTTGGTGAAATTTAACCCATAATGCCTAGTCTCCATTGCTAGCATTGCAACACAATAATTATTGTTGAGAATACTCAATAAATGTATGAACCAAGAAAAATGAAACCAAAAATGAACAATAGCGAACGTCAGAAGAGAAACCAAGTAATATGAAGATTAGAAAAATACCTATGGTGTCAAAATCGAACAGCTAACAACGAATTAATAGAAGGAGGAAACGTCGTAGATCTAACAGAGGTGGAAGGAGAACGCCTTAGAAGTAGCGAAAATCGTAGCAGTGAGAACCCTAACGTGAAAAAGAACGAAAATAACAGAGAGTGAAATAACAAAACGCGCAGTATGTTATAATTTTAATGTTTACTAAAGGGGACCTTAGAGGGCGCTTGTGGGAAAAAAACGCCCTCTAAAGGGGGCCTAAGAGGGCGCTTATGAAAGCGCTCTCTAAGGCTTTCCAAAAGCGCTTTATAAACTGGAAATGCACATGGACTTATAGAGCGCTTTTTTAAAAGCGCCCTCTAAGGGTAACCTTAGAGGGCGCTTTCTAAAAAGCGCCCTGTATTGTTGTTCCTCTATCTCCTCCTTATTTTTTCGCTTCACCTTAGAGGGCGCTTTATTACAAAAGCGCCCTCTAAAGTGCGCTGTCTATTCCAGTTGTTCGCTCCTTATTTTTTCGCTTCACTTTAGAGTGTGCTTTTGTAATAAAGCGCCCTCTAAGGTGCGCTGTCTATTCCAGTTTTTGGCGTAGTGTTTATGACTATTGTGTTATTGCATGTGTGAATAATAATCTAATTGAGGAGATTGATTGAATACTTGAGTTGCACTGAATTATGTGTTGCTATAATAAGGTGTTAAGCATTAAGAAGAAGTATGAAATATGGGAATGTTGTGAATATGGATTAGTTTGAGTTATGGTTGTTGTATTGTTGCTTGTTTGAAATATAATTTTGTTTAGATAAATTAGTAGCATGCTTGTGGTGCACTGTTGATTGATAATGTACATTTTGTGATTTTGGTGTGATATAATCCAAAGAGGGGATTACTTGAGTTTGTCAATTCATTTATGTTAGGATCAGAGAGGGGTCTTAACATATTGTTTTGAGGATATGATCATGCATCATAAGAGTTGTGTCAAAAGAAATGTATGTTAGTTCAGAGAGGGGACTAGTTATTTGTCCTAAGCCCAGAGAGGGGGATTGGAGCTCAGAGAGGGGGCTCGGGGTTCGTAGAGATTGGAACTCGGTTCGTATGAAGAACCAAATGGGGTTCGCAGAGATTGGAACCCGATTCGTATTAAGAACCAAATGTTGAGTTGGTATCACATGCATATGCATAAAGTTGCATAGTTGAGTTGCATTGCATAACGAGTTATATGCATAATTGTTAAGTTGTGATTGATTGATGAGTATGGGTGTGAGAATATTTTGTGATATACTATGAATGAGATTGTGTAGAACATGTGTGTTTTATATCCTACCTTGCAGTATATGCATGTTATTATTATTTTTGATTTCTCACCCCTTTGTTGTTGTTGTTGTAGTTTGTGCTCCTCTTCATAGTACAAATAAGCAGATAATTGGGTAGTTAACTTAGAGTTGGAGGAGAGCATGAGGCTATTTTTCAGGTTTCTTTATGTTTAGTTTACGTGCTCTGATATGTCACACTGAGAATGTTTTGCGAGTTTTGTCTAATCTTTTCGCTAGAAAGTTGATGTATACTCTCATGTTTGATATTTCGATGTTTTGAGGAGATTTCACTTATGAGTTTTATTATTCCATAAAGTGAATTTGAAGTTTAAATGATTTAGTTCATGCATATTTTATTATGAGAAATTCTGCTGCGATGATACCCTAAGTGAATGTGAGCATGCGATGACACCCTAAGTGAAGTCGTTTGTTTTTATTTCATAAAGTGTTACAAGGAATATATGTTTTGAAAAGAGAATGTGTGACATCTGTAGCGGTAAATTCATGACCATCAAGCTATGGATAAGCTAGACGTCAGTAAAACCAGAGTCACCACCGCGCTTTTATTGTTTCCAAGAGAAAAGGGAAAAGTATGAACAAAACCCAAAAGACAAGAAGTTTTCAAATCAAAACTAATAAAATGCAAGAGATTATATGTAATGGGGTTGGTTACACAAAGGGAAGGTGTTAGCACCCAAAGTGTCCTAGGTACTCCTAGGGAGCCCTTTTTTGTGTGCATATGTGTTTTTGTACAAATGATGTTTACAATAAAATAGAATGGAGGGATGAGAAAAGAATTCATTAATTATATTTTTGTGTTTGACAAGACCTTCGGACTTGTGCCTACGTACCAACATAAAAATGAGGGATCAAAACCTCGTAGTTCGTGGTAACAATTTCAAAATGAGTGCATTGCTTTTAACAAAAAATTAGGATTGACAAAGGCACAAAAGGCCTAAAAATGATTTGAATGAGTGTTAGTTCTTTTTGGCTTTTGAAATTTTAAGTCAAGTATAGTTAAGTTCATTTACAAGTTTGATTAAGAAAAGAGTTTAAAAATGCAATGCCATAAGGCCAAAGTTTCTAATTTGCAAAATAGTCTAAGTTTAGAAAACAAACACAAGCAAAGAAGATTTTAAAAAGAGGGAGAGATTTGAAATTAAAGAAGTGGGGAGGAGATGAAGAGACTAATCCTAAGCACAAATTTAAAAGTTAAGAGTTGAAAAGATTTGACCAATGGGATGCAATCCAATAGACAAAAATGTCATATAGAAACTCAAATTTCCCTTGGACTTTAGAGTCAAGCAACATCAATACACAAATAGCAAGGTGAAAAGCATGGCATTAAATAAAGATAGACACATCTAAGCTAGCAACTCCATGATCTTCTTCAAAATTTCCCATGTATTAGATGACTTCAAAGATGGCATTAGACATAGGTTCAAAATAACAGCTCCCATATGATCATGATACAAATGAACTTAAATGAATCTTCAATATTGTATCAGATGAATGTTCACTTCACAAGCAATTGGTTTCATGAAAGTTGGCATTGGCCAAGTCCTTTGCATAGGGAATGCTGCCTAAATTCTAAGTCCAATAGTCTCAGATCAAACCAACAGTCCTCACAAGATGTTTTTTAGGGTTTTTGTTCTTATTATGCATATTAAGGTCAAAAGACCAAACAAACAAACAAGTATACACAAACACAATATATCACAAAATATGACCCAAAGGGGAAAAGGGGAAATAACATTAAAGTAAACAAATTGAATGGTATGAATAATGGCAAATGAATTAAAAGCTTAAAAATTAAAGTGCATAAAAGTAAATGACTTGAAATTAAATGTTAGTTGTTAGTTGATTAGAAGTTAGTATTGCTTTTGCTTTGTTTTGTTTAAGTCATTCTTTGGAGAATACTCAACCCACTTATCAAAAGCATGGATCCTTGAACCAAGAAATCTTCCAAAGGAAGGAAAAAAGGTCAAGTTTCCACACAATACCATAAAAGAGGGGAGACTTACAATCTCACTAACTAGAATGCTATGCCTTTTGTGTCACAAATTTAGCGCTATGTTAAGCAATCATAATTGGACTTATGTAGAAGTCACAACTATTTGAGACCGGCCAATAGAATTTTGGTGTTAATGCATGTTAGAGACATAGTATGATGAACTATGCTCATGAAACATACCACACACAAAAAGAATATGCAAAGAGGTTAACCTAATCTCATCCATGCTCATGTTGATTGCAAAATCAACTAGCCTTAGGATGTAGAGATGTCATAGGTCCATGACATGAATGAATAAATAAGGGGAATGAGATGAAGAGGGAGGGGAAATGAATTCAACAAAAAATGGTCAAAGGAGGACTTTTGTCAAATTAAGATCATCCATTCATTTTGAGAGATGGAATGTACATCCCATCAATCCCCTAAATCCAATGATCTTATCATAACAAAGTCAAATCAACCTTGACCAAGGCTCAACAACACAAGTCAAATTCAACAAGTCAATTAAAATGGCTCTACACAATTTATTTGGCATTTAAATAATTAAAAATAATAAAAATATGCATTAAATTAAATTATGGTTGATCAATTTCCTAAAACCTCATCAAAACACCAAAGAAATGGCCATGAGATTTATCATAGGTCAAACAAGGTTAAAGGACCTTGGAGACAAAATTTCATAATTTTTGGAAACTTAAAAGTATTTTTAAACAATTAAAAATATTCACAAAATCAATTAAATCATGAAAAATATTAATAATGATCCAAAAAATAATTTTTATTCAGAAAATGAAATAGGAATTTATTTAAATTTTTTTGGTGAAACTCCCATATTTTTTGGATCAATATTAAATTTAATATGAATTAATAAAAATAACACAAATAAAATGAAATTCAAATATTCAGAAAAAACGTGGACCACTTGATCTCCCTCATTAATTGAGGTGGCAGATCAAGTGGATCCAAACGCGCGTTCCACCATACACTTAAGTCAGCGTGCCACACAAACGGTATTCAAAACAAACGCTCATGATTAAAACAAAATGAAATGATTATGTGGCACTGAACCATTCCAGCTCATCACCGGAGCAAAACGCCCGTCACCTTCTCAAGCGACCCTGGCCGGACTGGTTCACTCATCACCATCATAAAAATAAAAAAGGAGGACATGATTTCAAAGTAAAAATGGCACTGATCACGAATCTGGCCTCAATTTATCCTAACTCCAAGTATATTGAGAGATATATGGAGTTGAAATTTGAGGTTCATGATCTGAGTTGCTTCGATTTGACCTCAAAGCAACTCAATCTTCTTGCCTACATTGGTAGGACTTCAGACAACCAAAGATCCAAGAAAATTGATGAGAATTGAGAGAGAATCGAAGAGAAGAAAAAATCTGGAAAATACCTTCAATGTTGTGCAGAATTCGATTGCTCTTGCTTTGATTCTTGCTTGATCTCACTCAGGAAGCTTGTAGAAGTAGACTAGAATGGAACAAAAGCTTTGGATCCCTGGAGTTTTAAATCTCCAAACAGTGAGATTCAAACTCAATTTTCAAATAAAATTCTCAGGTTTCTCCTTTCAAATGTGAGGGTTTGGGGTATGGGAGAAAAGCTGGCGCGCAATGGTCCTCAATTCTGATGCTAGAGGTCTCTATTTATAGCTGCAACTTGTGATATGTGCACCTTCAAATTCAACTTCCAAATTTGGCAATGGATGATGCATGCTTGCATAGGCGTGTACAGGCCCATGAAGTCACTCAATTAGGTCCGTAATCAAGTGTAAATGAGTCTGAATGTTAATTGGAATGCAAGGAAAATGTGTACAGCTGTTTGAAGTTTGATCTTTGCCAAATGATGATGCCCTGTTAAAGCCATGCGCAGACCACTTAAACCTTGTCCAAAATGGATGAAATTAGACTCTTTGGAAATGTTAGATCAATAGTAATAACTCTTATGTTGAACACTTTTACATTTAAAGCTTGTATCATGATGAATTTTGAAGTGGAAGTTTGGAAATTTTAACATATCAAAATATTTTCTAAGTGTCAAGCAATATGCTCACTTATTCCATAGTGGCTAACTTTTTATGTGAGCTTCAAATGAGAAAAGTGTCTTCATCAAAGTTGTAGATATTTAAAAATCCTTCAAAATGGTTACAAATTTGACCTTATTTGGATTTGAGATGAATGAGTTATGCATTTTTGAAGTTGGGGAAAATCACTTGTTCAATGACTTTGGTCCAAAATGACCTATAATGTATCCTCATATCACATGCTCATAAAAGTTGAATTAGATCTTCCTATAAACATCAAAGTTGAATTAGACACCTTGAATTTGATTGTTCAACTTGTAAGTATTTCATCTCATAAAAACTGAGCAAGTTATGGCCTTGGGAAGTTGACCTCCACTTTAGGGTTTAAACAAAATGACCTATAATCTTTCACCATAAAAAATGACTTTACAAGCAAAACTAGCTCTAGACCTCAACATGAAAGTTGTTTGGAATGTAATTTAGAGTAATTTTTCTCTTGGAGTAATTTTCATATGATAAAAATTGTAGGAGATAGGATCTAGGGGACCCCTATTTTGATCAAATGAATTCTTTTGGTCAACCACCATCAACCAACTTGCTAACTTGCAATTATATTGACTTTAGGGATTCATGGGAGATCATATATGCATAAGATGATGAGATTTTAAGTACCCCTTGAAATATTTGATCAATTTTTGAAGAAGCTTGGTGAAGAAGTTACACAAGATACCCAGATGAACTAGGGTTTCCACTGCAAACCAATTCCAAACTCTTGAAGGATTCTTGAGCTCTTAGCAATGAGGGTCTTAAACCCTATATGTGAGCTTGATAAATCAAAGGTGATCATGTGCCCTACCTACAAAAGAGTTAGACAAATGAAAAGATATATTTTTGGTATTTTGGTTAGTAAAGATAATAAAATAGCAAGTATGATACAAACACAAAGTGCTTGGTGATCTCTCCCAAGACAAACCCAATGGGTGAGGGGTAAGGAGGATGCCAAGGTATGATCCCAATGCCAATGTATATGATGAGATAGAATGAGGGATTTTAGGGTCAAAATTGGGGTCTTACAACATCCCATTTTATTGTGTGAATACTATGATTTTATTGTATATCTATGTGTGGGGAAATAGGGTGTTACAACCTGCATCATCCCCTACAAGTCATAATTTATGCCTCTCAAAAGAACTGTCAGACTTTTCTTTATGTCTAAAAATCCCTATAGATATAATAACATTAACATAAGGTGGTCGTGGTACTAAACCTCAAGTCTTATTTTTAATTACAACATTATATTCATCATCCATGGTCAATTTTCAATTTGGATCTTGAAGTGCAGACACTATGGTTCTACGAAGATGGGTTTTTTTTAATCTGGGCGTGTGGGCCATAATATTTTTTATTAGGTTTAAAAATTCCATGTTGACTTCTAGTTATAGTTTTGGTATCCGTTTGTAAGGACGGGCGAAAAATGGAAGGAAGTGATTTGTTGGTGGAGGGTTACATTGTGCAGTGGGGGGGGGGGGGGGGGGGGGGGGGGTAGGGAGTAGGGAGTAAGAGAAAGGGGGTGTCATTTGGTTGGAAGAGTTTGGAGTGGGGAGAGTGGTTTGTTGTTCCAAAATTGATGGGGAGGATCGGTCAATTTGATGAGCAAATGGACTTTCTAACACCCCAATTTTTAATTATTCTTTTTAATTAAATTTATAATATTTATTTGAGTTCTATATTTAATTAAATAGAATTATTGAGGAGGGATAGATATTTAACTAATATTGTTTATAATTTAATTAGAAAGTAAGATATATTTTAGAGTTGTGCGAATATAGGTTTTATTTAAAATTTGAGGAAAAAAGGTATTTTGAGTAAAGAGCTAGGGTGTGGTGAGAGTTAGTGAAAATATTAGAATTATTATTTTAAGTGAATATTTGAATTATTGGAATACTTAATTAATTATTTTATTGATTTAGATATTATTTAAAAATAAATAAATAATAGAAATAGAGATTTAGTGAGGGTATGAGGAGAATTGAGAGGTGAAAAGAGTAAGTGAAATATTAGGTAAGAATAAATAGTAAAGTTAGGGGAGTTTTTGGAGAGTACGTGCAAAAGTTGGAAAGGAGGCAGAAAAAGAGAGACATATCTAAGAATTATTCAAGAAAAGATCCCAAAGGCAAGAAAGTTCAACGATCTTCAAATATTCAAGGTAAGAGGGAAGAATTATTCATATATGGGTGGTTAAACATAGGGATAGTGAGGGGTCCTTACCCTCATGCCTTATTCCTTCATTTATCGTATTTGATGTTTATGGAAAAAAAGGTTTGGGCAAAACCTTTGAGGCGATTGATTGATAATGTTTTTACTCTCGAATATGATATGTATTATAATAGATATATCTTGATATCTTTTTTAACCTTGTTGATAACATTGTTAAGGCCTTGTTGATATTATTGTTCTGTTTGTGTATGGTGGTTGTCTATGAGTTGTAGATCTATTCAATAGGACGAGAGTTAGAATGTTTAATTTTCAATGGTTATATTTATTCTTATGTTTTTGGGGTGGTGAGAACTCAAATAGGTAAAATGAATGAGTTTTGAATATATTTAGTAGCGAGAAAAATGCAGAAAATCGCAGTAGACATAATAGGGGATTAATCGTCTTGTTTCAGGCATAACTTGAGTTTTGTAAGTTTGTTTGAGATGTCGTCAGTTGTGTTTCAAAGCTAACGTGATATATTTATTTTGAAGTAGATAAATCGTATCTAGGGAAGATACAACAGTAGCAGTCTGCTGGTTTTTATACCAGAGTCGTAGTAAATTTTAGTCATGTGTTGGTCATCATGTTTCATGCGTATCTTGAGTTTCATAAGTCATTTTGGGGTGCAGTCAGTTGCATTAGAAATATATTTAAAGATATTTAAAATTATAAATTTTCTTAATGTTATCATGAGTATATAAATTTTCGTACTATTTTGAAGTCAAACATTATATTTTAGAGTTTATGTGGAAATTATTGCGATATGACTGAACTGAAACAAATAGAATTGGAGTTTCGTAACTCCTTTTGAGGTGCGGTTAAGTGCATTGAAAAGAGAGTTTGAATATATTTATATTGGACAGTTTCGTAATTTTATCATAAGTTTATAATATTTGGTGCTATTTTGAAGTTAGACAATTTTAGAGTTAGGTCCGGAGTTTTGAGCAATTTTGAATGTAGTAACATTTCGTTACCTTTTTGAAGAGTTTAAGAGTCCTATTTTATTTGGTTAGACTTGTTATAGAATTATCATAATTGTTTTTGAGTTGTTTATAGTTGGAGATTATAATATAGGATATACTTGAGTTGAACTTAGAGCACTCTTGATATTATAAGGTTACCTTTTGAGTAATATCTGTATGTGTTTAAGGCTATTAAAACAAAAGAGTTAAATTGATTTGTTGAGTAATTAATAATAATATTATGAAGGTGAGTTATGATCTAAGTAATTTGACTATATAGAGTTGTTTTGAGTTACATTATTACTTGAGTTAGACCGCCAACCAATAGAGTTAAATTTGAGTTATTATCAATAATGCAAGAGTTATTAATTTAATACTTTATAGTACTTTGGATTACTTTAGAGACATGTTTTTATTTGTATTGAGTAACTCTGACATGTTTAGAGTTTCCAGAGTTGTTTTCGAATTGTTTAGAGTTAAATCAGACGCGCTTTATTTTATAATAATAATAATAATAATAATAATAATAATAATAATTCAATATTATTAATTATAACGTTTTAGAGTTAAGTTGGAGATATTAATCATTTAAAGTCATTTTCATTAATGATGAAGATGCCATCCTTTAGTTGCTTAATTTGGAGTCCAAGAAAATAGTTCATCTTACCCATCACGTACATCTCGAATTCTCCTTGCATCATTAATGAAAATTCTTCACACATATCTTTGTTTGTTGAGTCGAATATGATGTCGTCAACATAGACTTGAACCAATAAAGTGTTACCTTTTATATTTTCTTAATAAACATGATCTTGTCAACTTTATCTTTTTCAAATCCTCTTTCACAAAGAAAGTTGTTAAGTCGATCATACCACACCCTTAGTGCTTGTTTTGAGCCATAAAGAGCTTTCTTTAACTTGAAGACATGTGAAGGATTCTTGAAGTTTTCAAAGCCCATGGGTTCACTACAACAAACAAGACCTTAGACAGCGCTTTTTTTAGCCTTAGACAGCGCTTTAAAGCGCTGTCTAAACCTCCGCTGCTAAAGGTTTAGACAGCGCTTTTTTCAATCTTAAAAGCGCTGTCTAAGCCCCCCCCCCCTTAGACAGCGCTTTGGCCAAAAGCGCTTTATAAGACCCTCTTATTTTAAATTTTTTAGGTATACCTTAGACAGCGCTTTTGAAAAGCGCTGTCTAAGCCCCACCCCCTTAGACAGCGCTTTGGCCAAAAGCGCTTTCTAAGACCCTCCTATTTTAATTTTTTTAGGTATACCTTAGACAGCGCTTTTCAAAAAGCGCTGTCTAAGCCCCCCCCTTAGACAGCGCTTTTGCCTAAAGCGCTTTCTAATCCCCCCCTTAGACAGCGCTTTTTACAAAAGCGCTGTCTAAGGTATACGAAAATTTTTGAAGCTTGTGTTTTAAACCACATTTTTTCCAGGTTTATAAACCAGAATTTCTACCTGTTTTCAACCAGATTTTGACAGACAATTATCACATTTTATATATGTCATTTTGGCCTTTTTTCTACCAATTTTGGCTAACAAATATATATATATACCAATTCAAACCAATTTTGCCTTAAATGTATCAAAATATATACAAATTTATGTACACATTTACAAGTCATAACATATACTACAAATGTACACATTAATTACACAAATTTATGAACAAACATTGAGCTTTATCATGAATTGACACCACTCCTCTTTGATTTCGTCCACTTGATCCTTTGTATAAAATGCACACTTGAATTCATCAAAGTACTACATAATAATATAACATATTTTGAATTAATTCCAACTATTTAATTATATGAGATATGTGTAAATATAAAAATAACTCATAAGTTAGAAATACATACATCGGTGGGAATCTTTAATCGGCCCAAAGCAAGAGTATCTCGCATAAACCTCAACATGAAATACCCGCAATCTATTTGATTACGTTGTTGAGGACACTACATATGAAAAAAAAAATATGGATTATAAATCCTAAGTTTTATCAAGTGTCATCACTAATATAATAAAAAATGTGGTAATTAAAAATATACCGCCACTTTAATCCATGTAATGGAGTTGGCGCCCCTCCTTGAGGTTTGGATATCTCGTTGGGCCCGAAAAGCTTGTAGGACGCTAATAAAATAAAAATGAAGCAATTAGAACAATTCACATAAACTAAGAAAAATTTTGAACATTCTCACTTACGTGTCAATTAGGACCTTCATATCCGGGTATGTTGTCCAATCATTTCCTAACGAGTCAAGATAATACACAATTTCTCGGATAGGATTGATTGCGAGCAACAACCAATGTCCACTGTAATGATTAGGCAAATGTTAGATGGTAACTTGGAAAATAATTATAATAGATGAATTTAGAATGAAATGCTAACCCGGTATTAAACGGTATAAAAAACAACTTCTCCGCATCTTTATTGTCCATGAGGATCCGAAGAACGTACTCCGTCACGGTATCCGGTCTACTTAAGATTAAACCTAAGTTGACGGTCGCGGGTGCTAAGAATCCGAATGACACGTCCAAACCATTGGGGCGCATCAATTTGTCATACAAAAACCTAATATAAAAACATCATTAACATAAAGTAAACATCATTAACATAAGTTGTTTAATTAATAAAACAAAGTAGACCGGATTTACCTAATATATGTATTGACAACGGTGACGCCGATTTCTTCATGACTAAAAACTTGCATGAAGTCTTCATTACCAATCATTTGGTCGTAATCAAAGCCGAAAATCCCTACCTCCATATGTACAGTCCGAACACCTCTGGTCGGTATATCGGTCATCTCTAGAAATGTCCTGAGGCACGACCTATACTTGGTGGTAGGTTTTTTCCTAGCTACGGTCTTCTTAGCACCAGAACTTTTTACCCGTGCGGAGGCGTTGCTAACCTCCTTTTTTTGTTGTGCGGAGGCATTGCTAACCTCATTTTCTTGAAGCTACATGTCATATAAATAGTTAGATCAAATTAAGAATGTAACAACTTCCATGAATATATGTCATATAATTGTATATTACCTCTTTTCTTGAAACCGTGGACTCGGTATGTCGTGGAATCGCATTATCTTTTGATTTGGATTTTGTGGGAGTCTATTTAACATAACCAAGGAAAATATGTAAGTAAAATTTTAAGCATAAATTTTAAACTTTGAATATACACATTAAAGTTAACATAAGTTTTAAGCATACCTCATATCCTACGCATATGAGGTTTGTCGGCCATGCAACAAACGAACCTACTGCTTCGTGCACCGTTGTTGCATCCGAATCATCGCTAGGATATGGTAATGCTGCATTCGGCTCAACTGCAATATCAACTGATACTTTCAAACATCCAGCAGGGAGCTCTCTAGTGTGGAGTAATACTCCGCTAACGTTATGCACTTTTCCCTTGCCAACCATCCGATAGTATGGTGACGACAAATACAGCTGACAATGGGAAATGCCCTAAAACCAATAATAACAAGAAATCGTTAATGTGTATATATGTCAAATACATAATTTAAGCAAATAGTTCAATTTAAGACAATTATATGTAATTACCTCTGGAATGTTCGGCTGAAAGGTACAGTTGATACTGTCTTTGTCCGAAGCATCTCTGTATACTGTTGAGGCGCTAGCCTCTCTTTCTCTCCTCAATGCATCAAGCTCAGCTTGCATGGCTTCCAATCTTGCATGAAGCTCCCGATTACTAGGAGCCTTTCCTTTTTTAATACTCAGGGAGGTCGGAGTGACTCCAAATCCCTTACCCCTCACCCGACCAGAATACTCAGGGACATCTAATGCCCGACTAAGTATGCCCTTAGTATCATCGGGAGATAAAGACTGAGATAGCTCCTCCTGAAAAATCAGATGAATACCGTATACTTGTCAAATATTTGTGTATAAAAATGTTATTCAATTAATGAAAAAATGTTATACTTACACATTTCTGGTATACGTGTAAAACTTCTTCTTGAGGAACTCCAGATTTGCCCACACGGGCTTCCTTCCACAAAACATGTGCAGGAAGAGATGTTTCTGAACTTTCCTCCTTCTGCAGCTACACATTAAGTCATACAATTTGATCAGATAAAACTAATATATGATGAACAAATTTGTTATCGCAATTTATAAATACTTACCATGGATTGTTCTAAGCGTCCATATCCGACACGTCCTTTTCGGTACGGATATGCGGGACTTGATGCTCTTTCCCGATTTGTAGCACTTATTCTTTGAAAAACCGGGTCTTGTCTTTTGGATTTGAAAGCTTCCCATTCTTCAGCCGATATCAAACTTTCATATTTTTTAGGAAGCTCCGCATCCACAAAATTACCATCCGCATCCTTAAGGAACTTGGATGATAAAAATGTCTGAAACCCTCTTAGAAGCTTTCCGGCCAATTTCATACAAAAACCTCTTCTTTCTTCTTCGATGTTAAAACATCGCTAAGAAAAACATACAGATTGATAGTTAGTATCGGTAATTGAAAAAACATAATTGATACCGTATAATTAAGGGCCAAATGATTGTACCTTTATCTCACTCCAAATTTTTTCTTTGGACTCATTCAGCTCTTTGTTTCTACAATCATCACATGTAATGGGAATTTCATTCCTTACTAGTGCAGCGATAAAACTAGTTAAGGTATGCCCATTAGGTTCTATAAGCTGTCCCTGGTTGCTCCAATAGACATCTAGTATGATGCCTCGAGATCTTCCTTGGACCACCCTTCTCATTACTGTGATGCCTCTTCGAATTTCTTCTTCCGCGGATACTTTTTTACTAACTTCCTCATGTTGGTCATCAGCCATGTCTAACCTGTAATAAACCAAGGAAACCATCAAATATCAAATATAACTTATAATCAAAGCAATTGAAAACAAAAAAATAAAGAAATCATGCATTATCAAATATAACTTATAATCAAAGCAATTGAAAACAAAAATATAACGAAATCATGCATTATCAGATATAACTTATAATCAAAGCAATTGAAAACAAAAAAATAAAGAAATCATGCATTATCAGATATAACTTATAATCAAAGCAATTGAAAACAAAAATATAATGAAATCATGCATTATCACATATAACTTATAATCAAAACAATTGAAAATAAATAAATAAAGAAACCATGGATAATTTACCTAAGTCACTAACATCTCTTTCTTTTCTTTGTTGGAATATTAATCACTTGTTTCTTAGCAATGCGTACGGATGAATTGATCCAAATTCCCTCATTATGATCGTTTCTTATATATGACTCATCCGGTATAAGATCCTCAACTTCATCATTTCTATTCAACTCATTCCGTCTAATGCATGACTCATTCTCAACATCAATATCACATTGATCGACACCGCTATCATCAGTCACTTTGTTAGAGAAAAGCACTATAGACCATTTTGTACTCTTCGGGTCATTCACATAGAACACTTGTTTAGCTTGAGATGCTAGAATAAAAGGTTCATCTTTGTACCCCACCCTAGTAAGATCAACTTGCAAAAATCCAGACTTATCCATTCGTATGCCACTACTATTCACCCACTTGCAACCAAAGATGGGAATCTGAAACTTCTCGTAATCAAACACCCAAATGTGCTCAATAACTCCAAAATATGACAAATTTGCATATTTGGGGTTTAAGTCCTTCATACTTGATATATGCATTGCTTAAGCTAGCACGGTGACACCACTATTTTGCATAGTACTCTTATCATCTTGTTCTTTGGTATAAAATGTGTATCCATTAATTGAATATGCGCTATGAGAAAACACATGCAAACTTGGACCATATGCCAAACATCTCAACATTTCTGTTACCGAAGAAGGATCTGAAGAGCGCTTCAAATAAATATGATCCTTCAACCATTGTATGAAACTTTGATTGTGCTCTATAACTATCCAATTTTCATTTCTGTTCGGATTTAACCTTCGGAGTACATCCTTGTGCATTTCAACATATGGCTCAACCTCATTATTATTGTGCAGAACATACAAATGAACTTGATCCCGTTCATCCCTTGATATTGTCACAATTTTATTCCCAATTAATTTTTTACCTTCCATTTTGTCGAAAATCTGAGCTCTGGGGAGTCCAATCGATTGAACGTTAGACAAATATTCAGTACAAAACTCAACAGCTTCTTCAACAATGTATCGTTCAACAATACAACCCTCTGGTCGACTTCGGGATTTCACGTACCCTTTTAATATTTTCATATACCGTTCAGCAGGGTACATCCATCTCATATAAGCTGGTCCACACAACTGTGTCTCTTTCACAAGATGAACAACTAAATGAACCATTATGTCAAAAAAAGACGGAGGAAAATACATTTCAAGCTCACACAAGGTAATTACAATCTCTTTTTGTAGTGTTGGTAAGATCTCGGGATCGATCACCTTACTACAAATTGACCTAAAGAAAAAACACAATTTAGTTATGGCACTTCTTACTTTTTCTGGCAAAATAGAACGTATACCTATCGGTAGAAAATGTTCCATTATAACATGGCAATCATGTGTCTTCAAATTCTTCAACTTGAGGTCTTTCATAGAAACAAGTCTTCTGATATCAGATGAGTATCCTTCTGGAACCTTAACTTCACTCAGAGACTTACACAAAAATTTTTTCTCCTTTCTAGATATGTGCAAAAGGCTTGCCAAACTCAGTACGCACATCTTTCACCTTTTCAAAAACTTGTTCACCTGACAATGCGGGTGGAGCTCTACGATGTTCGGTGTCTCCATTGAATGCTTTTCTCCACCCACGGTAGTGATGTTTAGAATGTAAGAATCTACGATGACCGAGAAACACATTCTTCTGGCAAAGTTCCAATCGAATCGTATCGGTTCCGTCTTCACAAACAGGACACGCACGTTGACCTTTAATGCTATACCCAGATAGATTCTCGTATGCTGGAAAATCATTAATTGTGCCAAACAACATCGCCCTCAAATTGAAACTTTCTTTCCTATATCCATCATAAACCTCCACACCGTTCTCCCACAAAATCTTTAAATCTTCGATCAGAGGTGTCAAGTATACGTCTATGTCATTCCCTGGTTGTTTAGGCTCAGAGATTAACATAGATAACATCATGTACTTACGCTTCATACATAGCCACGGAGGTAGGTTATAAATCATAAGAATCACAGGCCATGTGGTATGTGAGATACTTTGAAGACCATGTGGGTTCATTCCATCAGTAGATAATGCCAATCGAAGGTTTCTTGCTTCTGATCCAAACTCAGGATAATCATTATCAATCTTCGACCACTGTGGTGAATCAGCCGGATGCCGATACTTTCCATCAATAATTCTTTCATCTGCATGCCAAGTAAGATGTCTTGCATCGGTTTCACTACGAAACATGCGCCTAAATCTCGGAATTATCGGAAAATACCATAAGACTTTTGCGGGAGATAATCTTTTCTTATATCGAGACAAACCGCATTTAGGGCACTCAGTTAACATTGCATATTCGTTACGAAACAAAATGCAATCGTTAGGACAAGCATGTATCTTATCATAGCTCATGCCAATAGAGCACAACATTTTTTTTGCCTCATAGGTTCGATTAGGAAGAACATTATCATCCGGTAGCATTTCTCTCATAAGGGCCAACAACTCTGTGAAACTTTTATCCGACCATCCATTGCCCGCCTTTAAGTTGTACAACTTTAATACCGCAGAAAGTCTTGAGAATTTAGTGCAACCTTTGTACAACGGTTTCTCTGCATCGCTTACCATCCTCTCAAACATTTCAGGACAATCATGAAGATCTTCTTCCAGTGCTTCTACAATCTCTTCAACTCGATCACAATCGTATGTTTCCGTGTCTTTGTCGTATGAAGCATAGGTCGTATTACTTTTTCCACTTGATTCAACATTCTCGTTAATTTTCTCACCATGAAATATCCAACACTGATAACTTTGATCAATTCCATGCCTCAGCAAATGCGATTTCAATCCATGTGCGTCAACCTTACCAATATAACAACAACGCAAGCAAGGACAATGCATTCGTCTGGGGTTTTAAGCGTGTTGAACAGCATACTTAACGAATTCCAAAACCCCACTCTCGTACTCTTTGGTCATTCGATCGGCACAGATCCATGTTTTATCCATGGTTTTCCTACTTATTAAAGTAAACAATTAATCCAGACGAAAATACATAACTAAGGTAGTATCTTTGAATATCCTAACAATTATAAAGTTCAATTCATTTTAAACTTCAAAAACCTATACATAACCAATGTTAATATAAACTTCAATAACGTATCCGATACGCCAATATACCAACTTTAATTACCTCATCACTTTCATTTTTTATATTACAAGAATCAAACTTTTTCTATTACAATATACCTATAACTATACCTATAACTATATTAGAGTTCGTTCAATCATTTTATGGGAGAAATCTTGTTCCTTTAGAATGAAAGTGAGATGAACAACACTTTCACAGTTAAAAAGAAAAAAAACTACCTATTCAATCTTCAAGTATAATCACTAAGGAAACATGAAGTTTGAACAATATTGAACATCTAAATCCAAAATGATATTTAGAGTTTAAAGTCAAGTAGACACAGACACTGTAACAAAACAATGTATGAAATTTAATACTACCTACCTACCTTTTTATGTGGGAAAACCATGTTTCATGTCCAAAATCTTATGTGTTCAATCTAAAAGTCTATAAATGGACCCCATTACTCGCCTAAACTTTATATTCAAATATTTGGACAAAATACTTGATGTACATGTAGAATAATGCAACAAAAATAGTACTCATAATTAATGTGATATTGTTAGGTATTCATATTTGCATATTAGATGATAAAGAAAGATGCTTGCACTTACATAAAGACAAGAACAAGAATTTTTATTTCTCATTCAGTTAGGGTTGGCAATTGAGCATCAACAGTGTATTTTACAAACAAAAAGAGCAAGCATTGAACCAAACAAAATAACAGAGCATGAAAAATACTGATGAAGTTATTTACAAATACTGATATTTCCCTAAATGAAGAACATACCGAAATGAAGGATTCTTCAAACACTTTCAGAAATGAAATATTCTTCAAACACTTGCAATGCCTGAAACCAAATGAATGAAAATGTTAAGAAATGACGAACAAAACGCAGTAGAAATGACGAACTGAATCAGAAATGAAAAAATGCAGAAATGAAGAACATACCGCAGTAGAAATGACGTTCTGAAACCGATTCTTCAAACACTTTCTGGTATTGAAACCGAATGATTACAATGTATTCTCGTTCGCTGTTAGGGTTCGCTGGAGGGGTTTAATCGCAGGAGGGAAAACAAAAAGAACTGAGAACGAAAATAGAAGTCTGAAATTTAATTTTAATTAGACCTTAGAGAGCGCTTTTGTGGAAAGCGCTTTCTAAGATATGCCTTAGACAGCGCTTTCCAAAAGCGCTTTCTAAACCCCCACCTTAGACAGCGCTTTTGGTTTTAATTTTTTTTTTAATTGAAAGACTTTAAACAGCGCTTTCTCAAAAGCGCTGACTAAGGTCTATATTTAAAAGCGCTTTCTAAAAGCGCTGTCTAAGGGGGGATCTTAGACAGCGCTTTCTAAAAGCGCTGTCTAAGACCCCCCCTTAGACAGCGCTTTCATTATTTTTTTAGAACATTTTCCGTGTTTTATTTTTATTTTAACCTTAGACAGCGCTTTCTTTTAAAAGCGTTGTCTAAGATGCGCTGTTAAAAAACCTTTTTGGCGTAGTGGTTATTTGACATAGACTTCTTCATTGATGTAGCCATTCAATAAGGTGCTCTTGACATCCATTTGGGATAACTAAAAATTTAATGAACAAGCATAAGCAAGTAATAAACGGCTAGCTTCTAACCTTTCAACCGGAATGAACGTTTCTTCAAAAGCAATGCCTTCCTCTTGATTGTATCCTTGGGACACCAACCTTGCTTTGTTTCGAACAATTATACCATTCTCATCAAGCTTGTTCTTAAACACCCATTTGGTACCTATGATGTGTTTACCACTTGGCCTAGAGACAAGTTCCCAAACTTGATTCCTTTCGAATTGGTTTAACTCTTCTTGCATTGCAACTATCTATTGGTAGTCTCCTAAGGCTTCATCAACTTTGGAAGGTTCAATTTATGAAACTAACTTCATATTCAAGCATGCATCTTTGAGATTTAATCTTGTTGCATTGCCTTGCCTAATATCACCAATGGCTTTATCAATTGGATGATTGATCCGCTGTCGCACACGGGTCAAAAACGAGTAATAAAATATAGTAAACGGGAAGCGACACCTCGAGTATCGTATCGCAAGGATTCTTGTATTTTTCTTAACCAAATGAAATCGACTTAAGGGGATTTATGTTTTAGTGGTCGATTTAGAAAACAAAGCAAAAAAAATGATTAAAATAAGCGATTATAAAATAAGTCAATCTACTGTTTTCGGTTTCCGGCTAATCACTGGTTTTTACCTACCAATTCCCTAAGCGGCTTCGATCTCTATTCGATTCAAATTTGATTGACAAGCGCAAAAGATATATGATAGATTTATATTCCTATATTCCGAATTAAGCAAACGGATAAATACAATCGTGAATTAAGCAAACACGATTTACAAACGCAATTTAATGACAAAGCGACGAAAACGGCGATTAATAGTTAGGAATGCAATCATACGAATTTAATCAAAATCATTCCATAAAATACAGATTAAGCAAATGCAATTTCATAGAATAGAATTGAAAGAGAACGGAATTAAATTGATAGAATAAAAACCTCAAAGCCTTGGAAATTCGGTTACAGCAGATTGACTCTAGGAGATTAGTTCCTCTTCATGATCGCACAAAAATAAAAAGTTATTGTGAATAATGTGTCTCTGCTACAGTACCGCAGCTTCCCTTTTAAACAGAATAAGGGTTTCACTAATAATTCAAACTGGGCCGGAAAACCTAAATTCGGTCCAACAAATGGCCCAAAAGAAAATATTTCCTAAAATACGAAACTTCAACGAATTAATTGAGACGTCTTCACTCCGAATCAGCTTTTGTCTTCAACATAAAAGTTGTAGTTCTTTCTCTTATCTTTCCAACGACTGGTAGCACGCCTCGATCCGATACTCCTATCTCCAGTTATGAATTTATTCGTGCAGACTGCTAATGTTGAAAATAAACTGCGAAAAACAAATAAGTGTAAAAATAAGATAAATTATACAAACACATTAAAAGGAAAAAATAACCAAACTAAAACATGGAAATGCATAAGTATAAATATAGAAGAATATGCATCAAAATGCACTGATCAAATTCCCCCACACTTCGAACTTTTGCACTCCGAGCAAAATTTAAAATAAAACAAAGAAAACACAAACACATCATTAGTTACTCATCTTAGGCTACAAGTCTTCTTCGGTTAAGTTTGCATCGATAGGTACTAATCTTGTACACTAAGGATATCGTAGGAACACTAATCCACAATTGTGCAGTCATAAACCTCCTGAATACACAAATCAACTCGAATCATGTTATTATGTTAAAGCTTAACTTACTCATCCTTCTTTTTGCTCTTTTTCATTCAGGCGCAATCACATTAAGCCCGTTATCTCCACACACCCATAGCAAGGAGACCGGTTAGTGACTCTGATCCTTTTTGCATAGGATTCTAGTACTTACGTGGCATAACCCTTTGCTTACTCAATTGTAGTTGCGGGGGATCGTACCGTAATCCGCCCTACCAAGTTTAGCATCAGAAACCGCTGAACCAACTGACAACGAGTCTTATTTTCATTTTTTTTTGTTGAAGGTTCTACATCTGTTGGGTTAAGTGACCGGGTGAGGGTCACCAAACTTAGAAGGTGCATTCCCTTTTCTTTTTCTTTTTTTTTCTTTTTCGGAACACTCACTTATATTCCTCGGTTTCCCTGCGTAGAGTGTGTGTGAGATGGTGCTGACTGCTGAAATAAACTACTCAAGAGTTGTCAGAGAATGAGAATTTAAGGCTAAAATATAATATGAATTCAAATCAATTTCCATATGCAGGAGACTTACGGTGTTAAGACGATACCGATCTTGTGAATTTTTCCCAAGTCTCCGCAAACTAATCTCAAATTAGTCAGTCTATAGCCTAAAACTTTCAAGAAGATGCATTTTTTTTATTTTTTTATGACTGAAAACAAACAAAACACTAACAAAAACAAGGAAAACAAACGAAATATACGATTTCCCTCCCCCACACTTAAAATAAGCATTGCCCCCAATGAAAGAGCATAAATATAAAATAAGAGTGATAGAAAGGAAAGAAAACACCCGAGGAGTCAAGGCGGATAAGTGATTGCATAAGCAGCCTTTCCCAAAGAGAGCTCTTCTACAGTCTCTTCTTCCAAAGTCGGGTTCTCATGGAGTAGCTTTGGGGAGTGTCCATTGACATTGAAATTTTGATTAGTGCATTTGTCTTGTATTCCAGGATCAAAGAAGTATCTTCGATAAGTAAAAGTGTTGAATGGACACGTGAAAGTGATCTCCTTTTTTACAACATCAAGAATTAAATGATTATGGGGCTGCCTCAATACTTTTGTTTCATCTTTAAGTGAGATCATATGTATACATATGGATGAGCTAATATCACAAGTGTCAGCCAAGGTCCATTCAATTCCCTTCTTATATTTCTGATTAAGTTGAAGCTTTGATGAATAATATGAATCCTCGGGAAGTGGTTTAGGCTCTAAAGAATGTGGTTGTTCAATGCATGGTATGTTTGGGGCAGTCGGAATGTCAATAGCTTCATCCACATAAACAACTTCGTTTATACTATCACCTTGCAAGGCAGCATCAATCTCAGCACAAACAACACAAAGGTTTGTGTCAGTACAATCATCACATGAATAAACATCATCAAACCCAGATAGAGATGGAAAATCAAGTGAAAACAATTCAGAAAAAGTGTCATCAACGAACTCAGAGATCAATTCAATATGTAAAACAGAATGCTCCTCCAAGGGATGTTTCATGGCATCGAAAATGTTAAATTTTGCGACAATGTCACCAAATTCCATGGACATGGTTCCATCGTCGACATCAATTTTTGTTTTCGCCGTTTTCATGAACGATCTGCCTAAAATGATAGGCGGTCTGCTTGAATTTGTTTCTCCATACATGTCCAGAATGTAGAAATCTGCAGGAAAAATAAAGTCATTAACTTGAACAAGCACATCTTCCACTACTCCAATAGGGCGAGCATTACTTCTGTTCGCTAGTTGAATGATTAAACCTGTATGCTGTAAAGGACCAAGATCAAGGTTATTATAAACAGAAGTAGGCATAACATTAATGCCTGCTCCCAAATCAAGCATGCAATTGTCGAATTTACTATCCCCAATGGTACATGGAATAACAAAAGTTCTTGGATCCTTGCACTTTTGGGGTATGGCCTGATTGAGGGATGAAACAATAGCTTTTTCAGGTGAATCTTTAGGCTGGATAAGGGCTGAAATGTTTCATCCCAAATGTACTCTCTCATTTCCCTTCAACCTTTTCTTACTTGTGCACAAGTCTTTTAGAAATTTTGCATACTTTGGAACCTGCTTAATAACATAAAGAAGCGGAATGTTTACCGCCACTTTTCTAAACACATCTAAAATCTCTCTCTCCTTGTCTCCATCACCAGTCCTTTTATTTTTCAGTATTCTATGTGGGAAGGGAACTGGTGGCACATACTCTTTCTCTTTTTCTTTTTTAGTTTCTACCACAATAGAGGGTTCAGTTTCTATCACAACGGAAGAAGGTTCAGGTGTCACCTCAAGAATTTTTTTATTTTTTTCTGGGGCTGGTTCTGTTACCTTCTTGGATCTCAAGGAAATTGCACTCACATTAGCATTAGGGCCTTTTGGATTCACAATTGTTTGGAAAGGAAGTTGGTTTGAACCTTGAGCTTGCATGTTATTTATTTGAGTAGCAAGCAGTCCCATTTGTGTGTTCAAGGTCTGAATGCTGGCATCGGTCCTTTGTTGGAACTGGAGGTTGTTCACGGCCATTTGCTTAACAAGATCCTCTAAGGATGGTCCGGAAGGTGCAGGGGCAGCCACTTGAGGTGAGTTCTGTTGTTGGCTGGATTGTGGATTTCCATATCGAAGGTTGGGATGGTTCCTCCAATTGGGATGGTATTTGTGGGTGGACAGGTCAGGAGTGTTGTTGTACCTGTTTTGATTGTAAAGGTTGGCTGCATAAGCTTGTGGCAGCTCAGTAATGGACTCGTCTCTCAGAATAGGACAAGTATCGGTCGGGTGCTCAGGAGAAGTATAAATGCCACACACAGTTATTGTTTGAGGTTTTGCTACTGCCAGTTGTTTGACTAAGGTGGTGAGTTCGTCAATTCTGGTCTCTAAAGCCTTGTTGGAAGAAACTTGACTTTGACTCACGCCTTTGCTGTGAACAGAATTGTCTCTAGTAGTGAACTGTTGAGAATTAAGAGACATATTTTCAATAAGTGCTTTGGCAGCAGTTGGAGTTTTATCGATTAGTGCTCCACCACTAGCAGCATCAAGAATATTCCTGTCCATCGGTAACAACCCCTCATAAAAGTACTGGATGAGTAGTTGCTATGTGATATGGTGTTGAGGGCAACTAGATACCAAGTGCTTGAATCTCTCCCAATACTCGGTCAGCGACGCATTACCTTATCTAATACCACAAATCTCCTTTCTTATTGAGGCAACTCCAGAGGCAGGAAAGTATCTCTCTAGGAACACTTTTTTCAGGGCAGTCCAACTTGCAATTGAGTTTGGCTCGAGATAATAAATCCAATCCTTTGTTGCACCCTGCAATGAAAACGGGAAGGCTCTCAGCTTGATGTGATCTTCGGTGATTCCTTCAGGTCTCAATGGTGTAGAGCAAACAACCTGAAATTCCTTAAGATGCTTATGCGGATCCTCACCTGCAAGACCACTAAACCTTGGCAATAAGTGTATTAAACCAGATTTCAACTCAAAAGGAACAGTAACATCAACATATTCAATACATAAACCATTGTAATTCATATCAGGAGCAGCAAGTTCTCTTAGAGTTCTTTGGTTATCCATATTAAACTCAATAGAAAAAAAATCAACAAACAATGAGAAAACACATAACTAATTCAGCAATGCAGCAACAAATAGGAAAATACCGACAATGTCCCTATTAAGAACAAACAATTAAAATACGAAAAAAACGATTAAAATAAAATACAAAATTTACAAAAACACGAAAATTAATCTAATAACGTCAATTAAGAATTTTGAGAATTTTTTCAGATTTATTTGAAACTACCAAAACAGAAAATAAATCATAAAAAATAGAAAAAAAGGGAATTTCGATTTTTTAAGGTAGCTTCCACTATTTAGTCCCTAAATAAAGGCTTTTGATCCTTGATTTTTTTCTAATAAATCGACAAATAATCGGAATAATCTGAGACGATTTTCTTAAAAACAATTTTTTTTCCTAAACCGTAAAAACACCAGAACACAAGAAAGTTAGGGCAAAAAAAATGTTAAAACACATATGACTATAATAATAGTTAAACTATAATAATTGTTTAAATCTACAAGAATCCCTGGCAACGGCGCCAATTTGATCCGCTGTCGCACACGGGTCAAAAACGAGTAATAAAATATAGTAAACGGAAAGCGACACCTCGAGTATCGTATCGCAAGAATTCTTGTATTTTTCTTAACCTAATAAAATCGATTTAAGGGGGTTTATGTTTTAGTGGTCGATTTAGAAAACAAAGCAAAAAAAAGTGATTAAAATAAGCGATTATAAAATAAGTCAATTTACTATTTTCGGTTTCCGGCTAATCACTGGTTTTTACCTACCAATTCCCTAAGCGGCTTCGATCTCTATTCGATTCAAATTTGATTGACAAGCGCAAAAGATATATGATAGATTTATATTCCTATATTCCGAATTAAGCAAACGGATAAATACAATCGTGAATTAAGCAAACACGATTTACAAACGCAATTTAACGACAAAGCGACGAAAACGACGATTAATAGTTAGGAATGCAATCATACAAATTTAATCAAAACCATTCCATAAAATACAGATTAAGCAAATGCAATTTCATAGAATAGAATTGAAAGAGAACGGAATTAAATTGATAGAATAAAAACCTCAAAGCCTTGGAAATTCGGTTACAGCAGATTGACTCTAGAAGATTAGTTTCTCTTCATGATCGCATAAAAACAAAAAGTTATTGTGAATAATGTGTCTCTGCTACAGTACCGCGACTTCCCTTTTAAACAGAATAAGGGTTTCACTAATAATTCAAACTGGGCCGAAAAACCTAAATTCGGTCCAACAAATGGCCCAAAAGAAAATATTTCCTAAAATACGAAACTTCAATGAATTAATTGAGACGTCTTCGCTCCAAATCAGATTTTGTCTTCAACATAAAAGTTGTAGCTCTCTCTCTTATCTTTCCAACGACTGGTAGCACGCCTCGATCCGATACTCCTATCTCCAGTTATGAATTTATTCGTGCAGACTGCTAATGCTGAAAATAAACTGCGAAAAACAAATAAGTGTAAAAATAAGATAAATTATAAAAACACATTAAAAGGAAAAAATAACCAAACTAAAACATGGAAATGCATAAGTATAAATATAGAAGAATGTGCATCAAAATGCACTGATCAATGATCTCTGTGAGTTCTCCATTATTTAGGTAGATCATTATCATTTGACTCTTGTTGAATTGGTTCTTCATGATGTTACGTTTGATTATGATTGTTGACTTTGGAAGTATCTTCTTGAGGAACATCTACAATATCATCATCATCACACAAAACAACATCCTCCTTGGAGGGGTTAGTTTCATCAAAAGAAACATGCATAAGTTCTTCAATAGTTAAAGTTCGTTTATTATAAATTCTATATGTTTTACTAGAGAGAGAGTAACCAAGAAAAATACCTCCATTGGACTTTTCATCAAACTTATCGAGGTTGTCTTTGTCATTGTTTAAGACAAAGCATTTACATCAAAAAATATGAAAATAATCAATGTTTAGTTTCCTTTCTTTGAAAAGTTCATAAGGAGTCTTTTTCAAAATAGGTCATATAATAACTCTATTACTTACATAGCATGCCATGTTTACCGCATCTGCCCAAAAATATTTTGGAAGATTCGAGTCGCTAAGCATTGTTCTTGCAAGTTCCACGAGTGACCTATTCTTTCTCTTCACCACTCCATTTTTTTGAGGAGTCCTTGGTGCCGAGAAATTATGAAAGATTCCATGTTCTTCGAAAGAGGCGTTTTGGAATTCTCCGCCATGGTCGCTTCTTATGGAGGAAATTTTTAGTGATTTCTCACTTTGGATTTGCCTTGCATACTTATTGAACGCCTTGAATGCATCACTTTTATGCACTAACAAGAATGTCCAAGTATATTTAGAAAAATCATCAACAATAACTAAAGCGTATACATTACCTCTGAAGCTTCTTGTTCTTGATGGACCAAATAAGTCCATATGCAACAATTGTAGTGGCCTTGAAGTGGACACCATATTCTTAGGTTTGAAAGTTGATTTGGTTTGCTTTCCCTTTTTACATGCATCACATAATCTATCGTTGACAAACTTCACCTTAGACAATCCAATGACAAGATCATGCTTGACTAGTTTATTCAAGTGTTCGATATGAATGTGAGCAATTCTCTTATACCATAGCCATGCATCATTGTTGTTCACCATGAGACATTTTACCTTAAAAGACAAATCATCAAGGGAAATCATAAATATATTATTGATTCTTTTACCTTTGAGTTTTACAACATTGGTGACTTCATCTTCAATTAAGCATTCACCTTTTGTGAACTTGATCTTGAAGCCTTTGTAACAAAGTTTGCTAATGCTTAGAAGATTGTGCTTTAGTCATTCAACATAAAGAACATCTTTAATGGATGTAAAAGGTGGTGCTCCAACTTTTCATATGCCAAGAATCTTTTCTTTGTTGTTATCTCCATAAGTAACATAACCCTTGGCCTTAAGCACTAGATTTGAAAATTTGTTTGGGTCTTCCGTCATATGCTTGGAACAACCACTATCTAGATACCATAGATTTGATGTGGCTTTCAAGCATACCTACAAAACAAATTAAGTTTTTTTAGGTACCCAAATTGATTTGGGTCCCTCATAATTAGTATCTTTCTTTACCCACATGTAATGCCCACTTCATTTCATATTTATAACGCCATTACTCATGATTCGTGTGTTCCAAACCTTTCAGGCTTGGATCCTCCAACACTTCCCGCATATCTCTGGCTGGATGAGTGTACCGACTTACACTGAGGATATGTCGTGTGCTATTGCATTTTCCCTGCTCAAAAGGAACCAGACAACTGAGTCATTCATAGTGTATCTTGACTGCTTGGCTATCAAGGACATGCACTTCAACAACTATGTTGATCACTGTGAGACGCGGCCATTTGACAAGATAGTGTTATACTCTGGATAATTGGCACGCGGATCACGTCTCATTGCTCCTTATATGCCCAAGTGCGTCATGCGGCAATTTGGCTACACTTATACTATTCCCAGACACCCTGATGTATTTGTTCCTCCTGCTTTGACACATAGATAGATGGATGACATGTTTGATGATTATAAGAGTCATTTGGTACCGGAGGAGGCACGAAGTACCATAGCCTCAACGATTGGAGTTACGTGGATGAGACATCATGTGGTTCTTCAGGGTGTCACATTCGTATATGGTGCAGGATGTTACAAGAGACCCACCTAGGCCAGCTTATCAGGAGATACTAGAGGAGGAGTAGGCACAATTAGATCATGCTAAGGATGTCTTGCCTAGATGTCATTGCATTGTGGAGATTGCACAGTTAAGCATTGACAGAGGTATTTTCTCCGATGGGTCTGATGTGAGGCGGGTCCTAAATTCCATCATGACGGAGGCACGGATGGTATTGATGTACCGAAGAAGACATCGAAGGGTGGGGGGTTGATGGCTGGTGAGGAAGAGGAGGCAGAAGAGACGTAGTCCGACATACACAATAGTACAATAGTATATAGTAGTTGTACTACATATCATAACAATCAACATGGCATCATATGCAAAATTCATGCACAAATCTCATGACAATACACATTATCAACATTAGCAGCCCATATGTACACCCAAAATATGCTATGACTTAGCCTACATACATACTAACAATACCAGCCAACAAAGTCCATACACACACATACACATAATGCACATTATAATCCTCAGGCCTACATGCCACAAGCACACAAGTCCAAGGTATACCATGCAACTCATCATTCAATCATTTAGTAAACCAAATACCATAGCCTACCAACACTCAAAGCTAGCCTCTACCCTGTAAATTCAACTAACTATTAAACTCTCATGCAGTTAACTAATAGCTAACTGTCAAGACCAATATCACATTATAGCCATCCTTCATTTCCTTAAACAAATACTCAATTGTCATGATCATTTGTCAAGTTAACATGTTAGAATGACCATCACCAATGTCTAATAAGCCTACTTTAGATTAACAGTTAACATTTCTAACACTTAGGCAAGGTACCAATAAACTCTAACAATTAACACAACACTAACTGTTTTCCTAACTAACTTTTCTTCAATTTCTAACTTTTGATTCAATTTCTAATGCTAACCTCTAATTATCATCAACATTTTTCTTTTTAGTTAATTATCCATTTAACTAACAATTACCAATACTAGCAGTCAAGCAAGCATATAATTCAACTAACATTTAAATTGTTACTAAGCTTAAACTAATTGGGATTAACCTAACTGATCCATTAACTACACAGTTAACAGTTTCTTCAAATCGGTCTAATCAACATAACAATTCGATCTAACATAACTTCTAACCAAATTCTAGTTGATTTAGCTCATTAACTATCATTAATTCAAACTGATTTCTACCTAAATCCTAACTATTTTCCTAATTAACTCTTTCCAACATTTGATTCATTCACCTCTAATATCTAAATAATCAACATAATAGTTCAAACCATAACTAACTATTTCGCTAACAGTTCAAGCTAACTCAAATGATTTCTAACTGTCAAAGTTTCAAACTTCTAACAACAAGAAATATTATTAAGTAACCATTAACTGATTTGGTCATGAAATAACTAACTTTCATAGCTGCCATAACCTTTAACTACCTTGCCCTAAGAGCTGCCCAAATCAGTTATAGTTCACCCTCAGATTCAACTTTCAACTCTTCTATTTAAACAACCTTTTCCTCGATCTCCTTAAACAACAACACTCTGATCATAAATCACTCTCATCTCTCTATAAATTCTCAATTTACTCTCTCTTCTCACAACCTCACAAACTCACTTAGAAGTTATCAATCCATAATTCTCAGAGCTTCACCAATGGAAGCTCTGAACAATTGAGCTTGGCCATACATCACTCTTAACTCTCTCCTCCTAATCAAGCTATAACAAACAAATTCCTACAAACTTATTTTCGAAGAAGAAGAAGAAGGAAGAAAGAAATAACAAAGGTTGGAAGTCAAGGCGTACCTGAGCATATCTTTGGGTTTCTATCTTCACATCTCCATCTTCAAGCTTTGCAACATTTTCAGAGCACGCCTCCGCTCTGTAGGTAGGCTTGGCAATCTCGATTCTTCACTTCTTTACACCAATATTGTTACCACTATGTAGCATTTGAAATAACAAACAAAATCTCTAAGGTAATGGCTTAGGTTTGTTAGTCGTGGCCATTTAAATCTAGATGGCATAATTAGGGTTCTTGGAGGTTTTATGGTGGATTGGAGGATTCGGTGAGAATCATATGAAATAGGTATGAGAAATAGAGAGAGGATGCAAAAACAAGTTAAGTCGTGGTGGTTTTGGCTTGTCATGGGTGGCTCCTCCACCTCCAGCGCGGCATAGTGATTTACAATGAGATATAGGTACAAGAGAGGGAGGGAGTCTCTGTTAGGATTGAAAACTGAATGAGGCAGACTGAATCCCTTCCATCCCTTTGCCCCCATGTGTTGAGCTTCATAGATCAAACCCAAATGGCCTTTACTACTTGGCACTCCTTTTTCCTGACTCATCTCCCCTCTTCTTGAACTCAACAAGGATAAACCTTGGGCTTCATCTGACTAGGTCCGACGCTTCCCTTTTAATACCCAGACTCCTTCCACCAAATACACCCCATGGCAAAGTGATGGTTTAATTATTTAATTATTATTTTATTTCTTTCAATATCTTCTTGTAACACATTAAGAATACACATCAAAATACACATTACAAATAGATAGTTCATTAGATTAGGTAATTAGGTTAAGTTTCAATTGGATTTGATTTTGTTAGAGTTTAATTTCTAATTCAATTAATGGTAAGATTAAGAATTAGGGTTTAACATGTTAATTCAATTAATGTTCCTCTTTATTTTGGTCTTCATAGTTTCATGTGCTTAATGTATGATTCTTAGCATGATCATATTCATCTTGATTGATTAGTTGATCAAATTGGTTTTGATTGATTAATTACATTTGTGATTTGAGACTCTTTTATAAATTTCATGGACAATTTTCATTCTCCCTTAGAATTCCTATTCAATTAAGTGATCATAAGCCCCTTGATCACTTAATTGAATTAGATCTTTATGTTTACATATACACTTGATCCACTAAGTCAAATTCTACTCCATTCACATCCAAAATCTTGAAGATAGGAGGGCATCAAGACTTGATCATGTTGAGCTTCATTCCATCCCTTCAAGAACACATTGCCTCATCTATTTCAAACAAAAATTTCTTAAACTTCAAACACTTATTAATCATGATGCGAGTTGCACGCCACGAGTCTTAAGAAATGGAGAAGAATGAGAGGGATCATTCCTATCCTTATTATGAATATCTTTGAATACGAGACGTAGACCCTAGTTATTCAGAGTATTCACCTTCATTCATAGACTTTGGTGCAATTCAAATCAAAATAACTTTCAAATTTCATCCTTGGACCAATAATTCAACAATGAACATCAATCAAACTATTCTTTTTGGACAAAACATAATACTATTTGGATACCCATAAAACTCTTGAGGTTAATCACCTTATCTTGTTTAATCACCTCCTTCATGCGTTAATCACATTCCCTTGGTTAAACACTCATTTCTGAACCATACACCTCTCTTTGGGTTAATCACCTTCTCATGGTTAAAACCATTTTCATGCATGTTTGCCTTGTGAGACCCATCCTTAGGCAAACCCCTCATTTTTATGCATGTTTACCTTGTGAGACTCAGGCTTAGGCATAACCCCTCACCCTTTTACATGTTTGTCTTGTCAGACCCCATGCTTAGGCAAACCCTCATCATGCATGTTTTCCTTGTCAGGCCCAATGCTTAGGCAAATCCTTATCTCTTGTATCTTTGCCTTATCATACCCATTACTTAGGTAATCCACATCTTGCATGTTTTCCTTGTCATACCCAGTTCTTAGGCAAACCTCCCTCTGAAGGTCTTGATCCGCGGATCTAGAAAAAACTCTACAACTCTACATTTGTTAATCACCATTTATTGGTTAAATACCACACTCCTGGTTCAGACACCACTCCATTGGGTTCAAACAACACAATCTTGGTTCAAATAACACCTTCGCAACATCTTCACCACATTCACAAACCTTTTTTTAATTCCTTAATCAAACAACAATCTCTTCCAAAAAAGTACTATTATAATTCATTCCTCAGCGGTCAGGCTAAAAGCTTAGAGCATCCGAACTAGGATCAAATCAACTAACATCAAAGCACTTCTAGGATACGATTATAACCCCGTTCCCTAAACACAACCAACAAATACGTAGTTTTCTACCATGAACCACATAACTCTTATGTTCTCATTGCACTATGAGAATACGTAGGCACGAGGGTTTGAATCCTTGGTGAGCCAACTAATTAATAAACTCATTTTTCGCCTTAATTAAAACCAACATAAGTAACCTTTAGATAATAACATCCATTCGTGCAAATAACAATCAAAACGGTTCCTGTTGAGTACAGCAAGTGTGAGGGATGTTAATATCTTCCCCTTGCATAACTGACTTCCTTACATTGTTTCTCTTCCCTTTAGGTTTTATTCATATTTTCCCTTTCTTCTAGATTAAATAAAATTCAGTGGCGATTCTGTTGTATTTCGAGCGTGTGTTGCATTCGGGTATTTTTCGCGGCACGACAGTTGGCGACTCTGCTAGGGAGTCCATAAACAAGTGAAACCTAGTTGTTTTTGTCTTCTTTGCATGTTTGGGTGTTTATATTTATTGATTTACTTACTTTGTTTTTATTTCATTTTTATTGCCTTTATATATTCATCATATTCTAGATATCTGTTATATTCTCCATTGTGGGTTGGGATTTGTGATGTTATTTGAGATAAAAGATCTATACCCGAGATTGAGTATACACACAGGATAGTAAGTGGTAGAGTCGTGTGGACCTCCTTGATGTTATGTCTAGATCATGGCCAATACAAGACACCACACCTAGAGTAGATCCTTTTAGGAGCATCACTGTCTTACGAGTCATTCATTTTAGACAGTGGTATCTCAAAATGGGTCCATGACACTAGGGAACTTTTAGGAACCTCCTTATTTAAATAATAATACCTACCTATGATGGGATATGGGTTTTGTAGGAAACTCAAGACTCTAACCACCTTGAATGTCATGAATACGTCAGACCTTAGTTGAGAATCATATACAAATTATCTAGAATACGATGGACCTTTGAATTAATGGATGTTGCATGCATGTTTACATTTAGTCAACATGAAAATCATTTTAGCATGTGGATAATTTTAAGGGAATCCACAGTCATCCAGTCATAGTAGAGAATTCATTCATGGCAAAATCTAACAGAAGAAGCAGTTCCAGTACAAACTCAGGGAACCCAAGCTAGATGAGTTAAGGAAGCTTGGAGCCCAATTGGTTGATGATCACAAAGATACTTTCAAGAAGGCTTATGGAAACTTACTGAGCATTCTTCTTACTAAGGAAGACATTAGTTTGATCCTCACATTTGCACAGTTCTACGACCCAGCTCTGCACCATTTCACCTTCCAAGATTTCCTACTGGCACCCACTTTGGAAGAATTTTCTCATATCTTACGTATTCCAATCAAAGACCAAGTTCCATACACAAGCTTGGATAGTTTTCCAGAGTCTTCATTGATAGCTTAAGCTATCCATCTTAAAAAGGAAGTGGTTTAATCTAACATCCATACAAAAGACAACACTAAAGGATTTCCTTCAGAGTTTCTGATTGAAAAGTCTACCACATTTCCTGATAGTGGAAGTTGGGATGCTTTCTATGCCATTTTCCCTTCTCATATATGGGTTGGTATTGTTTCTGAATGTTGAAGGCTTCGTTGATAAAGTTGTTGTCAACATCTTCCTATATAGAAATCATGTTTCCACACTTCTGGACGATGTTTATTACTCCTTCCATTGGAGAAACAAGAAGAAAGGAGGAATGATCAACTGTTGTATTCCTTTACTTTACAAGTGGCTCCTGACTCACTTACCAAGGAAATGACCTTTTGTTGATAATATGGGAGATCTGAAGTGGTCTCAAAGGTTGATTTCTATAAATGCATAGGACATAGTGTGGTACAACCATGACTATGATGGGATAGAGCCCATAATTAGTCGTGGTGACTTTTATAACATACCTCTTATTGGTACTAAGGGAGGGATTAACTATAATCATGTTCTTTCATTGCGTTAACTTGGTTACCCATTGAAGGACAAACCTGAGGATAGACTGTTGGAAGAGTTTGTATTAGCTGGATGGGTTGATGATCCTGAATTGCTGAAACAGATATGTCGTGCATGGGGTAAAGTCCATATCATATGGAAGAAGGAACTTCGAAAACATAACAACATTGCTTTGGAACCCTACACTAATTGGGTTAAGGCAAGAGTCAAAGTTGTCAAACTTTCCTACCCTTGGGAACCTTTTACGAGCCTTAAGCCTCAAACACCTTATTTTGTTCCTACCTCAGAAGTTGATAAGTTTAAGGATACTATTAAGTTGTTGGAAAAAGAGAATGCGAATTTATGATCTGACCTTGGTTGACTCACTTAAGAAAAGGAAGAGCTGAAGATCAATCTCAACCATAAGAGTGAGTGCATGCTCAAAGTTGTTGAGATTGCTCAAGATGAATAGAGCAATCGAAGAAAGGTTGATAAAGTTGTTAGGGGAACTTGTGTTGTCATTTCTACCAAGAAGAAGAAACTTGTAGAGACCCAATATCATGCTAGCGAAATGGTAACCGTTTGGAACCAAACTATGAAATCTCGCAAGGAGATGAAGGAGAGCTATGAAACCCAACTCAAAGAACTACAAGACAAGTTGAAAGATTGCAAAGGACAATTGAAGAAAGAGAAAGGCCATGCTGAAAGGTTGGAGGTTTCTTTTTCCCAATGACAATGTGATCTTGAAAAGGTTTTTGAAGAAATCAGAGAGTTAAAAGGGAAAGCACATGAGAATCAGGAACCAGCTCACCAACTCAGTAAAGAAACCTCTAAATGGGAACGACATTGTCATCACCTCGAAGTTCTACTTGATTGAGAAGAAGCATTTCTACAAGGCCTATTAGAAGTACCTAACCTCACTTTATTGCACAATCTCCTCAATAATGCATAATATTGGAGGGAAAGACATGCACGCTTGGCTAAGTTTGTTGAGCATGCAATTGAAGATCTCCCATGAATGCTTAAGGAAGCTCATGCTGACATGTTTCCACATAATACTTCTAGGAATGTCTTTCATTTTGTTGATATTTATAAGGTTGTATTTGAGAGGTTTAAAGTTGATCTTCATGTAGCTTATCGAGCAAATCCATGAGTTGTAATAATTGTACTCCTTATTCTTCCTCAATGAATAAAACGAGTATTTTCATTACTGGCTTTATCTTCTGTCTTATTTTATGCAATTTATGTCTACTCATATGCAATTGACAATCTCAGGATTCCCTGGAAACTAAAAATATCCTTTTTTTCATGCATTCATACATTCATGCATTCTGTTCAAAAAATAAGATTCTCACACCATCTATTACACACCGTCCATAAAACACGACGATTCTCCGACAAAGATATCTTACCCGAGAAAATCACCAGAAGATAATGGCAAAAATTGAGAAAGAGAACATCACCTACAAGGAGAACCTAGATAAGTTCCAGGGAAAGATGGATGCAATTCTTGAGCTCCTTCACACTCAAAAGGAAAATACTGCAGGTGCTGTTGAGACTCAAACTGAAACTGAAGCGGTTGCTCAACCGGTACGAAACCAACCAGGATCTCAACCTGGACCTAGTGGACATGTTGTTGTATATCCCTGAGGGATGCCATAAAACATCACTCCACAGATTACTCATGGTGGATCCTTCATTCCTTATCAGCCAGGGTTTCTACCTATGGTTAATGGGAGTGCTGCCACTCATCCTTTGGTGATGCCTCTTCACCTTTCTCCAATGGTAATTGATATTTACAACAATGAAGCTCCTCAGGATTAACCTCAACAAAATGTTGTGCTTGTGACTGGTGAAGCACTAGTTAGGACCTATAATGAATATATGGGTCATGTTATAAACTTCCATACACTCCTTCACAATTTGTTCAACCTGGTACATAACATCCTCTTCTAGGCACTCATCCTGCCCGTTATGGAATGTCAACTGCTCATCCTGGGGCACCGTATGCTAATGTTGGTCCTCAATATATTAATCCTAGGGAACAATATACTCCATATGTTAATCCTGGGGAACCATATGTCAATATTGGTCCTCAACATGCTTCATATGTTCACACTAAGGCATAATATGCCCAGGTTGCCAATCTTGGGGGACAACTTGCTAATCCTGGTATGATGTATTCTCCTCAAGGTCATCATATTCTCAGTAGGTTGGTTCAGTTGGGTCATCTTTTTCAGTTTTAGGCTATCCTTATAACATTTCCTGGCCAATCCCTGGTCACCTTTAATTACCCATACTCATCCATCATCCAGAGGGTACTTCATGGTCAGATAAAGAGTGGACAGTGCAACCTCCAGAGCGTTGAACGTCGCCCTTGATGTTGTACGATGATGATGCATTTACTATTAAATATCTCACTTTGATGCCCTTGGCATTGTCTCCGCTTCCAAAGATTGTCATGATAGGCAGATGCCCTAGTACTTGGACTTGTTCTCCATAGAAACCGACCAAGGAGCTTTTGAAAGGTAGCAACTTAGAAGTATCCATGTTCATGCCTTTGAAAGCGTCCCAATACAATATCTCTACATAACTGCTCAGGTCGATCAATACTCGTTTGAAACTCCAATCATGAATTTATACTTTTATGACCATTGGGTCATTCTCATGTGCTATAACACCTTCCGAGTCCCGTCTTGAAAAACCGACAGCGACAAGCCTTTCTTCTTTTCCTGAAAATAGATATTGTGATACATGCATTACTGACAACGTATCTCTTTCTGGCTGAGCTTTTTTCACCTCCACCAATAAAACCTTCCGAGATGGTGTTAAGTGTGTGGCGTGATACCCGGGTTTCACGCACCTCCTCGGTAATTTTTCCCTTCTTGGTGGATAGACTTTCCGAGTTTGGCTCTCTCCGAGAAGGACTTCTCTTTCCTGCTGATCCTTCGACATCTTTCACATATGACAACAATCGACCTCTTTGGATCAGGATCTCAATTTCCCTTTTTGACTGATGACAATATTCAATATGATGACCTCTTAGACAATGATAAGTGCACCATGCATCCTCGTCTTTTCCCAATACAACGTTGACCCTCTTGGGACGGTTGGGTTCTGGTAATAGTTTGAGATGATACACTTCACACAAGATATCATCGTGCTTTGAATTAAGCGGGGTAAAGTTCTCGGCGAAGCCATCATATGGTACTCGAGAAAGCTTTGTCGCTGATTTGTCCCTCAACCCATGTTTATGATGTTATTTTCTGGACCCGGATCTGTCATGCTTAGGATGTATCTTTTCTTTAGCATCTCGGGATCTCTTTTCCATGTTGCTTTCTTTTCCCTTGATATAACATTACATTCTATTAATTACTTCATCCATGCTGGTGGCCGGTTTTTGCGCCAAAAATTCATTGAAATGCCCGGCCTTCAGGCTGTTCTAGAAGGCTCTCACGAACATTTCATGATTCAGATGAGACACCTTTATTGTTTCTTTGTTGAATCACGCCATATGCTCACATAGGGATTCCGAAGACCCCTGGTGGTGGACATCTTTATATGCTTGCTGGTAGAAAACTGTTGCACCATCTTCTCGGTTAGATCCTGGTAACTGGTGATTGAAAATCTATGAAGGCTCATGTACCAATGTAAGGCCACATCCTTGAACGTTCCTTCCATAAGCTTGCATTTCAAAGAGTCAGAAGCCCCAACTACCGCCATTTGATTGTTAATTGAAATTATATGCCCCTGTTGATAACTTTTGCCATCAAAGGATGGAAAAAGTGGTGGCTTGAAATTCTCTAGGACTTGATCGCCCCCATATATCTTCTGAAAGATGTTAAGGATCCAAAAGTTCCTCTTTTGCTTCCTCCTCTCTAATGCTTTGTGATTGCTGAAGTGTGTGAACACTTTCTTGCAAAGACTCATTCTGCTGGTGTAGATTATCCACGATTGTCATGAGTTGCGCCATGTCTGGTGGAGTGAGAGATTCACTGCTGTTGGGAGATGACTCAAACATCGTGTTATTGCGGTATATATAATATTTTTGTGTGGCCTGAGAAATTTTTACCAAGGTCCCATGGTGGGCGCCAAATGTTCCTGATAAACACTTTTGGATAATCTCCTTGAAGCGGATCATGAGAGATCAAAAACGAAATGGAGATTCAATGTTACTTGTTCGTTTTTCTTGGTTTCCTTTTTCTTCCTTGATGGGAAGCCTTTTTATACCTATCAGACCTCCAGAGATCATTTAAGAAATGTCTATTCGAATCTTATGTTTAAATGGTGTTGATAACGTGTGATGTCCTCAATTACTATCATGTAACGTCCTCTTTATCACTTTATGTAACTCTCATGTAACCATGGAGCTACCCTGTAGTTGTTACGCCGATTTGTACACATCGTCCGATAATATGTCTCCCATAGCTAGGGCCGCCCTTGTGGGTGTGCGAGGTGTGCCACCGCATAGGGCCTCAAAAATTTGGGGGCCTCAAATATTAAAAATATATTAAATGTTTATTATATAGGTTGTTTATTAAATATATGTAAAATGTTTATGTATTGGCCTGATGGAAGTGTATCAATGTTTTTGAATGGTCATGATCTGAGTTCGATTCTACCATAATTTTTTTAAAGACTAAAATATTATATTTTTATAATATTTTTTATTATATCTTTTAATATTATTTACAATTTAAATAAAATTTTAATTTTTTAAAATATTTTTTTTATTAGAGTTCAACATGAAATATTAGATCAGGGCCTCAAAATGTTTTTTTTCGGCCCTGCCCATAGCCATGCACTCCGGACTCCGACTTGTTACTTTCTACCCCGACTTATCATGCTCGACTCCAATGACTTTATAATCCAGACTTTGAGAATTCCGGAATGTACACTTATAAATAATTATATTATTTTTAATATAAATAATTAAATATAATTACATTACAAATATTTTAAAACTTATTCATTTATTTAATAAAAATATGTAATTATATTTACCAAAGTTATAACTTTTCAATTATAAAAAAAAATTAATATGTATTCTCGGGCGCGTTAGATCGGTGATATATCTAGTAATTGATATTCCAACCTTACTCATTTTTCATATATGTTATGTGTTTGTTTTAATGGCTGTACGTATCATCCATCCATGACAGACATCATTTATTTAGTTTAAGGAAACTTTCAGTGGCTAATGTACAGAGCTAATGTTAAAGTGGGTATCTCTATATTTTAGACTTTGAAATTGAGTGATTCCCTCTTATCTTATTTTGCAATAAACATTTTATCATCAAAATTAATTTTGCAAATTTTGAAATGGTTTAATTTTGCGGTTCAAAATTATTAGAATTTTTTTTTATTTTTTTATAGAAATAACATATTAAGCAAATTAAGAATGAAAAATTGAAACTTGTAATATTGATGAAGTAAATAATGGATGCTATTGTGACCATTAATGTTATCTATTTTATTACTGGCACTTGCGTTACCTATGATCTATTGCCATCATTATTTTCTTATAGCAGAACGTACGGTACTATGATCTATGTTATCTATTTTATTACTGGCACTTGCGTTACCTAGGTAGGAATCATTTTTAGTAGAATTGATTTCATTACCGTAGTAGTTGAAGACTAATTACTAGGTGGGTTTTGAATTTGTTTTTATTGATTAAGTTGTTACTTTTATGATTAACCAACATTTACTTTCAAAAACCCTTAATGTAGGTGAAATCATAAAGAAAAAGAGAATGTAAACCAGATTTTTTTAAAAAAATAATCAATATTTTAAATTTTAAATTTCTAAATAATCAATTTTTCAAAAAAAATACTTTTTTTTTACTTATGTGTCAGTTGAACTGACGCATCCAACTAAACATCAAATGAGGCGTCTAGATCCTTGACGCATGCATGCAAAATCAATCATGTAGACGCCACATGTATTGGCGCATGCATGTGTGTAGGCGCCACATGCATTGCATGTGTGCATGTGTTATGTGTGCGTGGAGCCTAGTGCATTGGCGCATGCATGCTCTAGTTCTTCTAAAAATACCACCATGCGCATCTCCCTTATTATTTCACACAACTTCTTACCCTCCTTCCATTTTTCCTTCAATTTTTTCAATCTCATTCAATTTTGTTTTCTTTAATCATGTCTGAATACATTCACAAGAGAAATGCCGATTTAATCTTTTCAGCAGTCGCACCTCCAATAAAGATTCGACTTTGGAATATAGATTCGTTTGAACGTCTTAATCGGACGTTGAACCGTTTGTTAGATGGAGAAATTGTAGATGGTGAAAGGATTAGAAGAATTCAATGACTTGAGTCCACGTTCAACCGAAATTAAGAAATGCGTGAATGAGTGGATATTAAGACTGACATAGACGTTCACATGATTATGTATAATATGTCCAAAATTGTTTTGATGGTTGTAATCACTTAGTTATAGTAATGATATTTTATTTGTTGTAGTATGTTGTGTTGTTGTTTATGTGTTGCTTGTATGTTGAATGTGTTCTATTTGTTTGTGATTGTATTTCCTCACAAAGTTATCATATGAAATAAATATTGTTTTTAATATAAAGAAAAAGACGTACATGTAAAATTATCTTGTTGTGCTTGTTCCAACACTAGGATAGTTAGTACGATTGTGACCGGGCTGGCGACGTGAACTACATAATCGAACCATTTTGTTTTTTGTATCCATTTCGGTTCGAATACGGGTGCTGTTTGGGCGGCTCTTTTTCTTTCTTCGCATAACTTCATTGTGCCAGAGAATATCCCCTTGATATTCAGGTCAGTAATCCTTTTTTGCAACAACTGAAAAACTAATTTTGTAAATATTTGATAGACTTATGACTTTGTAAACGTCGGATAGTAAGTAGGATGAATCCCTTCGAACCTTTGAACATGCCGCAATAACATGAGAGCAGGGCATACGAAAGGCTTGGAACTTTCCGCAGTCGCACCAACCTCTATCTAGTTTCACTTTGTATTGTTCCATCGACATGCTTTCATTGTGATCCATGGACTCAACAACATTATACCAACCTTTAGTATGGTCAAACACCGTGACCACGTGTGTGTTAGCTTTGGTAGTTTCGTGTCTAATGAATTTCATTGAAGCATCATTGAACAACTGCCCATATTGCAACATTGAACTTCATTTGGAGCGTCTGGTCTCAAAAAGCGCCCCTAGCCTGAAATATGTTGCTTGCACTAAAGCGATTATATGTAGGTTCCAGATACCTTTGAAGACAGAGTTCATTGATCCCACAAGATTTATTGTCATGTGACTTAACGTTGACCGTTGTCGTATTCCCTAGTCTACTTCTCCAATGGAATACTGTCGATCCACCATATTGCATCTGCGTTTGACAATCTGATGTCTTCGCGGTAGTGTTTGAAAGAAGGTTCTGTTAATACGTAACCTACATTGACAACCTTCTTCCGCAACGTTTTGTCTTTGATCTCCCGCATAAATTTTTGAGCAATATGTCTAATGTCGTCGACATGCGTTGACGAAGGATCCTGCCAGTCATTATCAATGTTTTTGTAGTCTATCTACAACAGGTGTCTGAAACACGCTGTAGTAGTCTATCGCAATCTATTGGACTACATTGGACCATACGATGTAATACTCTAACACAACTCTATTTTGATTTTTAAAATAATTATCAAATTATTTATTATCTAATCATTCTTGTACAGTGTATCTGGAGACCATATCTAGGTCTTGATCATCAGGTTAACCATGATGATGCTGCAATTTGGACAACAAAAACACCAATTATCCAGTTCACTATTGTGGAGATGCACCAGAGTGACCGGGTAAAACTGTAGTTCGGCATGCAACAATAAATTCCAGAACCTCCGACGTGTTTGGGAGATTGACATCAATAGAGAGTCGATGCCCAATGGGATTATTCCGACTCAAGGGACTTCACAAAAGAGATATATCGTCATTGGAGGAATCGACGATAACACATCTTAAACGAACCAGTCATACAAGGTGCTAGACGAACTTAACAGTATATGGCATGGTTTAGGTCGGTTACAACACCATAACTTGTGTCTGAGCCAAGGTATTTGATTGATCCATGCCAACTAGCTTCGTCATCATACGCCCAACAACTAATCCTCGTCCAAGAACAATGTCAACCACCCAAATCCAACGACCAACCTCACACCATCACCCTACCATATACACCCAACAATCAAACACCCAACCTCGCAACCCATTCATGCCACACACCTAACCTCAAAACCGAGAGTCAAACCCTATCCACCAACAACCATACACAACCACCACAACAGTTTATAGCCCAGATGATTCATACAATCCATGCCATTGTAGCCCCCTACCAATGACCATCCAAACATCTCATCGCCACAACATCCAACCATTGTTTGACTATAGTACATCCCAGGAACCATTGATTCGTTTCCAAACCGATTCAATGTCCCAATTCTGGCAATCATATTGTCCACAATTCACCCAACCACAACGATCCAACTACAACAACATGAGCAAAAAACTCAATTACGGAAGCGCCGTTGGCGAGAATCCCCCAGCTATTGGGAACAAATGATGACACATCTATCAAATACCGCTAGACCTTCCAGTGGACCTTCACACTAGCCACCATTGGATCATGTCAGCACTCAAAGACCCCAAACACCTCAAGAAAATCGTGGGAGACCTCGAAAGCAGACTAACGCACCTGAATGTAGAACAAGTGGACGTTTCAATTAGGCGGGTCATTGAATTTCTTGTCAATTCCATGTAATTTTTCATTATAACATAAATATAATTTTTATTTTCAATATTTTTTCTTATTTATTTGTAAACTAAAATTAAATATTTTTTTTCAAAAAATTAAAGGTGCATGCGCCACATTGGCGCATACACTCTGTAGTGTATGCATGCGCCAATGCATGTGACACCAACTCATGCATGCACCAGGAGGCATGATGCCTAGGTGCTACACCATTGGAAACATGTGCCAGCTCCAATGACACCTCCTCTCTAGCTTAATTGGATGCGCAAGTTGAACTGACTCATCAATTAAAAAATATGATTATTTTAATTTTTTTTTTGAAATATTGAATATTTTAGAGAATTAATTTGAAAATAATAATTATTTAAAAAAAAAATCGTAAACTAAGAGATATTTAAATCTTAATTACTTATAACTAATGTATATCAAATTGCTACATTTCAAATTAACTACACAATGAGTGGCAGAAACAAAGGTTTACCTTGCATACAACAAATATCATTATAGAGGCGAGAGGTCTTCTATAAATAAATAAAAACCCTAATTTTCACATTAACCCACTTTAATCCAGAATATTCCATGTTAATTAACCATTTTGTTATATTACAGCACACACCAGAGATAACGCAGTTTAACAATAAACAAGAACAAACAATACTTAACTTAATCCATAATTTATATCCAAACAAATTACCTATCTAATTAATGCATTCTAAACCTTGGACTAAAATACCAGATTCAAATCTCAATGGCTGACAAACCACCTTCAACGGCTTCCACTTTAAACGGAAGAACGCATTCTTGCTCTCAAACTTGATCAGACCGGACACGGCAACCCTAAGCTCCACCGTTCCGTGATCACTGCGGTTCCAGTCAATGTGATTGTCCCCGAAATCAACCAAAACCGACGGCTTCAGCAGCGTTCTTCTCGAGCATTCCACCGTGAAAGCGTCGAGCGACGAGTTGTCTAAAGCTAGACTATCGTTCATGTAGAACACCTCCGCTTTCACCGCCTGGGAATAGATTCGGGAGTAACTATTTGGGTTTGCAACATTGATGGAGAGACTCAAATCAGCTTGATCTTTGGAGTGGTTAAACTGCTCAAGTCTGCCGGAGTACACTCGGAATTTTGGTGGATCAGATTCCCATAAACTACCATAGGAAAGTATTATCCCTAAAACACATGAAGCGATGACAAGTACGAGCAGTGACAGAATGTATCGACACATTCTTTAGACACAATGCTGGAAAAACAGAGATTCAAACGTGAATAGCCAAGAGAAAGAAGAAGAAGAAGAGAGTGAAAGGTGAATCTTGAAGTGGGAGTCAGATAATGGTTCGTCCATTTATCATACCATAAATGCAACTCTACTTTTAACTTTTTCTCCTCTCTTTGATTCTCTTGTTTTTTTTCTTTCTAAATCATTGTAAAAATTTATAATGAAAATCAAACAAATGAGAGTGAGTAGTATAAGTTACCGGTATTTTAATTTTATGATTTTTTTATACTTACAAATTTTATATTTAACTTATTTTTTATTAAAATAAAAGTTAATCTCCAATTTTTTTTATAGGAGTGTCTTAATGTTTTAAATATGTTCACAAGAAAAGTGATTAAAAAATATGAAAAGTAGTTAATTTAACAACTATGACAAAAAATAAATAAATAGAATTCCATAAATAATTATTTATGATTAATAACTATGATAGTAATCATATATTATTTATTTATCATGGGTAACATTCATTAAATACCTCAAACTTTAAATATATCTAACCAAAATATTTTTGTTGGTCCTTTAACAATATCCTTAGGTTCAGTTCGATCTTTTAATTTTTTTTCGTGTCATTTTGATCCTTTAACTTTTGAAATATTTTCACGTTTGTCCTTTCATTAGTGGACGTTAGTCAAAGTAAAAAACAATTGTCAAGTGGCATGTTACTTGATGAGGTGGATATGTGAGTCAATATAACTTCAGAAACATTGTGTTGACGTGGATAAGTGACTCAATATAGTTTCAGAAACGTTGTGTTTTTGTTTAAAACGAAGGAACCCTAAGCAGCTGAAAACACATGGAGGCGATTGAACCTGCGTTTGAAGGCACACAGTATGGAAAAATCAAATGAAGTGAAGGATTGAAGACAAAATTTCAATCACAGGTAAGTATTATTTTCATGTTTTCGTAACTGAATTAGAGCAAAATATAGGGATTACTGTAGATTTAGGGATTTCTGTATATTTGTTTTCTTTTTTTAGATTTAGGGCTTTTCATGTTTTAGGGCTTTGACGTACTCTATTTGAAACTCAATATAGGGATAATGGACGAATTTCTAAAACTCAAAATTCATCACAATGGTGAATTCATTGATCCTTAACTAAGTGTGTATGAAGGAGGACTAGTAGATGATTTGAAAGTAGATGTTGATAAGTAGAGTTATTTTAAATTAGTTGGTGTATTGAAGGAGTTAGGTTATATGGACTTTGAGACAAAATATTACAAGGACCTTATATTTGGAATGAATGTCATTGTTGATGACAAAAGTGCTTTAAAAATTATTGATCTTCATAGGGTGTACCAAAGTGTTGATATCTACAATCAACACATTTTATCTCAACCTAATTATTATGATGGTGTTGTTGATAATGTTAAAGAGGGGCCTGATAACATTGTAGATGAGGTGGAAGAGTTGTTTAATAAACTGTATGATGACATTGTAGATGAGTTGAATGATGGTAATGCTAGTGCGGAAGAAGGTAATGTTAGATTGAAGGATGGCAATGTTGGAGTGGACTAAGCCAATGTTGGAGTAGAATCACTATTACAAATATCTCCATTTCACCTGTGACGCGAATGAGATATAACATCGGTTACACATGCGAGTTAACGAAGGGCGACATGAAAACTTGTCATTCTACCAATCAATTTTTGAATAATCGAGGGAAAACGTGGCATTGATCATGGACTTGATCCCTAGCAACTGCATTTTTTAGATTTTAAAAATTGCGTTACTTTTTACCTTGGTTTTTAACAATAACCGAGGGGTAAAGTCCTGTTTACAAAATTTTGTTTTTAACTTGTTTTTTTTTTGTTTTAATCTGCAAATCATCAAATTTGTTGACAAATTCTAAATTTTCATCATCATCATCAACAACAACATCAATAACAACAACAAAAACAAAATCAATAGAATCCATAAACGTTAAATCTCAATAACAAAAGCAACAACAAAAACAACAATAACGACAACAACAAAATCTATGAATCTTTAAACATTAAATCTCAACAACAACAACACCAAATAAACAAAATAAATAGAATCGTTAAATACTAAATTTCAACAACAACAATATTAAATATTTTACTTGATACAACTACAACTAACATTAATAAGTTAATTTCATATTTTCCTAACTAACATTAAATATTTTTAACAATAATTACTAGAGAAAATATTACGTTAAGAAACTAACTATGAAATGTTTTCTTGCTCTTCTTTTCATTATCATTGTTTTCAATATGTTAAGTTTAAATTTCAACACATTGCATCAAAAATAGATAGATGTGACATTCACGTTTTGATTGGCTAGTGAGAGTTTCACACGGATCACTAATGTTTCATGTGGATTGATGATTTGACAATGTCTTGACCATTATTACTTTATAAATGGACGACAAAGATTCACTACTTAATTTTTTCATCAAATTTGTCATAAATGAAAAAAATAAAAAAAAATTAAAAATACACTACTTTACCTCTTGGTTTTCAAAAAAACCGAGATAATATGTCATAATTTTTTGTAAAAAATATTAAAAGGTGATAAACTATAGTTGCTGGGATTCAAAGACATGTCGTCTAAATACATTATGTCTCGGTTTTCAGCAAAATCGAGGTAATAAGTCATAATTTTTTTTAAATATTAAAAAATGATAAAACGTAGTTGTCGGGACTCGTATGCGTGTCCTCTAAATAATTTATCCCTCGGTTTTCAGCAAAACCGAGGTAATGTGTTATAAAAAAAATCAAAAATTCAAATATGCTAAAATGTAGTTTTTGGGATTTGAATGTGCGTCATCTAAATATTTTACCCTTTGGTTTCCCTCAAACTAAACCGAGAGAATATATGGTATTTTAAAATTAAAAAAAATGACGCGTATATGGTTTACACCTTGGTTTTTTGTTGGGTGAGGTGAAAACTCTGTTATAAAATGTATTATTTGTAGTATGAATCAAACAATGTTGGAGTGAAGGATGTCAATGTTGGAGTGGAATCAGACAATGTTGGAGTGGAAAATGTCAATGTTGGAGTGGGATCAGACAATGTTGGAGTGAAGGAAGTCAATGTTGGTGAGGTGCATGATTGATGACTTCTCGACAAGTGTATCGATAATACCGTAGTAATAAAAAAGATCGAATCCACAAGGACTACTATTTAACAAGACAATGTTATGCGATGCATAGAAAATACTAAATTAGGGGGATTTTCGAGTTTTAAATGCGAAAATAAAATAAAGTGTTCTAACAAAATTATGAAAGCGGTCAGGTTGTGTATAGAATCCCATATTTCTCTGTTGTTGATGTTTGATGTCTTACATGAATAATCTCATTACTATAATCCAACTGCGAATTAACAAAACCTCTATAACCAATCCCTTGCGAAATAACTCATTAATCACTACTCGGAGCTTTTTATCCATAGTCCACCAGCGTAAGCAGGATTAGGCCATGCACAAAACGTTAATTCCCTATGCCACTACTCGAGGTCTCCTATTCCTATTCAACCAACGTAAGTACAACAATTGTCCTAGGTCTAATACATAGACTAATGATCAATATTCCATATGTACCCAAAATCAATTTAAAAGAGTATCTCACATAAAAAGCATTACGAAAAAGAAGCAATTGAATAGAATCATAAATCAAAGAATTCATGCAAAGTCAAATCAACATATGTCCTAACAATATAGGAACATGTTCATCAAACACAACCTAACTTAGAGAGAATTAACAACTCATAATTCAAATTGCAATACCAAAAACAATTAAGAAGAATTGTGTATGAGATCCCTTGAAGAATTGACCTCAAATGGCTTCCAATGCTCTCCAAATATGCCTTAAGGTGTTATAAATCGTCACTTTTGATGTAGAAACTTATCCCTTTTCGGGTAAAGTTTAGAACCCCTAAAAAAGTACCAAAATTCCCCTTTTAAAGCAGTCAAAACGCGTTAGAAAAGCCTAGAAAACAGTCCATCGCACGCGTGATACTTTTCCATAGCGCGTGTGTTTTTGAACATGTTGCATCATGCACATGATACTTTCCATCAATTATTCACGAATGTTGATATTTATTTTAGCTTCACTTTGCAAAAAAAACTCAGTGTTAAAACGAGTTACAGAACTCCATATATGATCAATTTACTGGACATACGTCAAGATGTAAATTATGCTGAAAATTGCTCGTTTCTTCACAATTTCTTCCTGATTTCTTGGCTTTGCTCTGTTTCTTCGAATTCTTCATTTTCTTCATACTTCTTCATGTTTAGCTCATCTTTAACTTGAGATTTCATCGAATTCATCACAAATACTCATAAAAATCATGTATGATAAATTGGCATCACAACTCTAAACTTAATATGTTGTTTGTGCTTAAGTAACTCGCGTGAAACTGCACATTTCAAACAGAAAAACGAATTGCAATAATAATGAATGAACATTACCAATTTGGTTACCTGATCATCATTCCAGTTCCCGACTTCAATCGAGCAAATTTGAAAAATTTCTTCCAACACAACAAGTATTCAACCTGTTTCTTAGATCACTAATTTTTCACTCAAAGTGACAGGGTAATCACACAATCAACGTACAAAAGTATTTTACCGTAAGTTTGTAAAATTTATAGTAAAATAAATTAAAGTCATCTAAACACACACTTTTAGAGGTCTTTCAAGATTGTAATGAGGTTTATGTCATGGTAGGATAATTTGGGATAGTAGACTTAAACCTTTGGAGTTAGGTACTTAGTTTTCCTTATTTTATCATATTCTTTTTAATATCAACTCTTGCTTAATTACTTTGGTACTAGAGATTAACATTTTATGATCCTAAACATTTATTTTCTCATTTTGTTGAAGAAGTTCCTTGGACTTCTTTATTTTTCTCCTTTTTATTTTTGAATTTTTGACCAAAATCTCTAGTACACCAACCCCAAACTTAAACTTTGCTCACTTCCAAGAGTAACTCCAAACTTACTCTTTTGCATATGAACAATGAACTATATATTCTATATAACTCCAAAGAGAGAGTGGAAATATTTAATCTTTCAAGTCAATTGGCTAATTATTGTGGCCATGTCACCGAAAGAAAAGGCTTGGGCTCAAAGTGGTTAGCAAATGATATAAACATGATATACGAGTTATTTTGAAAAGGCTCAGAGTTTTCCACAAACAAGTGCCTCAGTGTGTATTTATCAAACCAATAGATTAAATGATAAATAATGCAAATTCTAGAAAATAGCAATTGTACGGATACTCTCATAAGAAGGAAAAGTAAGCAATGAAATATTTGGCTCGAACCTTATTAGTTGAGGTATCTGGAGATTGAGTACAAGGAAGTTGGTTGTTTCTTTCTTCCTCAACTCTAAATCCGCAAGGAACTTTTCTGATGATCATATTTGTTTTTTATGATGCTTATGGTTCATCTGTTCACTGTTAAAATTACAATTTTGTAAATCTTAACGAAACAACAACAACAAACTTATTTATTAAAGGCAAATATATATTGATTGGTACAAAGAGAAATCAATTATTGTAGCTAATACATCGACCACATATCTGAAACTGAAGCCCCGGTATGAAGCTTTCCAAGTCATTCTATCAAAAACACCAGCCACAAATATCTTCAACAAAGTTTCACATTGGTTAATTCCACTGAAGAAAAATCCTTCAACAAAGTTTCTGTAGTTAAACCTGTTTATCTTGGTGGTGATGTTGTTGCTAAGGATAATGATATTTGGAAAAGAAATAGGATTACTCATGTTTTGAATTGTGTAGGTTTTGTGTGTTTTGAGTATTTCAAAGCTGATTTTGTGTATAGAACAAGATATTCCTAGTGAGGATATAACTAGTATTTTGTACGATGTGTTTGATTACTTTGAGGATGTTAGGGAAAATAATGGGAGGGTGTTTGTTCATTGTTATCAAGGGGTGTCAAGGTCAACTTCTCTTGTTATTGTTTACCTTATGTGGAAGGAAGGGTAGAGTTTCGATGATGCTTTTTAGATTGTGAAGGCGGCGAGAGGTATTGCCGATCCGAATATGGGTTTTGCTTGTCAACTTTTTTAGTGTCAGAAAAGGGTCCATGCGTTTCCTCCTAGTTCTAGCTCTTTGTTGATAATGTATAGGATTGCTCCTCACTCACCATATGATCCTTTGCATCTTATTCTGAAGATGTTGACTTATATGTATTTGTCTGCTCTTGACTCTAGGAGTGCATTTACAATGCATATTCCTTCTGAAATATGTGTGTGGATTGATAAGAGTTGTGAGACTATCAAGGAAAGGGATACCAGAGGGGTTGCAGGTCAGATTGTTCGGTATGGGAGAGTGAAAAGATCTATTATCATGATTATACAAGGTGGGGAACCGCCTTATTTTTGGGATGTTTTTTCAATTTTGTTTCCTTTAATGGATATATCTAGAAGTGGAGTAAAAAGTAGCAAAACAAGTGTTAAAATTTTTCTCTGTGAGAGGAAAGTCGATGCATATGATGTCGATTTTGAAGTTTTTGGAATAGCCATCATGGGAGGTTGTATGCCTCCGTTTGGGTCATCAGCGAATGAACATGAAACCCATATTCCCACAAGAGAGAGTAACCGAAGTGTTTTAAGGCGGAAATATTCCTCCACAAATGTGAAGGAGTTTGTTTCAGCCCTTAAGTTATCATTTCGACAAGTTTATTCAGATTCCATGTTGTGTATTCATGCATCTGCAATTTCATTTCCATCCCCATCAGCATCGTTAAGAAAACTGTATGGTCAGTGCTTGGATCTATCCCCACTTTTCTCAAAATCAGTATTGATGATGGCTATCATAACACCTCCCTCATATGCAATTCAATTTAATTTATGGTATGTTATTGTTTCGAATCCGTTCAGAATACTTAATTTTATCTTAAGGGTAAAACCTTTCCTTGGTGTATTCAAATTTGTGCCACATATACTCTTTGATAACAGTACCATTAGCTATCAAGAAATTATACTAATTGCTACCAGCTAGTAAGGATCTAAACTTTTACAATATTGAGGAATTTTCAACTTTTCATATAAACCCTAGCTGAAGTTCTATTATGTGTGTGTTATCATTCAAGATTGGTTCAATATTGTGGAAATGACTATAAAGAAAAATTTGAAGGTCTACACTTAAGTTGGTTTCTGTTGAAGTTTAGATGAATTTCAAACTTAACTTTTAGACACAACAATGACATTAATATTTGGAAAGAAATTCTTTTAGCTACTCAAGTTGTAATGATTAAATTGTCTCAATTTAAGAGGTGGGATCAGGGAAGAAGGAAAAAAATTATGACATTATTGTTACAACCTTGAGGACAAGGTTGTTCTTGAAGGGGTAACTAATGATAGGATGATGAAGTTAGATTTTTAGGCTATTTAAATAATTTAGTTAGAAGGAAAAGTTATATCAGTTGGGCTTTTATCTTTAAATATTATTTAGTTTATGTTTTAGTCTTTGGGCTTTTAGTTCAGTGTGCACTACTATTATCACTATATATATATATATATATATATATATATATATATATTATATATATATATATATATATATATATATATATTATATATATATATATATATATATATATATATATATATATATATATATATATATATATTATATATATATATATATTATATATATATATATAATATATATATATATATATATATATATATATATATATATATATATATATATAATATATATATATATGTATTTTTATTGAGAGATTGAAAATTATCAAATGAATGAAAAATATCTTTATTTTCTTAAATAGTTTTAGAGTCTTTCTCTTTTTTATTGAAACTAGTTTCATAGCTTTTGATAGGAAAACTTCCTATCAACAATCATGTGAAATTAATTAAAAAACGTTGGACTAATATCTTGTGTAACTTACATCCTTAGAACCTCATACAAATTTTTTTAGTTGTTCATGTCGTCGCCAATGGTGAATACAAACCACAATAATGTTGTATCATTCTCCTTCTAGAAGGAGAAAAATTTATCAATATGGACAATGATTTGAAATCTGTCTCCTCCTAAAAGGAGAAAAATTGCTCAATATGCACAGTGATTCAAAATCTATTTGTTATTGCTTAAGATAAAAACATTGATGTGAAGAATACGATAACCAGAATAGCCAGGATGTGATGATTCTAAAAGAAGATTGAGATGACACATTGAAGATGATATATAATGGGTTTACAGGGTGGTGATTCTTGCATTATGAAATTTTTAAGGATTAAATTAGGGCCACTTTCATTCGTATTTCTAACTGGCATAATTTATTCAATGTCTATTTATGTTTTAATTTAATATAATAAATATACTAAAATAAAAGATCACTTATATTCTACAATTAATCAACAAACACATTTAACATCATTCAACAATTGTCACCTATTAAAAATATTAAACATCCGTATTTTTGATTAAAAATATGGAGAATGAAGACCAAAGTTATTTAAAAATAAATTAAAAGATTGATTTCCTCCACTAATATTACCTCTATGCGTCTTTTCAAATCACATGGTTATTCATAAATAATAAAGTATGGTGCAAGACAAAGTCGTATTTGATGTTAGGTGATAGGTCAAGATCTATAGGGGGTGAATAGATCACAAATTAAAATTTGAATCAAATTTGGTGTTGAAAAATTTATAGTGTGGAAGCAAGTTTCAAAAATTTCCCGGATCAAAAATCATCTAACCGAACCTACTATCGAAAAGTTCGGATATGCGTAGAGGTGTCAATGCAATGATAATAATCCACAAGTCAATCAACAACAACTAATAACAACTAGTTGAATATAATACAATAGGAAAAGTCTATATCCAATAATCAAAACACACAAAAACTTAAGTCAAACAATTTGTCGAACACTTAGTGTGTGATCAACAATGTTTGGAACTTTATGTAGGGTTTATTATTCTTAGAAATACAATCACAACCAAATCAGTTGTGACCTACACAACAACACAAATTTCAAAAGCCTTCAAAATTATGATCTAAATAATATTGATTGAATGATCAATGCAATCGATAATTTGCAAACCACCAAATTATATATATATATATATATATATATATATATATATATATAATATATATATATATATATAATATATATATATATATATATAATATATATATATATATATATATATTATATATATATATATATATATATATATATATATATATTATATATATATATATATATATATATATATATATATATATATATATATATATATATATATATATAGATAGAGAGAGAGAGAGAGAGAGAGGAGAGAGAGAGAGAAGAAGAGAGAGAGAGAGAGAGAGAGAGAGAGAGAGAGAGAGAGAGAGAGAGAGAGAGAGAGAGAGAGAGAGAGAGAGAGAGAGAGAGAGAGAGAGAGAGAGAGAGAGAGAGAGAGAGAGAGAGAGAGAGAAGAGAGAGAGAGAGAGAGAGAGAGAGAGAGAAATTTAATTGATATACACTGACAGTGTAATGATTTTTTACACTGTCAGTTAATCACAACCACAAATATATTTGAAAGGTTTGACTTTTATTTTAAACATTTAAAAAGTAATACAAACGGATGATTGTGATGCATTGACAGTATAAATTTTTTTTACACTGACAGTGCATATATATATAGAGAGAGAGAGAGAGAGAGAGAGAGAGAGAGAGAGAGAGAGAGAGAGTATTCAAAGATTTGTTTAGGCGGTTCCCCAATCAACCTCGCTAGGGATACGCCTGCCCTCAATTCTAATTTCAATTAAGATGTTATAATAAATCTTACTTTATAAAATATGTGTATACAAGAGATGAAGAAATCGAACTCTACAAATCCTAAGTTTGATGTTGACTTTACCACCTCCAAAACCCTTGATCAAAGATTGATCAAGTAACTAACGATGCCGCTTAAATTCACCTGTTCTTGCTACTTCCTTGCAAGGCACTCCTTGTCCTAAGGCTTTCACCCGGTTGAATTAATCCCAAGCACACTTGTTAAATCCCAAGATTTGCCAACACGATCAATCGTCTCACGTTAGTACCTTGCAAGGCACCCCTTATCCCAAAGCTTTCACTCGATTGGATTCAAATTTCACAATCTTGTCCAAAACCTTCAAACCCTAAACGATCTTGGTGGAAAACCCCAACTCGGTTTTCTGATTTGAATCCCTCAAAGTTCTCAACCCAATATTCTTGGTACAACAAATTTAATTAGGCGTTATCAACCCTAATCTATATGGCACCCAATCAAAAAATGATTATGTGTAGTTTGATTGTGTGTATGCATATATGGAGTTGAAGACAATGAGAATGCTTTAAAATCTTGGATTCATGTAGGTTTTACTCACTCTAGAAACCTTACTAGAAAATGATGCATTTACGAAGTATTTATATGCATGGGTGATTTAGGGCAAAAACGAATGCAAAAGACTTGAGAAAAATATGAATTTTTGAAAAAATACATCAGATAGGTCAACCTATAAAAGTCACATGTCAACATGTTCGATGCATACGTCGACCTATCTAAAGTCATGTGTCGACCTATGACTGTTATGTACTCCTTATGTGTTGACCTGAAGAGTCGGCACATGAGACATAAGCTACAAGCTTTAATATTGCAGCATACATGTCGACCTATAGAATTCATGTGTCGACCTATAGCCAATAAAAATTTTCCATAGGCTTACCTGTAATTGCATGTGTTGACTGGTAATGTTATTTTTCACAAAAATTGATTTTTCATGCATGCTTGATGTATGAAACCTTTTCCATGTTGTTTCCAAATACTTTTATGATTCTTAATGCTAAGATGCACATAGAGAATCATAGAATATCGTCTAATATAAATTAACACTAAAGTATCCTAGTTTTGACATCATACAAAACATATCTAACGGAAGTTGCACTCACATACTCCCCCTTTTTTTATGATAAAAAAACTTAAGACGATGTGTTTGCAATGAAAAGCTTCCCCTGAATATATGCATCCCAACTTCATCTTGCTTCTCCCCCTTTGACAACATCAAAAATAACCGAAGCAATCCATGAGAAGTATCTTAAGTCACGCATAAACCAATATAACATACATAGGCGGTTTGCAAAGATAAAAGCATTTATACGATAACACTCACATAAAATGATTTGCATATTGAAAAAAATGTCTAAACATAAATAAAAGACAACAATGCAACAATAGAACATAATTGTCACAACTTATGCTAAATGACATAACACAAACATGAAAAATGAAGGATACAATATGATCAAAACCTCTTGAGTTGCTACAAAAGTGACACGATTATGTGACATATGCCTTTGGTGCTCCCGAAATGCTGCACACGCATGTGCGATAGCAAGGTGTCGCACCTCGAAAAATGGGGATACGACTTTAAAGCGAAACGCAATCGCACGCTCGCAATGATGGACTGAACAGAGTCGCCACCGAACTTTATTTATTCCTAAAAAGGAAAGGGAAAATATCGATAAAACCCAAAACAAAACGACAATGATTATGGTCGTCGCAACCAATATCAGGGTTCGGGAGTCGGTTACGCAAGGGGAAGGTATTAACACCCCTCACGTTCGTTGTACTCAACAGGAACCATTAGGTTAGTTGTGTGCGTTAGTGTTAGTTGAAGTGTTAGGCTTTTCGAATTATTAGGTGGGAAAGAAAGAAAGGATGAGAAGAGAATGTTTTTGGATTTTTGACGAAGGACTAAACCTAAGTTTTTTATTAGTGGGCCTGACAAGATTTACAAATCCTGCTCCTACGTATCTCAAAAGAGAAATCAAGGCTTACGTAGTTCTGGGTAGAAAATGTTTGTTTGTTGGTCGATTTTAGCGAAAGCTATACTGTATTAATCGACGAAAACATTGTTTTACCCAAAACAGATGAGGAGTGGACGCATACCACACATCGAACGGATTTATAGATCTACATTCGGAAAAGCGTCACTTATCTCGACTCAACAATCGTGGCCGAAACATTGTTTTGTATCACTTAAGACAAGATACCTTTCGTTTATGAAAAGGTTTTTGATTATTCACACGGCGGCGAGAAAGAGTTTGATTGGTTGGATTTATTTTGGGTGATGGCAAGAACTTGGATGAGCGAAATATCCATCTCGAATCCTAGTCTCAGGAGTGCACGGTATACACCATGTTCCATTTCCATCTTTATTGGAAAAAGTATTTAATAAAGATTAAGTGTTTTGAATTTGATTGAGAAAGGGGTTTGAAGAAACCGCATTGACAATTTTAAACGATGGCGAGAGCTAAGATAGGTGAGGCATCCGCCTCGAATCTTAATCTCAGGAGTGCACGGTATACACCATGTTCCATTTCCATCTTTATTGAAAGAGGTTAAGATAGGAATTAAGTATTTTGAAGTTTGAAAGACGAGTACTTGTGACTTGCAAGCTCTTACAGCTTGGGTCTAATACTCGGGACTACGTCTGGACATTCCACCCAGGCAGTCTGTTTCTTTCCAATATTGCTAAGAAAATGGTTTGAATATTTACGAATGCTCTGGAGGGAAGACGAATATTTATGGCTTGCAAGCTCTTACAGCTTGAGCCTAATATTCAAGATTATAACTGGATATTCCATCCAGGATAATCTTTTTCTTCAAATTTTATTAAGAAGATGGTTTGAGATATTTACATGTATTTTGGAGAGAAGACGAATACATAGGGCTTACAAGCTCTTACAACTTGGGCATAATATTTGGGATTACGACTGGATATTCCGTCCAGGGTAATCTTTTCTTCTGATTTTATTAAGAAAATACGTTTGAATATTTACAAATATTTTGAAGAGAAGACGAATACATAGGGCTTACAAGTTCTTACAACTTGGGCCTAATACTCGGGATTACGACTGGATATTCCATCCAGCTAATCTTTTTCTTCCAAATTTATTTTAAGAAGATGGTTTGAAATTAAATTAAAAATGACTAATGTACAAAGGTTTGAAATTATTGAAAATTGAGTTGGTATTGCTTAAAAGCTCATTGTAAGAAAGCCCAAGAGTAAGCCATAGAACCGAAAACCGACCGAAATCGAAAGCCACCCGAATTTAGCTCTAAGCTCACTTAGAGTGGATTCATGTAGGAATCACTCTATAAGAAGCCTAACAACTGAATTTATGCGTCTGAACGATTTTTTTCAAAAGTTAAATTGAATTTAAACTTCAGAAATCGTAACACAATAATAAACTAAACAACAACATCAAATGGAAGAATATATTTACATGACTTTATGTATTACATAGACACCATCTATTTAAAATAATATACCAAGACGTAGAAATAAAAAATTAAATATCATAACAAAACTTAAAATGGAAAGAAATCATGCTAAAACAAATCATTAAATAAAATCAAAAGAAATAGTAAAAAAAAAATTAATATAAAACAAACCAAATTTAACAAACAAAATAAACAAACCATAAAAATAAAAGTTCATTACAATTACTAAATAAATAAATAAATAAATAAAACAAGATAAGTAAAAATAAAGTAAACAAATTAACAAAGTGAAAGCATTTACGCGGAAATGAATGAAGGATCTTAGCCGACGGAGGGATGGCTTTCGATTACTGTATCTCACTGTTTTTTCTCTCAAATCCACATAAGAAATGGATATTCCAAGTGGGTTTTTTTTAGTGTATAGAAAAAAAATGAAATGGTAAGGTGTTATGTGTTATGTTATTGTGAGTGCATGAATATTTGAGAGAGACTACACATTGATGTTGAAGAGTGGTTTAATGAAAAATCTACATTTTCTTCAAAACACTCTTTAATCTTTTCTAGGCTTTTTTTTTTTTGAAGTGGGCTCACTATATTATGATATGTGTGGAGATGGTATGATAGTGAAAAGCAAGTTTTTATTCTGTGGTGGTATCCAAAAGATAAGAATAATGTATTGTTCGTCAAATACCAGAGGACCATGGTTTTTTGTGTTTTCATTCTGGAAAATGAGCCCAAACGTTGGAGAGACGCCACTCGGTTTTATGTTGATCCCCCCCGCTTTCATTCACCAGCATCTTTAGTATTTATAGTGTCAAACTAGGGCTATTAATTTGAGACAAATACCAAAATGCCCCTCTTTTCAAAGTTTTAGAACAAAATGAGTTTTTAAGAACTAATTAAAATTAAATTAAATTATTCTAACAAAAAAAACTATATTAAACTGAAACAAAGACGTAGAAAATTCTAATTGATTGAATCAAACATTTTGATAAAGAGATAAAAATAAAATGTCTCAAAATGGATAAAGGTCGGGCGCAAAAGTGCTCGAAAAATTAAAATGAATGCACCAAAATGAATAGTGCAAAATAAACTTATTGGAAAAATACAGCGTTTCTTTAAATTTTGAAATAAATTTTGACCGGTTAAACAGGCTTGAGCTGATAAAAAAGTGACCGAAAAAATAGCCGAAAAAATAAATCGAGCACACCAGGTTAAACTACGTGAAACTAGATTAATAAAACTGATGTCTTCAAGTTTGATTTTGAAACTTTTTCACCCGCTGATTTGACAGACATCTGATAATTAATTCAACCGGTTTGTCTGTAGATCCGAAAAAATTATTTCGACTGATATTCTAGGCATTATGCGGTATGGAATGCATGGTATGCTATGCAAAGATGCAATAACTATGATGAATGTATTGAATCAGCGATTCAGGGTCAAAATTGGGGTGTGACACAAGGTAATAAAACACTATATCACCACTCAAACCAAAAACATAGATAAAAACATAATAGTGACACACAATAAAAAATTTGCTAACATTATAACATGTTCAATCACAATTCATGAGACAATAAATAATAAGCCAATGTACCAACTATACATTTCAAGCATGAAGAAGATAAACATAAAGTCACTATAAGCATATAAATTGACATAGATTAATTAGAAATTTTTGGAAGTGAACATTCATGAACTATGTTATACGTCAAGAATATCAATCATTCGAAACATAACAACATGTAAAAGGAAAAGCTTACACATAAAAGAGAAAATAAAACAATAATACATTGCTTATGAATTGATGAAAAATGCACTCTTATGTAATATAACTTTCAAAGAAGGTTAGATAAACAACACACACACACACACACACACACGACATGTAATTCTCATCTTAACCTTCGAATGGAGAAAGAAGAGTCTTTGTTGTTTCTTATAGTGATAAAGAAAGAGAGACTTGACAGTTGATAATTAGGAATCATACTAAAGTCTATGAATAAGGGCGAACACTTTGAATACTTGGGGCCTACGCCCCATACGCAAAGTCTCTCTAGACAAGGATGGGAGAAACTTCGTCTCATCATTCCCTATTACTTAAGGCTCGTAGCGCATGATACTTCTCTTAATTGACAAGTTGATGGTGAAAAATCTTCATTGTTGATCCTTGTGTTGATGATGATTTACGTGAAGAAGACTTGGCAGTTCAATCGATTCTACTTGTACTGAAGTCTATGAATAAGGGCGAACACTTTGAATTTTTGGGGCCTACGCCTCATACGCAAAGTCACTCTAGACGAGGATAGGAGAGACTCCTTCTCGTCATTCCATATTACTTAAGGCTCGTTTCGTACAAATTGAATCGTGTTTACCAAGTGTTGACCTTTGATTTATCTTGTATAATCCACTGCTTGGTGTGACTGAGGATACTTTGATTGAGAATCTCGACTTGAGGCTTCGAGCTCCACAACTTAGAAGAAAAGCCTTATTAAGTGACCAATGGTCTTTTGGTCACTAAAATTAGACTGCGGGATTATACAAGTTCAAAGGATTTAATTGATCAAAATTGCTTTTGATTAATTTAAATCAGAGGGCTTGAAATGATTTGGAATTTTAGGTTAGAACCTAATCTAATGGTTAACAATTAATCAAGTTAATCTAAAAGTACATGTTATGGTTGATTGAAAATTCTATGTAAAAGATCCTAAGGGAGCATGTTAATGTTAACCAAAGTCTTGATTAAAATTCTATGTTAATTCTATTCCTAAAGGAACATGTGATTATATGGACAAAATACCAAAATTACCCTTAAAGGGTATAATGGTCAAATTGCAAAAAAATCATTTATTAGCACAAACTAAATTCTAATTAAAATTAATAACCACCTAAATTGAATTAAGTCCTAAAGCATGATTTAACCTAATTATTTGAGAATTAACTAAGTTCAACTAAAAAGCCCATTAATCCTAATTTTTAATCTAACTGATTAATCAACAAAAAATGGATTAATTCCTGACATCTAAAATCAAGCAATCCTAATTCTAACATTGATTAATCCTAATTAGCGTCAAGATTAATCAATAGAAATAAATGAAATTGAAAGTAAACTCACAATATTTGAACATGGGCTTGGTGTGGTGGGTATAACCCTGAACACAAAGGTGTAAAACAAAAAACGTGTTTGGGCCTTGGGGGGAAGTCCACGACCACAGGCCAACATATCCAATCAGGGGTGTGACGTAGGGGTGTTCGCGGTGCGGTTTGGGCGGTTTTGACGATAAAAATCATCCGAACCGCAAGAGAAAAAAGCATGCGGTTCGGTTTGGTTCGGTTGGCTTTTAGAAATAAAACCAAACCAAACAAACCAAACCAATGCGGTTTGGATTGGTTCGGTTGATTCGGTTTTTTAAAATATTTTTATTGAGCCATACATACACCTATAGAGAACAACATAACTTTGTATTTAGTCATTCATACATTACTAAATAACATCAAAATTTATCATATGTAGACAAAAACTACGCATTCAATATACACAAAATTAGATTAGACAAAAATGGAATAAAAAATATATATATAATAGTAAAATAAAATAATATCAGAGACATTATAATAAAACATAAAAAAACATATGAGAGGAGAGATTAGAGAAGATAAAAAAAAGAACATAAGAGATGCGGGATTGAGAAAAAATGTGCGATAAAAATATAATTGGAAGAGAAAATAGTAACATAAAAGATAAAAAAAGAAAGAACATAAGAGAGGAAATATTATAGTAGAAAAGGCGAAACGTACACGGTAAATAAGATGAGAAGAATGTGCGATACTACTAGGAGAGATTTAAGAAGGTTGAAATTGAAACCCTAAGTGTGAGTAAGAGAAAATCGTTTTTAATTGTAAGGTTAAGGAATACTAAGTTTGAGTTTTGGATTAGATGTGGAATAATTGAATTTTAAGTTGTAACATAATGCGGTTTGGTTTGGTTTAGTTCGGTTTGAAAAATACAAACCGCAACCAAACCAAACAGTGCGGTTTTGTTAGAGAATGACCCAAACGCATCCGAACCAAATGCGGTTTTTTGCGGTTTTGGTTTGGTTTGGTTTGGTTTGCGGTTTTCTATTGGGTTGGTTTGGTTTTGAACACCCCTAGTGTGACGTCTGAAGATTGGAAAGAAGATTGGCTTGAAGATTGGAAAGAAGAGAAGAAGTCTTGAAGAATGGTGAAGTGAAGAATGAGGAAGATGAAGGATTGGTGAAGAGTGATGAAGTGGAAACTGGAAAAATGTAGCAGCCCCCTTCAAATGGAGTATGAGATGCTTATGTAGAGGACCGATCCTAACCGACTCGGGCAACCCCTTTGGGCAATCAGGTCAGTGAGTTTATTGATAATTATTGGGTGAAGGAAAAGTTATTAAAAAATCTGTTGAGTTAGTTAGATCACTAATTTGGTTAGTTTGTTAGGTATTGTTAGGATATGTAGGTTAGTTGTGATGCATTTGTGAATGAAGGTTGTTGTAAAGTGTTGGTGGTTTGAATTCGGTTAGCCGTTCTATTACGGCTTTGGTTAGTTGCAAAACAATTAGGGATTCTATTAGCTTTGTGGATTGGCTGTTATGTTGGTTGTGATTGTTATTTGCTTGGCATAAAAATTGGAATTAGGATTTGAGTTGATGCAAAATTCCATTTAGCCTATGCTTGTGTTTAGGCTTAGTAAATTGTTAAGGAATGCTGCAGGTTATGTGAATTGTTTATGAGTTAATTCTGAAGAAACTTTATGATATGCTGCTTGTTTCCTTTGTGAATTTCCAAATGAAGCTAATTTTACTTTATGACCAAATCATGTCAACTCAGTAGCACGTTCACTTCATGATGCTTTCCTTTTTTCACCTCTTTTGCAAGAACCATGTCGGGTCCCGAATCGATGGCCACTCCACTGCGATTTTGTTGGTGAACCGTTTTCTGTTGGAGAGTGGACTCAAGGTTAAATGGTGGTCCATCAGTTGGTATGCTTTGGTCGGATACATACTAGTTAGGCTGCAGAGTTTGTACGGTACATGGCCAACACCAGCAGAATAGACCACCTGTTGAATGTTTACGCTGGTGGCTTCGCAAAGCGCTGATGTTGCATGCTGCGGTTGAGGTAGCTACATCAATTTCGGTCGTTGCGGTCGGTTAATTCAGTTATGTTAAGGTTGAATGGTTATGATTGCAGTTATATTAGGATAATCTCTATTTTCCATATTGAAATGGCCAAATGCAAAACAAGTTTTACTTGTAATGGAAGCAAGCATGGATGGAAAAGAGGATGAATTATGAAGACTCGACAATCAAGATTTAGGATTAGGCCAAAAGAAACAAGTGAGTTGACTTTGGTCAAAGTTGACCAAAAAGTCAATTATTGACACAAGTCAACATTTGGTCAAAGTTGTATTTTTTGCTATTTTGCATTTGTAAAATGATGGAATGGGTATTTGTACGAATGAACTCCTTGTAACATGCCCTTGAATGTAATATATCAATAGCTTATTTTGCTTGCAAAACAAGTTTGAATATTTATGAGCGAAAACCCAAGGACCAAGAATGTGCCCGGGAATCAACATAGATTAGGAATACCACATATAGATTAACCATTAACAATATGCTAATGATCAATGAAATAGGGACTCCAAAATAAGAATGAATGTAATCCCAAACAAAAGTACCCAAAGTCACACGTAAACTTGTAAGAAATTACATGTAGTGAATGAATCTCGCGTTGTGTTATGCTTGGAATGAAACATGACAATACGACCATGAATGCATGAACAGGTAAGCAAGGAAACAATGGATAACCTTAACTTGGCCAAACACAAGCAAAGCCATGAATAGAATAGGGCTTTGGGTCAAGGATTAGAGTTTCAAATCATGCACAAAGTTCCTTAAACCAAAGGCCCCCAATTAGGGCTTGAAAGTCATGTCAGTGACAGAAGGTCAAACACAAGATCACAATGAAGTCAAGATCAAGAATCAGGGTTCGGATGCCCAGATGACTATCAAGATGCAACCTTCAAGATTCGAGGTCTCAAAGAATCCAGCAATCAAGGTTTCTCCACATGATGAGCAGTATCACAATCTTCGGGCTAAAGTCCTTATTTTATTCACCATAACCATTGAATCTATGAGGCTCGTTAGCAAGTGTTAATCATGAATAAATGATGCACATGAATGAGTCTCAGATCATAATTGAGGTGAAAAGCAAAAAGGGAGGGCAAATTTTGGGGTACTACAACCCTTACTTTTTTCCCCATATTTTTATGTTTTTAACAATTTCCAAAATAAAATGTAGGGGTAAAATTATAAAGAGAGTAAGATTTAAATGGATTTAGATAGTTTTTTAAAGGGTGAACCTTTTTTTAAAGTTATTTAGTATTTACAATTTTATTTGAATGTGTTTAAATTAACAAGTAAAAAAAGAGTTGGGAAATTAATAAATCTTAAATAGATCATAAAGATTTTATCATAGCCAACCGTTAATAACACTTAACATTAAGATTATTGTATAGCAAACTACAAATCCATACTATTATTATTATTATTATTATTATTATTTTATTTATTTTTTTATTTGGAAACAAAATTTATTGATAAGGATCCAAAAAACAATACAAAACACGGCGATCAAATGATCCACCCGCCAAACAACAAACTAACAAGAATACAACCAAAAACAACCTAGGGTAACATGAGAGTAGCTAAGAACGGTCTAACTTTAAGGTCAGACCAGGATCTATATACCAACCTGTCATACGGTGAACTGACTTTAGTGTGTTTTGCTTTTAATCGCAATGTCGCGGATAGCAAGAGTCGCCACCGACTTTTCTTTCATCCAATAAGGAAAGGTGGAAAAGAACAGGAAAGACCTTAATTTAGATTTTTAGGTTCGGGAGGTACATTATACAAAGGGAAGGTGTTAGCACCCTTTGTATCCATGGGCTCTTAATTGCTTAATCATTTATGTTTGTCTAGTTTGAAAAAGTGTTTGAGAAATGTTTAGAAAATGTTTTGAAAAGGAGAATTTAACTTTGTAATGGTTCTTGAATGAATGTATACAAAGTGGTTATCTCGTTTTAGTTTTGAAAGTCGTTTAGAAAAATATAACTCGGCAATGATCCTAGTACGAATGTATGCCAAGTGGTGATTTTCTAAAAGATGTTTTGAAAGGTGTGAGGTGTGAAAAGTATTTTAAGTTATGAATAAGCAATTAAGAGTTATACCTACCCAAGGTCTTTACGGGCATTTCCTATCCTTATGAGGATAAAACTGTCCTTGCTATTGAGAAGTAAGTAGTTTTGTCCTTTGGATGTAAATGGGTCATCGTAGGGTCATCGATTGGTCATTGAAGGCAACAGTTGTGAGGATACCTTAGCATTCAAAGGGACTATCATCATTTAACCGCAGGCTACACCGGAGGGTCATCGAGGGACAAAGGCAACATTCGAGGGACTATGATGATTTAACCGAAGGGTCTTTGCTAAGTGTATCCCCATATTCGCGGGACATGACCGTAATACCGTAAGGCAACAAAGAGAGGTCCAAGATCACATATTCCAAGGCAATATTTTGCAATTAAGTATTTAAGATGAATTTCCACGTTATGATCAATTAGGATGAATCTCCACATTAAACTTAATCAAGTAATTAGGATGAATCTTCACATTAAAATTAATTAGGCAATCAGGATGAATCTCCACATTAAAATTAATTAGGCAATTAGGATGAATCTCCACATTAAAATTAAGTAATTCAGAATCCATCTCCATAAGGGTATCCCACACATAAAGTGGAATACCTAGCCGGCCGTTTCCTCGGGAATATGTAAGCTTTTACACAATTCAGCAAATGGGTTAGAACATCGAGATAAAGTACAATTGAAAATTGCACCACAAAATAAACACAACAGTCATAAAGTCAGGCCAAATAATGCAGAATTATAATAAATCTCGATTAGATAAATATAAGGAAGAACAGGAAAGAAACAAAACAGCCACTGTCCCGTTCGCTCCTGCTTCGCCTAGCGAAGGCTTAGCGAGTACTCGCTACAGGCTCGCTTAGCGATGTGCTAGCGAGCGGCTACGGGTTTTGAGTTTGATAGCAGCATGATCTCCGGAACCCTGAACTTTACGGCATTTAATTACAGGAATAGCATGGACAAACATTCAGGATATTCAGGCATACTTAAATTCACATGTGAAATCAAATTACATATCCGAAAATTTAATCATGATGCCTTATGTATGTAGAGATTACCGATTAAAAGCATAAAACAGTAGTGATACGCAAACCTGTTTGCAACTGAGCTGCGATGTTGAAGGGATTGACCATTCTTGGTGTCGGATGGAGTTGGGCGGCGGTAGCTTCGGAGCGGATGCGCGGCCTTCAGGGTTTCTTTACTCGGAATTCTTTAAGTTAGTCTCCAGGGTTTCTATGCCAGGGTTTCCGTCCGTCTTCGTCTCTCCCTTTTCGTGACTGAAGTGTCGGTATTTATAGTGATTGTGGTGACCTAATGGGCTCAGAATGAAGCCCGAAAATTCTGATATATCGCAAGCTTCGCTAGGCGAGTATTGTAGCGAAAGGTTCGCTAGGCGAAGGAGTTGCTCGCCTAGCGAGCAAGCCAGTTTGGGCCATTTTCTGGATTTGGCCATCTGTGAGCTGGGCCTTTGTTCTTTTAGGATCAATGCCTTGAAAGACAAGTTGGAGTGCCTTAAAAATGCCTTGTAATATTAATGGGCAAATTTTGGGGTATGACAGCTGCCCTTGTTCAATATTCTTGAACCGAGAGAGTTAGAATGGTATGTACGCCATTCGTGGTCTGGAGGTGGAAGATTATTGAACACTAGAATGCCCCAAAAATTTGCACTTGTTAATCAGAAGTTATTCCTGATGGAGATGGGCTTACAGATGCCATCCAGGTAGTTTGATGATGAAGGATCAGAATGGATCATACACCGCTGGAGATAAAGGATCAGAATGAATCATACACTAGATCGTGTCTGAATCGCAGAATGACCCATCTATTAGGCTGGTGACTTCGCTGAGGATGAAAGATCAGAATGGATCGTGCGCTAGATCGTATCTGAGTTGCAAAACGAGCCGTACGCTAGGCTGTCTCTGACGAAGGTAGAATCAGAATGGATCGTACGCTAGATCGTATCTGAGTTGAAGATCCAAATGGGTCGTACGTTAGACCGTATTGGGGTTGCGGAATGAGCCGTACGTTAGGCTGTACCTGAAGAAGAAAGTAGTCGTACGTTAGACTACACCTCGGAATGTACCGTACGCTAGGCAGTATCTGAGGATTTGAAAATCCAAATGGGTCGTACGTTAGACCGTATTGGAGTTGCAGAATGAGCCGTACGTCAGGCTGTATCTGAAGAAGAAAGTAGTCGTACGCTAGACTACACCCCGGAATGTACCGTACGCTAGGCAATATCTGAGGATTTGAAGATCCAAATGGGTCGTACGTTAGACCGTATTGGAGTTGCAGAATGAGCCGTACGTCAGGCTGTATCTGAAGAAGAAAGTAGTCGTACGCTAGACTACACCCCGAACTGTACCGTACGCTAGGCAGTATCTGAGGATTTGAAGATCCAAATGGGTCGTACGTTAGACCGTATTGGAGTTGTTGAAGGTCAGAATGGATCGTACGTTAGATCGCATCTGAGCTGAAGGAGTCATATGTTGAGCTGAATCAGAATGAACCGTACGTTAGGCTATATCTGATAGTATTTGTATATGTTGTATTTGCAATAAATGTCTGGGATGGGCTTATAGATGCCATCGTTAGGAGGATGTCAGAATGAATGTTGACATGGAGTGTATCTGAAAGATGAAGTTGAATCCTGAATGTAATTGATAAAGATGTCTGTCTGGATGGATCTTTGTTTTGACTGTATCAAGAGGATAATTAACCTGAAAAATAAAGTTAGCTTCATGCCATGTCATGATGCATGAGATGTTTTATGCTTCTGAAACTAAATGCGAACAATGTATGCATGTGTATGTTATGAAATGATGTAGTGAATGAATTATGTGTCTGAAATAAATGCGAACATTGTATGCATGTATGTGATGTGAAATGATGTAATGAATGCACTATGCGTCTGAAACGTTCTTCCGGGGGACTCTACTGGGGAAATAAATCTCAGTCTTCTGGTCGGAGATATTTGTATTGATGATCCTTTCTTAGCTGGGGGATACTTGATTTCTGTCTGACGATGGAAACACTCAACAGAGCCTGGCTGGGGATGGAAGAGATGACCAGTCTGTTTGGTGATGCCAACCTCTTCTGGGAAATAACTGGTTTTTGTTGGGGAAAGGATTTGTAACCGGACTTGTTGGAAAGCATGGTTAGACCTTATCCTCGATCCCGAAGTCTTGTAGTAATCGCTATTTCTATTTTATGCATGCATTTTTGGTAAACATCGATCATATTCAAATGCATATATTAATTCAAATTAAATCAATGGACGTTTACGCAAACAAAACAGAAAAAGTAAAACAAAAGCATCTTTTTGGAAATAAAATTATATTGATTTTGAAAGAGGGCCTATAAACCGGCAATTTGAGCACAAGAAGACAGAAATCCTAGTAAGAGGAAATCGTCGAGACGACAAAGGAAAGCTATGAAGAAAAAGTCCTATTGATTTTAATTCGGCCACTGTCATTATGTCTTCAAGTATCTCATCTCCTACTGTCGAATAGAAGTGATTGGCTTGTTCAGTCCCTTGAACTTGGATGAAGCTGTCTGAGAACGGGACATAGTCATACGCTTTTAATCCCTAATTTTTGCCTGGACCGCCTTTTCAGGTTTTCAGTCCACCAGGATACCCTTTTTTTGCCCAAGCCGCCTTTTCAGGTTCTCGACTTGCCGGGTGTACATTTTTATATGTTTATCCCTAATTTTTGCCCGAACCCTTTTGGTTCTCCGGGATGCCCTTACTTTTGCCTAGGTACGTCGACCTAGCGGGTCTCTTTTATGCGTAGTATTTTTTGACTATGTCTGCGTTCACGGGATGCGGGAAGTCTTCGCCATCCATTGTAGCAAGTATCATGGCTCCACCAGAGAATACCTTCTTAACTATAAATGGCCCTTCGTATGTGGGAGTCCATTTGCCTCTGGGATCACCTTGTGGTAGAATGATACGCTTGATCACCAAGTCGCCAATTTGATACACCTGTCTCTTGACCTTTTTGTTAAATGCCTGGGTCATGCGCTTCTGATATATCTGCCCATGACAAACAGCCGCAAGTCTCTTCTCATCAATCAAATTAATCTGATCGAGTCGAGTTTGAATCCATTCGTCTTCATCTAATCCTGCCTCTTTCACGATTCTTAGAGAGGGAACCTGAACTTCCACTGGTAAGACGGCTTCCATTCCGTAGACCAAAGAGAACGGAGTTGCCCCTGTCGAAGTGCGCACTGAAGTGCGATAACCGTGAAGAGCAAACGGTAACATCTCATGCCAATCTTTGTATGTTACTGTTATCTTACTGCCATACCGACAAATGAGACTATTCTTGATGAATCGTGCCACCACATTCTTGGTGACGGAAGCAAATGAGGCTGCCTCTACCCACTTTGTAAAGTAATCAATAGCAACAAGAATGAAACGATGTCCATTAGAAGCAGTAGGTTTAATCTCTCCAATCATATCAATGCCCCACATTGCAAAGGGCCAAGGTGCTGTCAACACGTTCAATGGAGCAGGAGGCACATGTACTTTATCCGCATAGACCTGGCACTTGTGACAAGTTCTGGAGTGATGGTGGCAATCAGCTTCCATGGTAGACCAATAATACCCTGATCTCAGAATCTTCTTGGCCATTGTATGTCCACTAGAATGAGTCCCAAAAATACCGTCATGCATGTCTTCCATAATCTTTTCTGCTTCCTTTTTATCCACACAACGAAGCAGAGTCGAATCATGATTACGTTTGTATAATACTCCACTACTCAGAAAGAATTTAGCGGAGAACTTCCTCAGAAATTTTCTGTCATTGATAGATGCCCCTTCTGGGCATTCCTGAGCTTCTAAATATCTTTTTACTTCATGGAACCAAGGTTTCTCTTCTACTTCATCAGCATTAAGTTCATAACAGTATGCTGGCTCATCTAATCGTTTAATGGTGATCATGGGAGCTTCATTGTCCCATCTGACTCTGAACATAGATGACATGGTAGCCAATGCGTCTGCCAATTGATTCTCTTCTCGTGGAATATGTTCGAATGTAATTTCTTCAAAGTATGGGATTAATGTTAACACCCGCTCTCGATAAGGGATGAGATTCGGATGTTTAGTGTCCCATTCTCCCTTGATCTGACTGATTACTAAGGCTGAGTCTCCATACACACTTAAAGACTTGATTCTTAGGTCTATAGCAGCTCTGAGTCCCAAAATACATGCTTCATACTCGGCCATATTATTGGTACAATCAAAACATAGTCTGGCAGTGAAAGGCGTGTAGCAACCCCTGGGAGAAATAATTACAACACCAACACCATTGCCCAATGCAATAGAAGAACCGTCAAAAACCATAGTCCATCGGGATCCCAATTCGGGTCCTTCATCCGGTCCAGGTTCTTCATAATCAGTGACAAGCATGACATCCTCATCTGGGAACTCAAAATTCATAGATTGGTAATCATCCACCGCTTGATGAGCCAAATGATCAGCTAGCACGCTTCCTTTGATTGCTTTCTGAGTAGTGTAGTGGATATCGTACTCTGTTAAAATCATCTGCCATCTCGCTATTCTTCTGGAGAGGGCAGGTTTCTCAAATATATATTTGATAGGGTCCATCTTAGAAATCAATAAAGTGGTGTGATTCAACATATACTGTCTTAGTCGGCGAGCAGCCCAGGCCAAAGCACAGCAAGTTCTCTCGAGCAGTGAGTATCTTGTTTCACAGTCGGTAAACTTTTTGCTAAGGTAGTATATGGCATGCTCTTTTCGACCAGACTCGTCATGTTGCCCCAACACACACCCCATTGAATTTCCTAACACGGTTAAATACATAATTAGAGGTCTTCCTTCAACTGGTGGCATCAGAATCGGAGGTTCTTGGAGGTACTTCTTGATTTTGTCAAAAGCTTCTTGACATTCATCATTCCATATCATCTCTTGACTTTTTCTCAGTAACTTGAAGATGGGTTTGCAGGTAGCGGTCAAATGGGAAATAAACCGGGCAATGTAATTCAAACGTCCCAAGAAACCTCTGACTTCTTTATCTGTACGAGGAACTGGAATTTCTTGGATAGCTCTCACCTTAGCCGGGTCAACCTCGATTCCTCTGCCACTGACAATAAATCCCAAGAGTTTACCGGATCTTACTCCAAAGGTGCATTTGTTCGGGTTCAATCTCAACTTGTATTTCTTCAACCTCTCAAACAGTTTGTATAAATGATCGAGATGTTCTTCTTCAGTATGAGATCTGGCTATCATGTCATCCACATATACCTCTATTTCATGATGAATCATATCATGGAACAAAACCACCATAGCACGCTGGTACGTTGCCCCGACGTTTTTTAAACCGAAGGGCATTACTTTATAACAGAAAGTGCCCCATTGCGTCACAAATGTAGTTTTCTCCATGTCTTCAGGTGCCATCTTAATCTGGTTATAACCCGAGAATCCATCCATGAAGGAGAATACTTTGTGTTGAGCGGTGTTGTCTACCAGAACATCAATGTGCGAGAGTGGAAAGTCGTCTTTGGGACTAGCTTTATTCAGATCTCTGTAATCTACACACATTCGCACCTTACCATCCTTCTTTGGCACTGGTACCACATTGGCAACCCATTGCAGATAAGAAGTAACAGCCAGAAAACCTGCATTAAATTGTTTCATAACCTCGGCTTTGATTTTCTCAGACATTTCAGGACGCATGCGCCGAACCTTTTGCTTGACGGGACGGCAATCTTCCTTCGTCGGCAAACGATGCACTACTATGTCAGTATCCAGTCCTGACATGTCTTCGTAGGACCAGGCAAAAATCTCTATGTAGTCCTGTAACATCTGAATCAATCTTCCTTTGACACTGTTTTCCAAGCCTGCTCCTATTTTGACTTCTTTCTTGTCCACTTCAGTACCCAGGTTTACAATTTCGATTGACTCTTCATGCGGCTGTATAGTTCTTTCTTCTTGCAGTAGCAGTCTGGCAAGTTCTCCAGGTACTTCACAATCTTCCTCACTTCCATCCTCGGCTTGGTAGATCGGATTTTCAAAGTCATAATGAACAGTAGTAGAACTATTATCAACAGGATCCAGAGTGGGTATGGGTCTGCAATTCGTTACGTGAGTGTGTGTAAGAAAACATAGCTTGTTTGGAAGATGACAGGAAAGATAAAGAGCGCAATATTTGAATGCAAAAAGTCCATTGATTTATTGAATGTGAATATGCTTATGAAAATGACAAAACCCTTAACAAATTAGCTATTGTGCCCCGGGCTTAGACACAATGCTTTAAGAAGTTCGATTGTAAAAACTAAAAAATTTGCAACACTAAAATAGACATAACAATTACTCCTGACTAAAGGAAATCGGGATAGTGTCTTCAGCCTTCCAATTGTTGAGTCCGTCACCAATTGTTGGGAAAATCCAGCTATCCAGGTCACAATCGCTATCAGCATCTTCTACAGCATTAATGTGATCTTTGGCCCTCTTCTCAGAGCTAAATCCCAGGCCAGACTTGTCAGACTTGTATGGTACGTTGATCAGTTGACCCAAACCAGTACAACCACCATTTTCAACCACGGCTTGAGCGTCCTTTAAAGAAATCATAGCAGGAGGAGCGCGAATAACCTTGGGCACACGGGAAGTTGGCTTAAGGACAGGACTAGCCGGAGGAACTACTTCAAATGATTGGGAAGGAGTCTCAAAGAATTCGCCATTCATCTCGACGTGTCTGAAGGCATGTACACTACTGACAATGTATTCTTCTTCTCCACACACGGTGACAATCTTGCCCTCTATTGGATACCTCAGCTTTTGATGGAGGGACGAGGCTACAGCACTTGCCTCATGAATCCAAGGGCGTCCCAGCAAGCAGGAATAGGCAGGACGAATGTTCATCACGTGAAAGGTAGTGTTGAAGACTTGAGGTCCTATCTTGATAGGGAGAACTATTTCGCCATAGACAACACTCTTCGTACCATCGTAAGCACGTACCACAATGTCACTAGGTTTCAGTTCGGTGTTTTTACAGTCAAGTTTATCAAGCACAACTTTCGGCAGCACATTCAAGGAAGAGCCGTTATCGATCAGCACATGAGACAAAGTGATTACCTTACACTCAATGGAGATATGCAGAGCTTTATTGTGATTCTTTCCTGCTGGTGTCAGGTCAGCATCGGAAAAGCCTAGGCCATTGTCAACAGCCAAGTTAGCGACATAATTTTCGAACTGGTCGACAGATGTCTCCTGAGGTACATGGGCGGTCTTCAAGAATTTTATCAATGCATTGGCATGAGATTCAGAAGATAACAGCAAGGATAACATCGAGATCTTAGACGGGGTATGCCCTAACTGTTCTACCACATCAAAATCACTCTTGCGGATGATTTTCAGCACTTCTTCCATTTCTTGTTTGGCAACATCTTCGGTAGTAACTTCGACCGGGGTCTCTGACTGAGAAGGGTGGACTGGTTCCTTTCCTCGAGTTTCAAGGACAGGAGGTGAGATTTCTGGAGAGAAGATCCTTCCACTTCGAGTAATTTTACTAGTCCCAACAATGCCACTAGGATTAGCAGCATTATCCACTTGCTTCACGCCATGGACGTAAACATCACCCCCATAATTCCATGGAATGGCTTTGTTTGAGGAATACGGTGCTGGGCCAGGTGCAGTAATGATTAGGGGAGCTACCCTGGGCTCAGCAGTAATCTTCACATGCGCCCTAGTAGCGGTAATCTTCACTGGAACTTTGGACCTGGAAATCACGAATATTTCTTCAATAGGGTTCTCCACCTTAGGAACCTTTTCAAAGAGAATTGTACGATCATCCATCAGCTGTTGAATACCATTTTTCAACTCCAAACAATCATTGGGTCGGAGTATGCAGAGATCGCAATTTTCAGCACAACCTGGAAATAAACCAGCTTGCACTAAATTCTTCTTGATGATCAGGAGAGGAGATGCTAAGTCAGCTACATTAGAAATGTGAGAATAACCCTCCACAGCATTAACAGTCTTATCATGATTAGGCATGGGAGCAGTGATGACATTAGGAGTCTCTGGTGGGTCAAATTCAATTTCTCCAGCGTCGATCATATCCTGAATCTTATTCTTCAACAACCAACAATCGTTTGTATCATGCCCAGGGCTATCAGAGTGATATGCACACCTGGCATTAGGATTATAACGAGGAGAAGCAGTGTTAACATTTGCAGGAGGGCCTCTGAGGGTAATTAGATTTGCCTTTAGCATACTTTGCAGTGCTTGTGCTAAAGTCATATTGATCTTAGTAAACTGCCTTCTTGGACTGTCTTGCCTGTGCTGGAAGCTTTGAGATGGCGGTGCTGCAATCGTGACTGCTCCAACGGCATGGTCACGATTTTTCTTGTTATGACTCCTTTCACCGTACACAGCATTTGATTCATTCTTTCCCTGATGGGTCTTTCTGGTGCTTGCGGAGGTAGCTGCCTGTATCTTTCCACTTCGAATACCACTTTCAACACGTTCCCCTGTCAATATCAGGTCAGTGAAACCCGATGAAGAACTTCCCAGTAGATGGCTGTAGAATGGACCAGTCAGTGTCCCCATGAACATATCCACTAATTCTCGATCAGTCATAGGGGGTTTGACTCTGCCAGCCAAATCTCTCCATTTTTTAGCATATTCTTTGAAGCTTTCTTTAGATCCCATAGTCATATTCTGCAACTGTATCCGAGTAGGCGCCAATTCAGAATTATACTGGTAGTGCTTGTAGAAAGCTGTTGCTAAATCAGTCCAGGTGCGGATGTTAGAGCTCTCGAGCTGGTAATACCACTCTGTGTGCCAGACAGACTCTCTTGGAAGAAATGGATCCATAGCTTCCTATCAGTGGTATACGGCTGAATCTTTCTCACATAAGCTCTCAGATGCATCTGAGGACAAGATGCCCCATCGTATTTAGTGAACGTGGGGATCTTGAATTTGCGAGGAATGACCACATCAGAGACCAGTCCCAAGCTTTCGAAATCCAGACCGGGTGCCTTCTGACCCTCCATAGCTAGCATACGTTCTTCTAGCAATTTGTACTTGTCATCTTTTGGAGAGTACTGTTCATTCTCATAGTCTTCATCTTCGTCCTCCTGGCTGAAAGGATCAGCATTCTCATCTTCTGAATCTGTCCCCTCTTCTTGATCCTTCGGAACTCTAATCTTGACTCCTGCAGTCTGTCCTCTAAGCCTTCTTCCCGGGTTAATGTAACTCACAGGTTTCTGGTCTTTCTTCTTCTCGAGCAAGAGGGCCTTCAGTTCCTCCTGCCCCTTGGATAAGCTTAGCATCATCTCCTGGAATTGAGCATTCTGAGCCTGGAGGTCTTTGACAGTTTGTTCGAGGGCCATGTTTCTGTTTAGAAGGAAGACCGTAAGAATATTGATCTTTGAGAATACCTGTTATGCAATGTTATGCTATGCAATGTATGAAATGTTTTCAAGGACTTTTGGAATTTAACTTTGCGTAAACCACCAACGAGAGAGAAACTTTTATTACTAATTTCTTTAATCAATGTTCATTACAAAAAGAATAATAATAAAAATACAATGAAAGCTCAAGTCTCCCAGGGGCGACTTCTTTTTGGGCGAAGATATGTATTGAGTCTTCGTTCCTCATTAAGCTGACTGGTAAGTTCTAACACTTTCTTCCTTTATGCAACGAACTGAGTCTCAAAAGTATCCCTTTCCTCTCTCAACTGGATCCAGGATCTCTTCAGTTCTTCAACATTGGTAGGCATATCTAGATAAGGAATGATCTGAGGAATACCTCCTTCACCTTCTGGTTCGACAATCTGAGGTCCGATTGCAAGATATGGCATGACAAGTTCACGAGCTCTGGCGCGTACCCATCTGAGATAAGGTTCCATAGGAATAGAGTTTTTCTGTCCTAAAGTACTTCTTTTCACTATGCCCCAAGCTCGTACAAACCCTTGGCGGAGACCTTGGGAATCGTTGTCATAGTCAAACACGGTGCCTTGGATAATTATCTCATGTGGACCATCTCTTCGAGCATAGCCAAACTGGCATAGGGCTAAAGCTGGGTTGTAAGTAATACCTCCCCTTATCCCCAAGAGTGGTACATTAGAGAATTCTCCACAACGGTCGATGAGGATAACATCTTCTTTGAGATGAGGACACCAACGGATGTCTGAATGGGAGAGCGACATTATCCTTTGAGACAATTTCAAATTCTACTCATTCTTCAAGACTGATTGAGGAAGGTGCGAAATAAACCACCTAGACAATAAAGGTACGCAGCACATGAGGGTCCCTTGTCTCTTCATAGTACGAGTGTGAAGGGAATGCAAAATGTCTCCAAGCAAGGTAGGCACAGGGTTATGAGTGAGAAATATCTTAATAGCATTCATATCTATGAATTTGTCTGGGTTAGGAAATAACACCAAACCATAGATTAGTAATGCTAGGACATCTTCGAAAGCATGGACATTCATAACTTTTAAGAATTCTCGGGCCTTATTTATCAGGAATTTGGCAAGTAAACCCTTAACTCCACTTCTTGTTATCCAATTGGTTTCAATATCGGACTTTGTCATGTGTAAAGCTGCGGCAACCTCTTCAGACTTCGGAATCTTCTCTAAACCGCTGAAAGGTGTTTGATCAAGAATAGGTATCCCGAGCAACTTGGAGAATTCTTCTAATGTGGGTACCAACTGATAATCTGGGAAGGTGAAGCAATGATGTTTAGGATCGAAGAACTGGAATAGAACTCTCATCATATCTTCTCTGAAACCGGTGGTAACCAAATTGAGGAGAGAACCATGTTTCTTGATGAACTGAGCATGATCGGGAAGTTCTGACACTAAATCCTTGAGTTGAGGAGAGATCTTTACAAGATTGATCCGGATGGTCTTCCTGGAAGCCATAACCTGTTTAACGGAGCAAAGCTAAATTCCTAAGTCCTTGAAACGGTTAGCACAATGTCATGATGTTATGATGTTATGATGTTATGATGTTATGAGGTTAAGTAAATAACAAGCACAAGCAAGTCACACAACAATCATTCCTAAGTTTTAAGGCTTTCATGAGTTCCATAGGTAAGTACCCTCCCCACTGAAGTTTGGTTGGTTCAACCTGTCCTAGAATAGTAACCGGGTTCTAGAAGGATCTCCAATCATTGACCTTCCTTTAAGTCCACTTCAGTGCAACACCAAGTGGTTGACCAAAGCTTCCCTAAAGTCCAATCTCAAGGAGTGTAGTATCGAGTCTCAACCAACCCCAGTCGGAACCGAAGTCGGTTATCTCACTACTTTCTAATGGCTAGGATGAGTCAATTTAGGGTTCTAAAGGTCTGGTTAATGCTTTGATGACACCACGTGAATGCCAAATTTTTCCTCAAGTAAACATGAGGAACATCAGGACATCCAAAGTGTCACATTAACCGTAGCCATCATTTTAACCATTCCAGTATACGCCGGATATTCGCGATGATCTATTGCTACTTACCTAAGGTACACTAGATCCGGGTGTAGGATCTTTCACTCAAAAATACCCTTAAAAGAAGGAACAATTTGAAAACATAAATGATTTTTTAAGGTGACCTCTCTTTGTAGTCCCCAGCAGAGTCGCCAGTTCTGTCATACAGTGAACTGACTTTAGTGTGTTTTGCTTTTAATCGCAATGTCGCGGATAGCAAGAGTCGCCACCGACTTTTCTTTCATCCAATAAGGAAAGGTGGAAAAGAACAGGAAAGACCTTAATTTAGATTTTTAGGTTCGGGAGGTACATTATACAAAGGGAAGGTGTTAGCACCCTTTGTATCCATGGTTATCCATGGGCTCTTAATTGCTTAATCATTTATGTTTGTCTAGTTTGAAAAAGTGTTTGAGAAATGTTTAGAAAATGTTTTGAAAAGGAGAATTTAACTTTGTAATGGTTCTTGAATGAATGTATACAAAGTGGTTATCTCGTTTTAGTTTTGAAAGTCGTTTAGAAAAATATAACTCGGCAATGATCCTAGTACGAATGTATGCCAAGTGGTGATTTTCTAAAAGATGTTTTGAAAGGTGTGAGGTGTGAAAAGTATTTTAAGTTATGAATAAGCAATTAAGAGTTATACCTACCCAAGGTCTTTACGGGCATTTCCTATCCTTATGAGGATAAAACTGTCCTTGCTATTGAGAAGTAAGTAGTTTTGTCCTTTGGATGTAAATGGGTCATCGTAGGGTCATCGATTGGTCATTGAAGGCAACAGTTGTGAGGATACCTTAGCATTCGAAGGGACTATCATCATTTAACCGTAGGCTACACCGGAGGGTCATCGAGGGACAAAGGCAACATTCGAGGGACTATGATGATTTAACCGAAGGGTCTTTGCTAAGTGTATCCCCATATTCGCGGGACATGACCGTAATACCGTAAGGCAACAAAGAGAGGTCCAAGATCACATATTCCAAGGCAATATTTTGCAATTAAGTATTTAAGATGAATTTCCACGTTATGATCAATTAGGATGAATCTCCACATTAAACTTAATCAAGTAATTAGGATGAATCTTCACATTAAAATTAATTAGGCAATCAGGATGAATCTCCACATTAAAATTAATTAGGCAATTAGGATGAATCTCCACATTAAAATTAAGTAATTCAGAATCCATCTCCATAAGGGTATCCCACACATAAAGTGGAATACCTAGCCGGCCGTTTCCTCGGGAATATGTAAGCTTTTACACAATTCAGCAAATGGGTTAGAACATCGAGATAAAGTACAATTGAAAATTGCACCACAAAATAAACACAACAGTCATAAAGTCAGGCCAAATAATGCAGAATTATAATAAATCTCGATTAGATAAATATAAGGAAGAACAGGAAAGAAACAAAACAGCCACTGTCCCGTTCGCTCCTGCTTCGCCTAGCGAAGGCTTAGCGAGTACTCGCTACAGGCTCGCTTAGCGATGTGCTAGCGAGCGGCTACGGGTTTTGAGTTTGATAGCAGCATGATCTCCGGAACCCTGAACTTTACGGCATTTAATTACAGGAATAGCATGGACAAACATTCAGGATATTCAGGCATACTTAAATTCACATGTGAAATCAAATTACATATCCGAAAATTTAATCATGATGCCTTATGTATGTAGAGATTACCGATTAAAAGCATAAAACAGTAGTGATACGCAAACCTGTTTGCAACTGAGCTGCGATGTTGAAGGGATTGACCATTCTTGGTGTCGGATGGAGTTGGGCGGCGGTAGCTTCGGAGCGGATGCGCGGCCTTCAGGGTTTCTTTACTCGGAATTCTTTAAGTTAGTCTCCAGGGTTTCTATGCCAGGGTTTCCGTCCGTCTTCGTCTCTCCCTTTTCGTGACTGAAGTGTCGGTATTTATAGTGATTGTGGTGACCTAATGGGCTCAGAATGAAGCCCGAAAATTCTGATATATCGCAAGCTTCTCTAGGCGAGTATTGTAGCGAAAGGTTCGCTAGGCGAAGGAGTTGCTCGCCTAGCGAGCAAGCCAGTTTGGGCCATTTTCTGGATTTGGCCATCTGTGAGCTGGGCCTTTGTTCTTTTAGGATCAATGCCTTGAAAGACAAGTTGGAGTGCCTTAAAAATGCCTTGTAATATTAATGGGCAAATTTTGGGGTATGACAGCTGCCCCTGTTCAATATTCTTGAACCGAGAGAGTTAGAATGGTATGTACGCCATTCGTGGTCTGGAGGTGGAAGATTATTGAACACTAGAATGCCCCAAAAATTTTCACTTGTTAATCAGAAGTTATTCCTGATGGAGATGGGCTTACAGATGCCATCCAGGTAGTTTGATGATGAAGGATCAGAATGGATCATACACCGCTGGAGATAAAGGATCAGAATGAATCATACACTAGATCGTGTCTGAATCGCAGAATGACCCATCTATTAGGCTGGTGACTTCGCTGAGGATGAAAGATCAGAATGGATCGTGCGCTAGATCGTATCTGAGTTGCAAAACGAGCCGTACGCTAGGCTGTCTCTGACGAAGGTAGAATCAGAATGGATCGTACGCTAGATCGTATCTGAGTTGAAGATCCAAATGGGTCGTACGTTAGACCGTATTGGGGTTGCGGAATGAGCCGTACGTTAGGCTATACCTGAAGAAGAAAGTAGTCGTACGTTAGACTACACCTCGGAATGTACCGTACGCTAGGCAGTATCTGAGGATTTGAAAATCCAAATGGGTCGTACGTTAGACCGTATTGGAGTTGCAGAATGAGCCGTACGTCAGGCTGTATCTGAAGAAGAAAGTAGTCGTACGCTAGACTACACCCCGGAATGTACCGTACGCTAGGCAGTATCTGAGGATTTGAAGATCCAAATGGGTCGTACGTTAGACCGTATTGGAGTTGCAGAATGAGCCGTACGTCAGGCTGTATCTGAAGAAGAAAGTAGTCGTACGCTAGACTACACCCCGGATTGTACCGTACGCTAGGCAGTATCTGAGGATTTGAAGATCCAAATGGGTCGTACGTTAGACCGTATTGGAGTTGTTGAAGGTCAGAATGGATCGTACGTTAGATCGCATCTGAGCTGAAGGAGTCATATGTTGAGCTGAATCAGAATGAACCATACGTTAGGCTATATCTGATAGTATTTGTATATGTTGTATTTGCAATAAATGTCTGGGATGGGCTTATAGATGCCATCGTTAGGAGGATGTCAGAATGAATGTTGACATGGAGTGTATCTGAAAGATGAAGTTGAATCCTGAATGTAATTGATAAAGATGTCTGTCTGGATGGATCTTTGTTTTGACTGTATCAGGAGGATAATTAACCTGAAAAATAAAGTTAGCTTCATGCCATGTCATGATGCATGAGATGTTTTATGCTTCTGAAACTAAATGCGAACAATGTATGCATGTGTATGTTATGAAATGATGTAGTGAATGAATTATGTGTCTGAAATAAATGCGAACATTGTATGCATGTATGTGATGTGAAATGATGTAATGAATGCACTATGCGTCTGAAACGTTCTTCCGGGGGACTCTACTGGGGAAATAAATCTCAGTCTTCTGGTCGGAGATATTTGTATTGATGATCCTTTCTTAGCTGGGGGATACTTGATTTCTGTCTGACGATGGAAACACTCAACAGAGCCTGGCTGGGGATGGAAGAGATGACCAGTCTGTTTGGTGATGCCAACCTCTTCTGGGAAATAACTGGTTTTTGTTGGGGAAAGGATTTGTAACCGGACTTGTTGGAAAGCATGGTTAGACCTTATCCTCGATCCCGAAGTCTTGTAGTAATCGCTATTTCTATTTTATGCATGCATTTTTGGTAAACATCGATCATATTCAAATGCATATATTAATTCAAATTAAATCAATGGACGTTTACGCAAACAAAACAGAAAAAGTAAAACAAAAGCATCTTTTTGGAAATAAAATTATATTGATTTTGAAAGAGGGCCTATAAACCGGCAATTTGAGCACAAGAAGACAGAAATCCTAGTAAGAGGAAATCGTCGAGACGACAAAGGAAAGCTATGAAGAAAAAGTCCTATTGATTTTAATTCGGCCACTGTCATTATGTCTTCAAGTATCTCATCTCCTACTGTCGGATAGAAGTGATTGGCTTGTTCAGTCCCTTGAACTTGGATGAAGCTGTCTGAGAACGGGACATAGTCATACGCTTTTAATCCCTAATTTTTGCCTGGACCGCCTTTTCAGGTTTTCAGTCCACCAGGATACCCTTTTTTTGCCCAAGCCGCCTTTTCAGGTTCTCGACTTTCCGGGTGTACATTTTTATATGTTTATCCCTAATTTTTGCCCGAACCCTTTTGGTTCGCCGGGATGCCCTTACTTTTGCCTAGGTACGTCGACCTAGCGGGTCTCTTTTATGCGTAGTATTTTTTGACTATGTCTGCGTTCACGGGATGCGGGAAGTCTTCGCCATCCATTGTAGCAAGTATCATGGCTCCACCAGAGAATACCTTCTTAACTACAAATGGCCCTTCGTATGTGGGAGTCCATTTGCCTCTGGGATCACCTTGTGGTAGAATGATACGCTTGATCACCAAGTCGCCAATTTGATACACCCGTCTCTTGACCTTTTTGTTAAATGCCTGGGTCATGCGCTTCTGATATATCTGCCCATGACAAACAGCCGCAAGTCTCTTCTCATCAATCAAATTTATCTGATCGAGTCGAGTTTGAATCCATTCGTCTTCATCTAATCCTGCCTCTTTCACAATTCTTAGAGAGGGAACCTGAACTTCCACTGGTAAGACGGCTTCCATTCCGTAGACCAAAGAGAACGGAGTTGCCCCTGTCAAAGTGCGCACTGAAGTGAGATAACCGTGAAGAGCAAACGGTAACATCTCATGCCAATCTTTGTATGTTACTGTCATCTTTTGTATAATCTTCTTAATATTCTTATTAGCCGCTTCTACGGCGCCATTCATCTTTGGCCGGTACGGAGAAGAGTTATGGTGTTTTATGTTGAACTGCGTGCAGAGTTCAGTAATCATCTTGTTGTTCAAATTAGTACCATTGTCAGTGATAATTCTTTCAGGGATGCCATACCGACAAATGAGACTATTCTTGATGAATCGTGCCACCACATTCTTGGTGACGGAAGCAAATGAGGTTGCCTCTACCCACTTTGTAAAATAATCAATAGCAACAAGAATGAAACGATGTCCATTAGAAGCAGTAGGTTTAATCTCTCCAATCATATCAATGCCCCACATTGCAAAGGGCCAAGGTGCTGTCAACACGTTCAATGGAGCAGGAGGCACATGTACTTTATCCGCATAGACCTGGCACTTGTGACAAGTTCTGGAGTGATGGTGGCAATCAGCTTCCATGGTAGACCAATAATACCCTGATCTCAGAATCTTCTTGGCCATTGTATGTCCACTAGAATGAGTCCCAAAAATACCGTCATGCATGTCTTCCATAATCTTTTCTGCTTCCTTTTTATCCACACAGCGAAGCAGAGTCGAATCATGATTACGTTTGTATAATACTCCACTACTCAGAAAGAATTTAGCGGAGAACTTCCTCAGAAATTTTCTGTCATTGATAGATGCCCCTTCTGGGCATTCCTGAGCTTCTAAATATCTTTTTACTTCATGGAACCAAGGTTTCTCTTCTACTTCATCAGCATTAAGTTCATAACAGTATGCTGGCTCATCTAATCGTTTAATGGTGATCATGGGAGCTTCATTGTCCCATCTGACTCTGAACATAGATGACATGGTAGCCAATGCGTCTGCCAATTGATTCTCTTCTCGTGGAATATGTTCGAATGTAATTTCTTCAAAGTATGGGATTAATGTTAACACCCGCTCTCGATAAGGGATGAGATTCGGATGTTTAGTGTCCCATTCTCCCTTGATCTGACTGATTACTAAGACTAAGTCTCCATACACACTTAAAGACTTGATTCTTAGGTCTATAGCAGCTCTGAGTCCCAAAATACATGCTTCATACTCGGCCATATTATTGGTACAATCAAAACATAGTCTGGCAGTGAAAGGCGTGTAGCAACCCCTGGGAGAAATAATTACACCACCAACACCATTGCCCAATGCATTAGAAGAACCGTCAAAAACCATAGTCCATCGGGATCCCAGTTCGGGTCCTTCATCCGATCCAGGTTCTTCATAATCAGTGACAAGCATGACATCCTCATCTGGGAACTCAAAATTCATAGATTGGTAATCATCCACCGCTTGATGAGCCAAATGATCAGCTAGCACGCTTCCTTTGATTGCTTTCTGAGTAGTGTATTGGATATCGTACTTTGTTAAAATCATCTGCCATCTCGCTATTCTTCCGGAGAGGGCAGGTTTCTCAAATATATATTTGATAGGGTCCATCTTAGAAATCAATAAAGTGGTGTGATTCAACATATACTGTCTTAGTCGGCGAGTAGCCCAGGCCAAAGCACAGCAAGTTTTCTAAAAGATGTTTTGAAAGGTGTGAGGTGTGAAAAGTATTTTAAGTTATGAATAAGCAATTAAGAGTTATACCTACCCAAGGTCTTTACGGGCATTTCCTATCCTTATGAGGATAAAACTGTCCTTGCTATTGAGAAGTAAGTAGTTTTGTCCTTTGGATGTAAATGGGTCATCGTAGGGTCATCGATTGGTCATTGAAGGCAACAGTTGTGAGGATACCTTAGCATTCGAAGGGACTATCATCATTTAACCGTAGGCTACACCGGAGGGTCATCGAGGGACAAAGGCAACATTCGAGGGACTATGATGATTTAACCGAAGGGTCTTTGCTAAGTGTATCCCCATATTCGCGGGACATGACCGTAATACCGTAAGGCAACAAAGAGAGGTCCAAGATCACATATTCCAAGGCAATATTTTGCAATTAAGTATTTAAGATGAATTTCCACGTTATGATCAATTAGGATGAATCTCCACATTAAACTTAATCAAGTAATTAGGATGAATCTTCACATTAAAATTAATTAGGCAATCAGGATGAATCTCCACATTAAAATTAATTAGGCAATTAGGATGAATCTCCACATTAAAATTAAGTAATTCAGAATCCATCTCCATAAGGGTATCCCACACATAAAGTGGAATACCTAGCCGGCCGTTTCCTCGGGAATATGTAAGCTTTTACACAATTCAGCAAATGGGTTAGAACATCGAGATAAAGTACAATTGAAAATTGCACCACAAAATAAACACAACAGTCATAAAGTCAGGCCAAATAATGCAGAATTATAATAAATCTCGATTAGATAAATATAAGGCAGAACAGGAAAGAAACAAAACAGCCACTCTCCCGTTCGCTCCTGCTTCGCCTAGCGAAGGCTTAGCGAGTACTCGCTACAGGCTCGCTTAGCGATGTGCTAGCGAGCGGCTACGGGTTTTGAGTTTGATAGCAGCATGATCTCCGGAACCCTGAACTTTACGGCATTTAATTACAGGAATAGCATGGACAAACATTCAGGATATTCAGGCATACTTAAATTCACATGTGAAATCAAATTACATATCCGAAAATTTAATCATGATGCCTTATGTATGTAGAGATTACCGATTAAAAGCATAAAACAGTAGTGATACGCAAACCTGTTTGCAACTGAGCTGCGATGTTGAAGGGATTGACCACTCTTGGTGTCGGATGGAGTTGGACGGCGGTAGCTTCGGAGCGGATGCGCGGCCTTCAGGGTTTCTTTACTCGGAATTCTTTAAGTTAGTCTCCAGGGTTTCTATGCCAGGGTTTCCGTCCGTCTTCGTCTCTCCCTTTTCGTGACTGAAGTGTCGGTATTTATAGTGATTGTGGTGACCTAATGGGCTCAAAATGAAGCCCGAAAATTCTGATATATCGCAAGCTTCGCTAGGCGAGTATTGTAGCGAAAGGTTCGCTAGGCGAAGGAGTTGCTCGCCTAGCGAGCAAGCCAGTTTGGGCCATTTTCTGGATTTGGCCATCTGTGAGCTGGGCCTTTGTTCTTTTAGGATCAATGCCTTGAAAGACAAGTTGAAGTGCCTTAAAAATGCCTTGTAATATTAATGGGCAAATTTTGGGGTATGACACAACCTATATATGACATTATCACCAATATTAATATTATTATGTACGTCACCTAAACATTTAGCATTTCTATGGCGCCAGCTTTCGTAGACCATTTTGGTAAAAGCCGCTTTGAGGACAAGAGCTTTGCTACCTTTACCTTTACAAGTTGAGATAATCCAGGATAATTCTTCATGCCAACCACTAGGAGATCGATGAATATGCAGCCACCTCAACACATGCTGCCAAATCCTCTTAGTAACAGTACAACCGAATAACATGTGTTGGATAGTTTCCCGTTGGTCACAAAACCCACGTATATCATTGTCAATCATGCCGAAACGATGAAGTATGTGCTTCATTGCCAATCTGTCATGACATGTCAACCATAAAGTGAAGAAATCTCTTGGTCTAACATCATTATTGAAAAACAATTTTCTTCTATGGATCGTAGGTTGGGTTTCTGTCAGGTTTTGATATAAGAGCTTAATTCTGAATTTTTCAACATGAGCCATTTTTTTCAAATTTGTTGCTGCATAATATCTCTTTGCTTAAGGATTGCTTTAAGAATCCATGAGCATGTGGTCCTTATGGGGACCGTCTCAATTGTAGTTCTCTTTATGTATCAGCAATATACCAAATTTATCCATAAAATATCTCTTTTACCACTTAAATTCCACAAGAGTTTGATGAGACAGGCTTTGTTCCACAACTTGACTGAAATAATGTTCAAATCTCCTTGGAACTTAGGGGAGAAAACCTTGTTCCAAGAGATAGGTGACTTTCTAGTAATAACCTCTTTACTATTACAAAGGAAGAACCAACAAATAACTTCAATTTTATTGCAGACTTGTTTGGGGAGGGGGATGTATTGCATCCAAAAGTTGGCTTTGGAAAATAAAATACTCTTGATCAATTGAACCCTACCAGCAAAGCTGAGAAGTTTTTCACTCCAGCGTTTCACCCTAGCCACGATTTTCTCAATCTAACTGAGGTAGTGATAAACATACAACTTTATGCTTAATAAGGGGATGCCAAGGTACCTGAATGGAAGTGAGCCTTTGTTGAAATTAGTAATCATATGAATTTCTTGCTTTTTCTGATTATCAACATTTCCACAATAGTATATTCATTTGTTCGGGTTGACAGATAACCCATTAGACTTTGAGAAACCCTCGAAAGCTTCCATGACCAAGGAAATGGACTTGATGTCCCCTCGAGCAAACATCAATAAATTGTCAGCAAAGCTCAAATTTATTATGCTCAACTTCTCACATTTGGAGTGGAAATTGAAATTTGGAATGTGCTTAAGTTTCTGCAGAACTCTATGGAGATATTCCATGATGATGACAAAGAGGAGGGGGAAATGACCGCCCTGACGCAACCCTCTTTTGGCAACCATGAATGTAGAATGATTACCATTAATTCTGAATTTGTAGGACACAGTGGTGAAAGTTAGCATAACCCACTTGATAAACTTTTTTGGAAAACTAAGCTCCTTTAGAATAGATTCCAAAGCACTCCACTCAACCACATCATACGCTTTTTGGAGATCCATCTGAAGCATACATCTTGGCATACTCCCTTTGGTAGAGTAACCCTTGACCAACTCATAAGCAAGTAAAATGTGATCTTGAATATGTTGATTTAGGGACAAAAGCAGCTTGACTGTTGTTAATGATGATACCAAGAACTTTACCGAGCCTAGTTGTCATGATTTTATAAAGGGTTTTACGGCAAGAGTGGGCCTATAATCCTTTATGGCATTGGCAGGAACAACTTTAGGGATTAAGGTAACCAGAGTACTAATGAAAGGCTTATAAAGATGCTCTTCAATAAAAAATTCTTGCACTGGATTGATGATATCAGTCTTAGTAAATCTCCAAGTAGCTTTGAAGAATTTTGCACTATACCCATTAGTTCCAGGGGTTGTGAGGTGCTTAATACTTTTAAGAGCTTGAAGAATCTCCTTCTCATCCACTGGGGCAGTGAGATAAAGACTTTGCTCCAAGGACACTTGTTTGCCATTTCTCAGAGATGTAACATCGATCCCCTGTAATTTGGGAGCAGTTGATCCCATTAATTTGCCATATAATGATAGCACTTAATCCTCGATCTCAGCCTAAGTAGATAGATGATTCCCATTACTAGATTGTAAGTTCAGCATTTGAGTTTGATTTTGTTTACTTTTCAAGATTGCATAGAAGTAGGCATTGTTGCCATCACCATGCTCCAACTACTCAAGTTTAGCTTTTTGCCTCATAACTTGTTCCTCAATCTGGCTCCATTGAAGGACTTCAGCAATACAAGTCTTGGTTCTATCAATGAGTTGAATGTTCATTCTATCATGAGATAGGTTATGATGAGCCTCCATCTAATTATTTATGGCTTTCTCTAATTGTCTATGCACCCCATTCACAGGTTTACTGAATCTTTTGAGAATAGGTTGAAGTCTTTTAAGCTTTCTCCATAAAGTTACCATGGCATTCCCTTGCATTTGAAGGTTATAGTTTGCAGCTACCACATCATTGAATCCCTTCATGTATGTGACAATGTTCTGGAACTTGAAGTGACTTCTAGAAGGCATGCTTTGAGCTATGGGTTACAGATAAAGAAGAGCATGATTCGAAACACCTGGGTCTCTAATGTGCAAAGTGGTCTGAATGTTTTGTTGTTGCCAAGTCACATTGCCTATGACTCTATCAATCATGGAGTAAATGATTCTATTAGTTTATTTGTTTGACCGAGTGTAATACTCAGCAGCATTCTCTTTTTAAAAAAAACCAGTTTTATCCATCATGTTTCCAAGGTCAATGAACTCAGATTCATGAGCATCATTCCCACCAGTTATGTCTTGAGTTTTGAGGACATTGTTAAAATCCCTCATTTGGTACCAAGGGCCTTGGACATATTGTTTCAGCTTATCAATCTCATGCCAAAAAAAGCCTTCTTGGACCCAATTTATTGGATGCATATATGGTTATGCACCAAATGTTATCAAAACCATTAGGATATGCAATAATGCAATGAATAATTTGGGAAAATTAGGTTATAAAGTCAATGCTAACTTTATTGGGATCCCAAGTTATCCACAGTCTACCATTCACATGTTTAGTGTAGTTATCTACAAACTTCCAATTGGTTCCCAACTTTCTTCTAATTGCTTCAGCTTTATTCTACTTAACTCGAGTTTCAATCAAGATTGTTATATCAGGTTTCATGTTACTGAGACAGGAGTGAATCTCATTGCATTTACCTGGGTTATTGAGCCCCCTGACATTCCAGGATATAATTATGACCCCTTTTCAATGGTCCTTATAGGATCATCCAAATCCTTAGGGTATCAAAACTATTTTGATAGGGGATATTTGCTAGTGTTTTAGGATTAACCACAGTTGCAACAACTTTACCTTTGTTTTTCCAGTTAGCCTTCATTACACTCCATGTGTTATCACTCTGAGATAACTCTTCATTGACTTCATTATGGATCTCAACTTGACTTATGGATGCTTCTTTTTCAGTTTGGTTGGCAAGTCCTTCACAATCTTTAGCTTTCCACCGTTCGGTTACTTTTTGCTTCTCCTTCATGTTACATTGGTGACCAACCTGCTGACAACTTTCACAAAATTTCGGCCTCCACTGAAATTCAATTGGTTAACTAAACTTGGTTCCATCACTCTATTTGACAATGATTTCCTCTTTTGGCTTCTGAGTTATGTCAACTTCAACAAGTATTCTTGCATACAAAATCCTCAGTTTGTTGACATTGCATTCATATGAAAATAGAGGATTACCCAGGGCACTTCCAATATTTCCAAGACTCTTAGCACCCCAAAGAGAGAGGGGAAAATTTGGTAGCTTAATCCAAATGGGTAGAGTCTTAAACATATCTCTTTTGTAGTTAAAATCAGGGGTCCATTCCTTCAGAATCATAGGCATGTTGTGAATTATGTAAGGCCTACTAGTAAGGATCATACCTCTATCCTTGAATGAATGAAATTTCAGCAAGAAATATCCCTCGTCATGCTAGAGCATATCTAGTAGTTGTATGAAATTCTAGAAGCGGGTCATATAATTTTTCACAACATTCATACTTAGGTCTTGTCGAATAACATACATGATGAAAGCAGATTCTCAGAAATTGACCTCTAATTCAACATTTGTTTCCTCAATTTCCACTTCTATTTCTCCTTCAACAATGCTTGGAGCAACAAATTCAATTATCATTCCATTTCCAGAGACCCTGTCTCCACTTATAACATCCACCTAAAGTGTCTTAGGTGGAACCTGAAGGAGAATAGCGATCTAAAACGTAGCGGAATTCAAAATTTTCTCCTTTAGTGATCCTTACGAATGGGCATGATCAGTGATAGAATCATTACCTATTGTGAACGTTGACAACGTCTATACTCAGTCCGCACGAACGGATTCCTTCAATCTCGGTGCTAGCTGCTACGAATGAAGGCTTTGAGTGAGAGTGAGAGAGAGAAAATGAAATTGCAACTGCACAAAATGCTTCTGCACAAGGGTTCTATTTATGGAACCACTTGTGTGGGCTGCAAGCTAAAAAGCCCACTTAAGTGTATGTGGCCCATATTTTATAATATGCCAAAATCACTTAAGCGCGTGGTACCTTACCATATTTCGTATTTTACTTAAGTACACCGTACCTTACGATGTTCTACAAATCACTTAAGTGCACCGTACCTTACAGTGCTCCTTAGTTACTCTATCTTTCATCAATCCGTCCTTTTGTGTGTGACCCTGTAGGTTTTCATGGCATTGGCAATTATATTAAATCACGCATTTAACATAATAAACAGTGAGCGGTATCTAGCAACACATCACTGCTACCCAAGACACGAAAATGTCATGTGATCTGACAAATCCTTCTGTGATAATACTTATGTGTATAATTATCCTTTTGCCCTTATGTCTATATTGAACACAAGGCATAAACCATGTCATCCTTGTCCAGTTCAATATTGGGCCCATAGACATTTATCCTGTTATGCAGGATGGGCAAATTCCATCTAGGTCACTCATGTCCCTTAGCATGCTTCGTGGAGTACCCATCAACTATCTTTATGGTCATCCAGTTACGGATAACGTTTGATCAGCAACAAGGCACTCGACTCTACATCTAGGGTCCATAGTGGTTTCAGGTCGAAGGGTGGTATACACTATTATCACCATGAGAATAACTTATGACACTTTGCATAACATTCTATATAGTATTCTCATAGCGGGTCAATCCAGTATAAATATTACTCTTAATATTCATACATATGTTTAAGACTTGATAACTCATTATCCATGATCCATGAGATGTGATCATCAGTCTATATACATAATAGCCTTTATGCTTTAATGTTATCTCATTTCACAATAAAGCTCGACTACGGATACTTTAAGAATAGTGTCCTTATGTTTAATGTGATCTCATGATTAAGTCACACTTGATACATTAAACGGACTAGCTATTCTAGGGACTTTATTAAACAAACATAATAAATAAAAAGCCTTTTATAATTAATAAATAATTCGATACAAGTACCAAACGTATTGGCCTCTAGGGCTTACACCAACAATCTCCCACTAGCACTAGAGCCAATCAGGCATACCCCTAATGCCCATAGGTCTAGTATGGCCATCATGCTTCTGCTGCGCAAGAGGCTTTGTCAGTGGGCCAGCAATATTGTCAAGTGTAGGTACTCTGCATTATTTCACATCTCCTCTATCTATTATCTCTCGAATGAGGTGATAACGCCTAAGTATGTGTTTGGATCGTTGGTGAGATCTAGGTTCCTTAGCTTGTGCGATAGCACCATTGTTATCACAATAGAGACCAATGGGATCCACAATTCTAGGAACCATGCCAAGTTCACTAATGAACTTTTTGATCCAAACAGCTTCCTTTGCTACACTTGAGGCAGCAATATACCCGGCCTCGCTTGTAGAATCAGCAACTGTATCTTGCTTTAAACTTTTCCAGCTCACAGCGCCACCGTTTAAGCAAAACACACAACCAGATTGCGATCTAAAGTCATCCTTATTTGTCTGGAAGCTAGCATCGGTGTATCCAATTACAGCCAGCTCTTCCTGACCTCCATATATCAAGAATGAGTCCTTAGTCCTTTTCAAATACTTAAGGATATTCTTGACAGCTACCCAATGAGCATCACCAGGATCAGATTGGTACCTACTCGTTGCATTCAAAGTATACGAGACATCTGGTCGAGTACATAACATGGCATACATGATAGATCATATTGCAGATGCATATGGAATCTTATTCATGCGATCCCTTTCTTCCTTAGTTGAAGGGGATTGTGTTTTTGATAGACACATGCCATGTTGCATAGGTATGAATCCTTTCTTGGAATCATGCATATTAAAGCGTCTCAGCACTTTGTCTATGTATGTACTCTAACTTAGGCCAAACAGTTTTTGTGATCTATCTCTATAGATTCTGATTCCTAATATATGGGCTGCTTCACCTAGGTCCTTTATAGAAAAGCATTTCCCCAACCAAGACTTTACTTGTTGTAGGGTAGGGACATCGTTTCCAATGAGTAATATGTCATATACATATAATACCAGGAAAATGATCATGCTCCCACTAACCTTCTTGTAGACACAAGTCTCATCTTCGTTCTTGATGAATCCATATTGTTTTACTATTTCATCAAAATAAAGATTCCAGCTTCTGGAAGCTTGCTTCAATCCATAGATTGGCCTTTGTAACTTACATATCTTTAGGGCTTCTTCAGGTATGTCAAATCCTTCAGGTTGTGTCATGTACACATCCTCAAGAAGATTCCCATTAAGGAAAGCAGTTTTGACATCCATCTGCCATATTTCATAATCATGATATGCAACGATAGCAAGTAAAATCCGAACAGATTTAATCATTGCAACTGGTGAAAAGGTTTCATCATAGTCAACCCCGTGAATTTGTTTATATCCTTTTGCAACCAATCTTGCCATATAGGTATGTACCTTACCATCCATGTCAGTCTTCTTTTTGAAGACCCACTTGCATCCTATAGGGTTAACTCCTAGAGGAGGCTCTACCAAGGTCCAAACCTGGTTTGTGTACATGGAATCCATTTTAGATTTCATGGCTTCTAGCCACTTCTCAGACTCGGGACCAGTTATGGCCTCTTGGTAGGTCACATGCTCATCTTGATCCATGAGTAATACATTACCTTGATCAGTTATGAGATATCTATATCTCTCAGGTAGGTGACGTATCCTGCCTGACCTACGCTGGTCTTGTTCTACTTGAGCAGGTTGCTCTTCCACAACTACTTGTGTTTCCTGCTCTAATTCCTCCATAGGTGTATCAATGATTTGTGATTCTTGAATTTCTTTAAGCTCTACTTTCCTCCCACTAATTCCTTTGGAAATAAAATCCTTTTCTAGGAAAACTCTAGTTCGAGCGACAAACACTTTGCCCTCAGAAGGATTGTAGAAGTAATACCCTCTTGTTTCTTTAGGATACCCCACAAATAAGCATTTGTCAGATTTGGGCTCAAGCTTAGTTGAAATTTGTCGTTTCACATAAACTTCGCAACCCCAAACCTTCATGTAAGACATATGTGGTTTCTTACCACTCCATATCCCATATGGTGTCTTCTCAACCTTTTTGGATGGAACACAGTTAAGTGTGTAAGCTGCTGTCAATAGTGCATGTCCCCAAAAGGAGTTTGGAAGATCGGCGTGACTCATCATGGATCGGACCATATCTAATAGGGTTCAATTTCTTCTCTCAGATACACCATTCCATTGGGGTGTTCCAGGAGGAGTAAGTTGGGATAGGATCCCACACTCTTTCAGATGGTCATTAAACTCTAGGCTTAAATACTCACCACCTCGATCTGATCGAAGAGTTTTAATATTCTTACCTAGTTGGTTTTGTACTTCATTCTTGAATTCCTTGAACTTTTCAAAGGACTCTGATTTATGTTTCATTAAATACACATAACCATATCTACTGAAATCATCAGTGAATGTGATGAAGTACTGAAAACCTCCTCTGGATGGTATGTTCAGTGGTCCACATACATCAGTATGTATGAGGGCCAAAAGACCATTTGCTCTTTCACCTTTTCCTGTGAATGGAGACTTTGTCATCTTTCCAATTAAAAAAGATCTGCATGTCTCATATGATTCATAATCAAAAGAGTCCAAGAGTCCATCTTTATGGTGTTTGGAAATGCGTTTCTCATTTATGTGGCCTAATCGATAATGCCAAAGGTAAGTTGCATTTAACTCATTAGGTTTCATCCTTTTAGTATTAATGTTATAAATAGACATTTCAAGATCAAGGACATATAATCCATTGTTCATTTGTGTAGTTGCATAAAATATATCATTCAAATAAATTGAGCAACAATTGTTCTTTATTATAAATGAAAAACCAAACTTGTCCAAACAAGAAACAAATATAATATTCCTGCTAATTGCAGGTAAATAATAACAGTTCTCTAACTGAATTATTAAACCACTAGGTAAAGTCAATACATAAGTTCTTATGGCTAAAGCAACAACCTTTGCTCCATTGCCAACTCGTAGGTCAACTTCACCTTTTGCCAAATCTCTACTCCTTTTTAGCCCCTGCACATTTGTACAAATGTGAGAACCGCATCCAGTATCTAATACCCATGATGCAGAAGTAAATAAATTAATTTCAATAACAAAAATACCTGAAGTTGAAGTCTCTACTCCACTCTTCATATCTTCTAGGTACTTTGGGCAGTTTCTCTTCCAGTGTCCGGTCTTACCGCAATGGAAGCAGGTGTCTGCCTTTGCTATGCCTCCACTAGGCTTCAAAGCAGCAACAGTGGGTCTGGGTTTGGCAACTTCCTTGCCTTTCCCTTTATCACCCTGCTTGGTGGGTCTTTTGTTTTGTCTCTTTCCATTTCCGATCATCAGAATTGACTTCCCTTTTGACTTCAGATTCTGCTCAGCAGTTCTTAACATGGCTAGCAGTTCAGAAAGATATTTTTCCATATCATTCATATTGAAATTTAGGACAAATTAACTGAATCTATCTGGCAACGATTGCAAGATCAAATTAGTCGCAAATTCCTTTCCGAGGGGAAAACCCAACCTTTCAAGGTTTTCCACATACCCAATCATCTTGAGCACATGGGGACCTACAAGGGCTCCCTCAGCTATCTTGCCTTGAAAAAGGGCTTTTGAAACTTCAAACCTTTCATGCCTTGCTTGCACTTGATAGAGCATCTTCAGGTGTTCGATCATATCGAACGCTGCCATGTTCTCATGTTGCTTTTGCAACTCTGAGTTCATGGTAGCTAGCATGAGACAAGCAATTTCATTGGCATCATCGACATGCTTCTTATAAGCATCTCTTTCTGCCTTAGGTGCAGAACTAGGAGGTTCCTCTTCAGGAACAGGTTTCTCCAAGACATACAACTTTCTATCATGTTTGAGGACAATCCTCAGATTTCGGTGCCAATCCATAAAATTTGTCAAGGATTGATCGCTGTCGCACCTCGAAAAAATGGGGATACGACTTTAAACGAAGCGCAATTGCACTCTCGCAATGATGGACTGAACAGAGTCGCCACCGAACTTTATTTATTCCTAAAAAGGAAAGGGGAAATATCGATAAAACCCAAGACAAAACGACAATGATTATGGTCGTCGCAACCAATATCAGGGTTCGGGAGTCGGTTACGCAAGGGGAAGGTATTAGCACCCCTCACGTCCGTTGTATTCAACGGGAACCGTTTAGTTAGTTTCGTTTTGAATGTTAGCTTATGTTAGTCTTCTCAAGTTATAATGAGGGAGATAATAATAGGATCAAAAGAAAAGAGAAGATGTTTTTGGATTTTTAACGAAGGATTAAACCTAAGTGTTTTTATTAGTGGGCCTGACAAGATTTACAAATCCTGCTCCTACGTATCTCAACAGAGAAATCAAGGCTTACGTAGTTCTGGATAGAAAATGTTTGTTTGTTGGTCGATTTTAGCGAAATCTATATGGTATTAATCAACGAAAACATTGTTTTACCCAAAACAGATGAGGAGTGGACGTATACCACACATCGAATGGATTTACAAATCTACATTCGGAAAAGCGTCACTTATCTCGACTCAACAATCGTGGCTGAAACATTGTTTTGCATCACCTTAAGACAACATACCTTTCGTTTATGAAAAAGGTTTTTGATTAGTCGCAGGGCGGTGAGAAAAAGTTTGATTGGTTGGATTTATTTTGAGTAATGGCGAGAACTTGGATGAGCGAGATATCCATCTTGAATCCTAGTCTCAGGAGTGCACGGTATACACCATGTTCCATTTCCATCTTTATCGGCAAAACTGTCTAATAAAGATTAAGTATTTTTAGGTTTGATTGAGAAAGGGGTTTGAAGAAACCGCATTGACAATTTTAAGAAGATGGCGATAGCTAAGATAGGTAAGGCATCCATCTTGAATCTTAATCTCAGGAGTGCACGATATACACCATGTTCCATTTCCACCTTTATTGAAAAAGTGTTTAAGGTAGGAATCAAGTATTCTTTGAGTTTTGAAAGACGGATATTTAAGGACGGGACATAAGCCCCAAGATCAATAATTCAGGGTTCCACCAAAATGCAAGATTCCAATGGTCCTTATTCATTCGAGTTATTTAAGAAAATTATTTAATGGACAACGAACACTTGATAAGAATCAATTGTTCAAAGAGTTACGCCAGAATGCTTGATCCCAACGGCCCTTATTTTGTCCAAGTTAATTTAGAAAAAAGTTTGGATATTGTGTTTGATTTAAGAAATATCTTTCAATATGTGATCGAGGATGAATTCACATAAATGATTTGAGACAGTTTGACTTGGTTACGAAAATTATTTGAAGTCGAAATTGAAATGGCTTAATGGAAAATGAAAACTCAATAAGAACGAGACATGTGCTTTTGGACTCAATAGTTCAAGGGTTACACTGGAATGCTAGATTCCAACGGTCCTTTTCTTTCGAGTTGGTTTAAGAAAAGATTTTTGTAAGTTATAGTAAGAAATTATAAAAGATATAAATAGAACAGCAAGTATAAAAAAATAAAACAAATAGAGAAAAGACAATTGAATATTGCATTTGGTTTAAGAGAGGTCAATTGGTACCTGGTCCAGGTTTAATTCAAATAAATTGAGACAAGATTTAAATTGAAATTGGAATGGTTTAAAATGAATTGAATTTAGACATGATTTAAATTGAAATTGAAATGGTTTAAAAATGAATTGAATTTTAAAATAAATTAAAATTGAAAAAAAAATTTAATTTATGATCAAAATGAAACAATGACCTTAATTACTCATCTTGGCGATTAATAATTAGTTATATGAATTAAATAACCTAATTGAATTTTTTTATAAATTGGAATGGTTTAAAAGGTTGGATTTTTTCAGGAAAATCACTATTAGGCATATCGATCAACATGTTAATCTAACAGTCCTATTCAACTAATTGTTACTAATAAATCTAACAATTCTAATTTCCCAATTAACATTTGCATCATTTAATTAACCAATATTCACTAACCAATGCTTGGTACAACAACTTAACATAGAATTAACAATGATAGAAGTACAAATTAACGGCATCACCACAAATCAACACCAAGTCAACTTACTAAACCAGAACCTGCAGCAAGGAACTGGTTGCAGAACTGATGCAATCCTATGAACCTGCAACAACAACTCCACAGAACCCTGCTCAAAAAAAGCTATCAAAAAACCATTTACAAACACCCAACATAAATGACGATAACCACTGCTTTTAAGGTGTGAAGGAATTTGAACCGAAAATGGATCGAATTGAATATAAGTTTAAAAAATGTCGAGGTTACCATTGTTTACATCCGAGCAAGTTATGTTGTTGTTGACGGTTAGCTGCTTGTTCAAAAACTTCATGCTAATCTTTTAGATCGGCTTCTGATTTTTTCGATTTGATTTGCAATCAGTGTTCTTCTCGTTTCCTCCTGACACGCTGTTGACCGTAGGTGTTTAGCTTGGCTTTCGAACGGATTCAATGACGGACAAATACGACGGTAAACAGAGGCTCAACCGCGACGGGGCTTCTCCAAGGCATTCCCGACGAATGCGACGGTGGAGGCATCACAGAGGTTTCGATGTGGGTTAAAGGAGGATGATGGTTGCGGCGGATGGAGAGGATCGAAGGTAGGTTGCCGAAAGGGGTTTGTGCGTGTAGTGAGTTTTGATGGTGGATTTGGGGGTGGTGTAACGGCGGCGACGTCGTGTTGTTGAGGAAGGGTGTGATGTTGACGATGAAGGTTGAGGGATGGTTTGGTGTCACAGATGGAAGTGGAGGTGCGACGAGGTTATTATCGGTGGAAAAGGCAGAAGATAGGAGACGGTGATGAGGTAAGGCGAGCGTTGGTGTTGTGTGAGGGTTGTACGGAGTGAGGTAGAGAGGAGACGGTGGCTATTAAGGGTAATGTGGTGATTTTGGTGTGTGATGTGGGTCGAGGTTCACGAAGGTGAGTCGCGAGGAAGATTGTTCAGGGTGATTTAATGGCAGAGGTGAGAGAAGAGGAACGGTGTTGTTGGTGATTTTCGCGGCGGAGGAAGGAGATGGAGATCGTGGGAAAGAGGTGTTGTCAAAGGAAAAAGTGATGATGAAGAAGATGGTTTTGGGTTGATGATGGACGGAGGCGGAAACGGAAGGCGGATATGCGGTTGAAGAGGTTGAAGGTGGGTTTTGAAGGGTGTGGCGGCGGAGGTTTTGGTGAGAAGAGAAGAGGAACGATTTCTTTCTTTCTTCTCTTTCTCGGAGAAGTGAGAGAGAAGAGAGATGGGTTTAGGCGGCGTTGGTTTTTACTGTGTAATGGTCCTCCTTTTATTTCTTGCAACATCCTTTAATATATATATATATAGTGTTTTATTAGGGTTACTAAGTTTCAAAAATGCCAATAGTACCCTTAATGTTTATTTTAGAGACAAATTCAATTAAAACTATTTAAAACTAAATAAAATTAAACACTTTAAAATAATTAAAATAAAATTAAAATAAAAACACAATTCTATTTATTTTTCTAAATGCTTTGACAAAAACACAAAAATAAAAGAGGCAAAAATGAATAAAAATCGAGCGTAAAAATGCTCAAAAAAATAAATTGAATGTACCAAAATGATCAACGTGAAATAAACTTCTCGGAAACATATAGGTTTTGATCAAATTTTGAAATGGAAAACGCCCGGTTAAAAATGCTCAGACAGACCAAAACGTGACCGAAAAAATAGCCGAAAAATAATTCGAGCATACCAGATTAAACTACGCGAAACGTAGATTAATAAAAATGGTGTTTGCAAGCTTGATTTTGAAACTTTTTCGCCCGCTATTTTGACACACATTTGATAATTGATTCAACTAGATTGCCTGTAGATCCGAAAAAATTATTTCGACTGATATTTTAGGCGCTATGCAGTACGGAATGCATGGTATGTTATGTAGACATGTAATAGCTATGATGAATGTATTGAATCAGCGATTCAAGGTCAAAATTGGGGTGTGACAGTTGCCCCTATTTAAGTATCTTCAACTAGAGAATATGAAGCAGGACACTCTTCATATGATCATAGTGGGAGATAGTTAAATACTAAGAAGACCCGAATTTTGATCCTGAAATGCAAATGATAGGATATGATATGAGATGAATGCCTGAATGAATGACTCTTTTTTATTTGGTATGCTAGGGATATGATCAGACATAAGATAAATCCTAGCATGATGCTTTATGATGGATACAGAATGAAACAAAGATCTGTGGGGAATGCTGATGGTCCATAGGGAGACAGACAAATGGTAAAAAACAACTCTCTGGGGAAAACAATCCTGCTGGAGAATCGGACGCATACTAGAGAGCACTCAAAGTGAAATTCGATGAACGACACTTAGAATACAAGAGATTTCGGTAGTGAGTTCACACATGACTTACTAAACCCGAATAAGAAAAAAATTCACAACAGGTTCATACATGACCTGATAACACTGAAACACTCATAGAGAAAGATTCTTCAAAACAGGTTCATACATGACCTGGTAATACTGGAATGAAAGCTCACAACAGGTTCATACATGACCTGACAATGCCGGGGAATATCAAGAAGTTCTGACAGCAAGTTCAAACATGACCTAACAAACTCAGAAAAATTCAAGAAGAGTATATCAACAGGTTCATGCATGACCTGATGACCAACTTGAACATTTTGAGAAAATTTCCACAACAAGTTCATACATGACTTGACAACATTGGAATAATCAAAGAGAAAGATTCTTCAAAACAGGTTCAGACATGACCTGGTAATACTGGAATAAAAGCTCAACATCGACGGGTTCATACATGACCTGACAATGCTGGAACGTTCAAAGAATTTTCAACAACAGGTTCATACATGACCTGACAAAACAGGAACATTCAAAGAATTTTCAACAACAGGTTCATACATGACCTGACAACACTTGACTATTCAAAGAATTTCAATTAACAGGTTCATACATGACCTGACAACACTTGACCATTCCAAGAATTTCAATTAACTGGTTCATACATGACCTGAAAAAACAGGAGCATTCAAAGAATTTTCAACAGGTTCATACATGACCTGACAACACTTGACTATTCAAGGAATTTCAATTAACAGGTCCATACATGACCTGACATCACTTGGGAAAAAACAAAAGGAGTGGTATCAATAGGTTCATACATGACCTAAGAATATTGGAAAACATACAAAGGGAGCTTTATTCAACAGGTTCATACATGACCTAACACTTTTTAATGCATCTGATAGTTTTGGAGATTTCTCATAAGTAATTCATCCGATCAAATATTTTGGAGATTCTTAATAGGGAAATTATGCAAAACAAAGATAAGCAGGAGTCTTCTTATAAGTAGATCATCCGTGCAAAAGGCTATGATGATTCTTTACAAAGAAATCAAACAAAACCAACATTATTGGAGTTTTCTAACACGAAAAACCTCCAAGCTTCTGGGAATTCCTCAAGGTGATAAGTCATACATGACTTTCACGGAACCATCAGGGAAGACAGGGTAATTAAACTCTCTGTACGTGCCAACAACAATTGGACTTTTAACCGTAAGTAATGGATTACAACCAACTTTTAACGGATTTTGCCAACAACAATTAGACTTTTGACTGTAAGCAATGGATTACAACCAGCTTTTTAACAGATAGGTGCAAACAACAATTGGTCTTTGATTGGAAGCAATGGATTACAACCAACTTTTAACAGATTTTGCCAACAACAATTGGACTTTGACAGAAAGCAATGAATTACAACCAGCTTGCCAGCAACAACTGGACTTTGACCAAAAGCAATGGACTACAACCAGCTTGCCAGCAACAACTGGACTTTGACCGAAAGCAATGGATTACAACCAGCTTGCCAGCAACAACTGGACTTTGACTGAAAGCAATGGATTACAACCAGCTTTCCAGCAACAACTGGACTTTGACCGAAAGCAATGGATTACAACCAGCTTCTAACGGATTTTGCCAATAACAACTGGACTTTGACTGAAGTCATTAGTAAAACAATTACCGGTTGCAATGGAGTTTGCCAGCAACAACTGGACTTGAAACGATATTGGCGACAACCAAACTTCAGATACCAATCACAATTGTATTTACAAATAGAGTGACAGTGATGCCAACGACAATTGGGTTTAAAATGAGTTCTAGTAACAACTGAGCTTGGAATAATGCTAGTGACAACTGGATTTTAGGAGACTCCAATGAGTCTTGAAATAATGCCAGGGAATGGCACATGGGTTCTGGAAGTGTGTCAGAACAAAAGTGACATGTCTGGGAATTCATCAGAGAGTAAAAGAAACGAATTCTCATCAGAATTATAAGTGATATTCTGGAAATACATCAGAATACAGACACATCCGGTAATACATCAAGGAAATTCTGGAAATGCATCAGAATCTAAAACAAACATATTCGAGAATACATCCGATAGGTGGGGAAACATCTGGAAACACATCAGACAAGTTATGGAAATACATCAATAAACCAAGGAGTAATCCGGAAATTCATCGGATAATCCAAAAGGAGTTGAACCTCATGGACAAATTTGCCAACTGAGTCGGACTTGAAAATGACTGCGAAAACCGGATGATGGTTTAAGGGCACCAAATACAAATTGGAATTAGAGGTCAAAGGATATAGGATCGACAACAAGACCTGGGTCAATGCAAAATGAGCACGAAGTACATTTCGGCTATGCATGATTTGAATTCTTTTATGCATGATATATGAATGATCATGACTATGAGAATGGTGACACTTTAGTGGACTGGGAGTTGGTAAAGACTTTTTATGGAAGCTCATGATTTCTTAACACCGAGAACTCAACCAAATATTTTATGATAGATGTTGTCAAAGGAGAATTCTATCCAGCTTGGCAGCCACAACTTAGCAAATGGGATCCTTTTGTAGGATTAACGAATAGTGCTAGCATAATTTTCGGGCACTCGTCTTAAACTCAATAGTTGTTGACATATGGCAGAATTTGTTTGATCAATTTGAAAGCATGAAGGGGGTCTGCCCCTTTGTGGCTCATCTTGCCCCAGTTTGTTGGGTCTTTGAAAATGTTCACCTTGAAAGTGAGTTTGAAACAGCTTGACATGAGACGATCTCAAGATGGCTTGCCCCAAGTGTTCGAGACTTGCAGTGGTCCAAACTTGACTAACCAAATGTTGGAATGGTAGACTCTTGATTGACTTTCCTTGGATAGTTGGACTTACAGAGCTCTGAGGTGGCTTGCCCCGGTCTGAGTCTTGAAGCAAATTACTCTTGGCTAGACGACCCTTAGGGTGATTAGCTCGAATTAACTGATGTTCAAAGTGATTTGCCCCTGACTAGACTTCTTTCACTCTATCAAGTTCCTCAACTGTGTATTATTGGAATTTCTTCGATGCTAAGTGTTGACTTGCAAATAAGATTGTTCATTCAAAAATGGTAATTTTAATGCAGTGTTTATGCAAAAATTTGAAATCAAAATTTATTGATATGAACGGGTGAAATACAGTGAACGAGTCGTTGATAAGAACCAATGGTGATCAAGTCATTCACAGTATGTAAGTTGGTGCCATCAAATGGTTAACAAAAATCATATGGAGTCAGGTTAACACAATCTTGTTGTAGTATGCTTTCAGAATAAACTCTGCCTCAATTAGGACTTTTAAGGATCGTAACATGGTCTGGTTCACGGTTTTTTGAAACAAAAGGATATAAGGCTCAAAATTTATTTTTACCCACCCCTTCTTCTTGATGATCTCCAGTTCCTATGTTCAGTTAATTCAATACATGCATTCGACTTCGAAGATGCGAAAGTGAAAATGAGGATTCAAGGTGAGATTTTCTTGAAGTGGCAGTCACCTTATTTTGTTTTTATTGAGGATTTAATGACCTCTTTTGATTGATTTTCTTTATCCCTAATTTTGCCTGGACCGCTTCTTTGAGGCTTTCGGTCCATAGGGATGCCTTGACTTTTGCCGAAGTCATTTTGTGGTATTTGACTTAGCGGGCTTTTTTTCAATTTTTTAAAGGTGTTGACTGCCACATTATTGGTGGATGAGGATCAACCAACACTAATATTATCTTTTCTCAACTTCTTCGACACTTCAACATGTGCGCGAAGGATAACATGTGGTTGAACCTAATTGGAGGGTGTACATATGGACGATTTTTTTTTGAAAGATCGAATGCATGATCAAACTATCTGAACACAACTACCCTGCCCCAGGTTAAGATTAAGGGTTTTAGATCCGAAATAAACACCAACTTCTAGGCTCAAAGTGGTTGACTAGGGATTAACTCCTTATCTCTTCAATGTTTGGGGATGTGAAACAATGCCTTACATCATCGACAAGGTTTTACTCAAAAGCATACCACAACAATTTCAGGTGTTTCGTTTTCATCATCCTCCTTCCAATCTTTGTTAGCACAACGATTTGATAAATAAAGTTGAATAAGAGGAGTATTTTGGTTTTTAACATGAATGAAAAACGAGTGAATACGAATGGATTAATTCAAAAGATGCGTAAACATTTCATTAACCTTACCAATTCAAAGAAAACAACAATGCTTAAAAGCAATTAACAATCAACATGCGAGGAAACTCCAAAAGAGATGCTGAAACAACCAAATGATTGCCATCTTCAGGGAATGACTTCTTCAAATTTGATCCATTAACTTCGGGGGACACCCCTTGAGATCTTCGCCCTTATTCGGCTGATAGGTTAACATTTACCACCAAGCTTCCTTCTTGAAAGACCAACAACAATTGGACTTTGGTTTTGAAAGCGTTGCAATCTTCGGTTGAATGCCCTTCTGATCCAACATGATATCCACACTACACATTTGGGTCATACCCGGGTGGGTAAGGTTGTGGAACCGGCTTAAGAGACTTGGGAACCACCAATGAGTTCTGAATCAGAGGTTATAGGAGTTGGCCATATGCCATGGGGATTGGAAATCCAAGGCGATATCTCAATGCTCTTACCAGGAAATGATGATATCTCACTAGCCACATCCTTGACCTCTTCCTTGTGGTACAAAACCTTGAGGGGTTTCAGGGGTCCTTTCCCTTTCACATTACTTGGCCCAGAAATCAAGATATTTGTACTTGAGCCTTCCTCCTCCAATGCTTCTTGAATTTTCCTTAGACATGGTTCTTTGTTCTAAACGCATGTCAGGAATCACTTTGCTCTTCATGGACAAAGGATGGATGAGTTTTTTTTTTGTATTTTTGGAAAATGATATACAATGCATGATAACGAATGCAGATGCAATGGTATATGAATGGATGCAATGTATTTTTTTATGTTTTGGTATGCAAATAAAATGCAATCCAGGTAGTTAGGATCTGGGATAATGTGAGTAACTCAGAACATATTACTAAGTAGGCTCCTTAACAGATAGTTCTAGGATTTCTACCCATAAACCCACTCACGGGATAGTTTCTACATTTTTGATAAGGTTCCCAGAGTCACGGACCATAATCGTATTAACATCATGAAACAGGCTAGCCGCTTTATGACAAGAGTGACGAAAGGTCTCTTCTGAGCGGGGTTTTCATATTGGGTGCAAAAAGGAGAGGCCCTTGGAGTCCAACATTACGCAACCACCAAAGCAGGAACTGGTTCTAAGAGGGGGTCCTAGAGTCACGGACCCTTCATGAATCAACGTCATGCAACAGGCTAGTTGTCTTATAACAAGATCTACAAACAGGTCTACTCTAGGGGAGTCTTCATGCTAGGCACACAAGGAGTGGCCCTTGGGGACTAACACTACACAACTTCCAATTCTAAACTTATATGTTCTCTCTTCTTTTTCCAAAGCTCGGGTGTAGAGCTTTATTCATGATATCAAAATCCCAACACCCACACACACATATATATATATATATATATATATATATATATATATATATATATATATATATATATATATATATATATATATATATATATATATATATATATATATATATATATATATATATATATAGATATAAAAATGTGATAAAGTAAGGATAAAGCAATCACATAACAAAGGAAGAAAAATAAACAAACAAAGCTAACACACATACGAAAACTTAACTGAACTAGGGTTGACTCACTTAGGGATGTTCCTACTCCCCAGCTGAGTCGCCATCTGTCGCACCTCAAAAAAATGGGGATACGACTTTAAGCGAAGCGCGATTGCACGCTCACAATGATGGACTGAACAGAGTCGCCACCGAACTTTATTTATTTCTTAAATGGAAAGGGGAAATATCGATAAAACCCAAGACAAAACGACAATGATTATGGTCGTCGTAACCAATATCAGGGTTCGGGAGTCGGTTACGCAAGGGGAAGGTATTAGCACCCCTCACGTCCGTTGTATTCAACGGGAACCGTTTAGTTAGTTTCGTTTTGAATGTTAGCTTATGTTAGTCTTCTCAAGTTATAATGAGGGAGAGAATAATAGGATCAAAAGAAAAGAGAAGATGTTTTTGGATTTTTAACGAAGGATTAAACCTAAGTGTTTTTATTAGTGGGCCTGACAAGATTTACAAATCCTGCTCCTACGTATCTCAACAGAGAAATCAAGGCTTACGTAGTTCTGGATAGAAAATGTTTGTTTGTTGGTCGATTTTAGCGAAATCTATATGGTATTAATCAACGAAAACATTGTTTTACCCAAAACAGATGAGGAGTGGACGTATACCACACATCGAATGGATTTACAAATCTACATTCGGAAAAGCGTCACTTATCTCGACTCAACAATCGTGGCTGAAACATTGTTTTGCATCACCTTAAGACAACATACCTTTCGTTTATGAAAAAGGTTTTTGATTAGTCGCACGGCGGTGAGAAAAAGTTTGATTGATTGGATTTATTTTGAGTAATGGCGAGAACTTGGATGAGAGAGATACCCATCTTGAATCCTAGTCTCAGGAGTGCACGGTATACACCATGTTCCATTTCCATCTTTATCGGCAAAACTGTCTAATAAAGATTAAGTATTTTTAGGTTTGATTGAGAAAGGGGTTTGAAGAAACCGCATTGACAATTTTAAGAAGATGGCGATAGCTAAGATAGGCAAGGCATCCATCTTGAATCTTAATCTCAGGAGTGCACGATATACACCATGTTCCATTTCCACCTTTATTGAAAAAGTGTTTAAGGTAGGAATCAAGTATTTTTTGATTTTTGAAAGACGGATATTTAAGGACGGGACATAAGCCCCAAGATCAATAATTCAGGGTTCCACAAAAATGCAAGATTCCAATGGTCCTTATTCATTCGAGTTATTTAAGAAAATTATTTAATGGACAACGAACACTTGATAAGAATCAATTGTTCAAAGAGTTACGCCAGAATGCTTGATCCCAACGGCCCTTATTTTGTCCAAGTTAATTTAGAAAAAAGTTTGGATATTGTGTTTGATTTAAGAAATATCTTTCAATATGTGATCGAGGATGAATTCACATAAATGATTTGAGACAGTTTGATTTGGTTACGAAAATTATTTGAAGTCGAAATTGAAATAGCTTAATGGAAAATGAAAACTCAATAAGAACGAGACATGTGCTTTTGGACTCAATAGTTCAAGGGTTACACTGGAATGCTAGATTCTAACGGTCCTTTTCTTTCGAGTTGGTTTAAGAAAAGATTTTTGTAAGTTATAGTAAGAAATTATAAAAGATATAAATAGAATAGCAAGTATAAAAAAATAAAACAAATAGAGAAAAGACAATTGAATATTGCATTTGGTTTAAGAGAGGTCAATTGGTACCTGGTCCAGGTTTAATTCAAATAAATTGAGACAAGATTTAAATTGAAATTAGAATGGTTTAAAATGAGTTGAATTTAGACATGATTTAAATTGAAATTGAAATGGTTTTAAAATGAATTGAATTTTAAAATAAATTAAAATTGAAAAAATAATTTAATTTATGATTGAAATTCTGGTGTAGTCAGAGTTCAGATGTTCTACTCCAAGTCATGACATCTGATCCAACATTGTTACTAATACAACAAGATAGTTATACAATTAACACCTAATACTAATGTGCACACATTCACAGATGTCACGACATCTGCTATTATATTACCATAGAATGGAAGAACACCCAGTTCTGTCCATCTGGTACAAAGACTCAGCAGAGATCAAACATAGCACTAACTTCTGTTGAGCCTGCACAGTTATCAGCATGATGTCTCAATAGTGATTTGAACATCACCTGTTACAGTATTACAGTTTGCTGGCCTTGTACTTGTATTTCCTAAAATAAAGGTTAAACACGTTAACCTAATTTCCACATATTAGGGTGCTAACAAATAGGCTATTTGTTAGGTTCTTTAATTGTAGCTCAGTTGTTAGTTTCCTGGATTTTAGCTCAGCTGTTGGATTCCTGAAGAATAGCCTGAGAAAAATACTGAAACAGAAAAACTAACCATCCTACAATTTAGCATATGCTGTCAGGAATGAATGTCACAACATTCAGTTTGACGACTAGAACATATACCACATGCTAAGTCTGTTATGTTCCTGAAAGCAGACTATGCTAAATGTTGTACTGTAAAAGACCAACCAGTCTATACTTCAGTATCAGCTTACAGTAATAAATTTCAAGACATCCAGTTTGACATTTTCACAATGAGCTTTATGCCAGGTCTGTTATCCTCCTGAAGAACAGACTGAAATAAATACTGAACTGAAGCAGAAAAACCAACCTGCCTATTATTCAGTATATGTTGTCAATGATGAATGTCAAAACATTCTGATTGACATTCAAACAGTATGCTATGTACCAGGTCTGTTATTCTCTTGATAAACAGACTGAAATACATGCTGAGTTATAACAGACAGGATTATAACGTGCAGAAGAAAAAACAAACACAGGAAATTGTTAACCCAGTTCGGTGCAACATCACCTACTCTGGGGGCATACCATGCCAGGAAGAAGATCCACTATAAGTAGTATTAATTCAGAGTTAAACTCCCCCGTTTACAACTCTTCACTTAATCCCTACCCAATGCAATCTATACCTAGGAACTCCTAGATAGAAACCACCAGTTTCCATTCCTATCACTATAATTTCAAAGTAATGCTAAACAAATTGAACTTGTTCACAGCTTCGATAAAGACCATAACAACTCTTACCTACAGGCTTTGAGTTACAAATAATCTCAGCTTTGAGCACTGAGAAACACATGGTAACCTTCCCACAGGTTGGGAGGTTTACCTCACACACACCCCAAATTTTTACATTGTTTGAGGCTTACTTCACCTAGGTTACAATCTGCTATTTATAACCTAAATACCCAACTGGATTTGGGCCTTGGAAATCGCAGCAAGCTTCTCCTTTGCTGTTACAAAGTCAGCAGAAAACTTCTGCTACAATCAAGGTCTTCAATCTTTTAGTTCCTGAAATATCTCCATATTTAGAAACTGTATATTCTGATTGAGTCTTTAAGACCTCCACAGGGAAGTTAGGATATTCACCAAATATCCTCACTAATCCCAGAATATATGCCTGAATTAACTAATTCAGTTTTCTACACATGTGTGATATCACAGTCACGATGTCGTGACATCGTACATCACATGTTGGTCCAGATGTTGAACTTCTTCAACCCAACATATTAAAACAACAGAGGTGATTACATTATTTGTTTTACAAAATTAATGCCAATCCTAAGGTATTAACAATCTCCCCCTTTGGCAAATTTTAGCTAAAACAAATAAACATTACACTAGACACTACATCCCAATATGGGTATGCACTTCCTCTCTATCATTATCTGCACCACCACGAACACCAAAGTTGGTGTACATGAGGAAGTAGATGTACAAGAATCAGTTGCATCAAAACCCTTCCCCTCAACAGTAGAGCTTCCTGAAGAATATGTAATGTTGAGTACATGGATAATGTAACTCAGATCACAAGACACAACTGTCCTCTTAACTCAGATCACAAGTCACAAGTGGTATACCCAGTTAGTGACTTTTGTGCCTGAAACCAACTTCTGCTCGCTACCATATTTTGCTTGCTTCTGGTACATCCTCAATACAGTGTTTCTCTCCCCCTTTTTAGCTAAACATTTATAAATGAAACCTTCGCAAAACCAGATCCAGGCGCAGTATGCCCAAATCTTAACAAACCCCATGGTTTAGAGAGAATGGAATGTCGCTCTATTGAGAGGAGGAGTGCTGATGCATCCTTTAAATAGACCAGACCGTGCTTAGGAATTAACGGTAGGAATAAATGCTTGGTCAAGATTCATTAATATTTGCTGAGAAACAGTCAGAGAATCACCAACAAAATCTCAGACTATCTTTGAATACCTTTTATAACTCTTGACTGTTTCTTTTCCGAAACAACAGTTCCAATGCATGGAGACTATTCCATATATGCAGTCAGACACGTTGCACGCGATGTCTTAACATTCAACGCGGCTTTTGCCTACATTCTTCATGTATTCATCCTATCATCATTTCCTAAGACCACTTTCATGCCTCCAGTGGTAGCTTGACATCTGGCACCACCACAGCCAAACTCACAAACACCAGTAGGTGGTTACTCCCCCTGTACCACACAACTGTAACACTCGGGCTTATTCTACTACACCACACCCATATTTCCTAATGACTGTGAGTTTCAGAAGGAACTAACAATATTGTCCAAGGCAATGTCATGACATCCGGTCATACATTCTTATGCTCACTCAGCCTTGACACACACCACATCATCCCAATTACCAACAAGGGTCCATACTTTGTTATCTGAGAACACATAGACCACAAGCTTGATGATTACTTGCAGTGCAAAGACAGAACTCCCCCTGTCATGAACAACCAACTCCCCTCTTGAAACTTGGAGATTACACATGAACATATCCAACACCCCAAAGTTGGACCTTCACATACTTCCTGATTCAAAGAGAACTCAGACTACCTGATGAATGGAGAACATAAGACGCATCTTCATGTCTTCAAGAGCACTCCCTCTGTTCAACCTTCTTGGCTGAACACATCCACACTCTGTGTCAATCTCTCTTCTAACCAGAACAGAAAGTCACTTCACAAAATGTTCTAACATTAGTTAGGACATCCTTCACAAAGGACACCATCTGATAATCTTCAGATATCACTGAGTCACCCGCTTGATCCAAAATAAACCAGACACAAATTTGGACATATACATTCTCATCCCATTACAAGAGATAATCTTCCATAGATAGCTCATAACTTCTACCACAAGCTTCAAGAGATGAATAGACAACACCTCCCTTTGTCTTCAACTTACTAATTTTCTGCTCAACAGTAATTTGTCTCAGACTTTCCTCAAGAATAATCAGCTGCCATATGTTGATTATCTTGATTCTTCGAACTCACTTCTGAGATGGACCAAATGCCACTGGTTGATTATCTCCTCCATGAATCCTCATATGAAAAAGTCAAATGCCACTTTTTGACCTCTCCACGTTTATCAGACTTCTCCCAAAGATATTCTGACCTTCCAAGTGAGACTTGAACTTCAAGCTACATGTTAAACAAAACTTAGATTCTCTAAGACATGAACATGTAACATCTTCTCCATCCAGCAACTCCAAAGAACTGCAATGAGAATAATCTTTTTGAAGTACCCAATCTACAACTCTGTAGACCCTTCTATCTTAAGTTGGTGTGCCACTTCACCAACTAAGATTCTGATGTTGAACCAAATGTCACAACATTGTGTTTTAACATCTAGCTGTTGAATTTAGCTCCTTCTTCTGCCACTTGAAAGAACTTCCTCCCTACACAGAACAAGAGTTCAAGGCTCTCATAGACTTGATTGTGGAACCAAGTTTGAGTAAACAATCTCCATCCTGCAGGTTTGCAGTTAAGTCATCCAAGCTCACACCTTGATGAATCCCCGCTTCTTCTCCAAAGACATCAGACACTCTGATGCATGAGTCTTCAGAAGGACCAGTTAGAGACTAACCCTTCAGCTATACCAAGGATTCCACTTCCTAAAGCAAGGCTGTTTCCATGATGCCAAGAATGCTGCCACTTGTTCTTAACTCCACAGTGTGCATTAGTCAATGCACTTCCTTACCTAGATCAGAAATAAACTGATCCAAGTAACCACCATCAAGACTATGATGTCTTCTTCTTTTTGTACACACCAAGGCTGAACATGTTTCTTGCCAGGAAACCTTTTCAGAGATCATATGCTTTTGCTGCCACCAATGTACTATCCTTCCTGTGATTCTGCACAGGGTCTTGAAGAAGAGATGTTCCAACATCTTTAAGAACATCAGTTATCTGGAGCTCCAAGGATAATCAATTAAATACTTGTATTTGGCACAAGTAGGCATTGATCTTTAATCCTTTCCCAATTATCCTTTCAAATACTTCCACCATAAGAATACTTTGAAAATACTCTTCATATGTCAACATCTTCTGCTTGCAAGCACCTCAACCGTTTTGAGAATCTTTCCAGATTAGATTCACCCTTAGGAATGAGAGAGATGAATCCTTCCTTGCAAATGTGTCACACAACAACCAGAACCCATGTGACACAATTCAACCTCCAACCAGACCCTAGGCTGACCAAACGTGAGGCGGTTAACCAAAACTCCCCCTCAAATTAACAATCATGGAAACTCCACACCAATCTCCATGTATTGTACACAACTGTCTCAACATGACATACACCATCCCTACCAGTGGCAACTAACTCTATGAGTTATACCTATACATACTCCACTCACACCAATCAGACTCCAGCTGACCATAAGTACTAGTGAAAACAAAACAACACCAGTCAATAGTAGATATGCATTGCCAGAGCATACTACCTCAACCAACCTCTGAATCTTCATATTCTCACTCCTTGAAAGAACTGCCACTTCTGAGCGTGGTGTTTGAATAACAAGATTCATGGTCCCAATCCTCTTAAATGAAATAGCAGTCAGGTTACCCCATTATTGACTTCTAACATCCAGGGGACTTGTCTTCCAACACAACATAGTACTTCAGGGAACAACTATCCAACCCTGATCAATCTACAGGAATAAGACAAACATCAGGAATTGCACAATGTCACATCTCAACCAGCTCCACTTCTAGAGATCACACTTCTAAAAGTGACCTTCTTGAGCATACACATAGTTGACCCTACCCTTGTCAACTTAGCACACACAGATGTCTCCTCTTCCAGGTCAGAAGTAGGTTCCAAACAAAAGTATCCCTTTGTTTGACACCTAAAAACATCTGCTCTTTAACTAGTAGGTGCATACTTGTTGAACAACATGTTCTAACATCACATAGAACATTAGTTCCACCTCCTTGGAACAAACCCTCCTTGAAAGTCTTCAAGGTCTTCATATGCACTACCCAAGAGAGTAAAAGAATCAGTGATCAGGTGATTCTTACCATGATGAGTGGACTTGAGGAGACTCAAGTATCTTTGACTTCTTCAGTAGATTATGATGAACTCTTGAATACAGCAACCTTTCATCGACATGAGGGGAACCTACATCAGAGTTTGAGTTTTGCCAGGTATTATGCAGCGGAAATCATAATACAACTCAACCTATGAACACACACTTCACCAGATCAGCCTCCAAGAACATACCAAGTTTGAATATGATTCAATAATAGCACAGCTGTCCCACACAAAAGCCAATTGCCAATCTCCAGAGACAGGTGCACACAGTTCCTGTCATGAATAATCCATGCACCTACTTCAAGGGACCATTCAGGGAAATCACAGAACCTTCCACAGGTTCCAACATCCATACTAACATAACTCCTTGCAAGATACCAGAAAGTATCACCCATGGATCTCATCCAGAAACAGAACAGGATGCCTGCTCTGATACCAATTAAAATTCTGGTGTAGTCAGAGTTCAGATGTTCTACTCCAAGTCATGACATCTGATCCAACATTGTTACTAATACAGCAAGATAGCTATACAATTAACACCCAGTACTAATGTGCACACATTCACAGATGTCACGACATCTGCTACTATATTACCATAGAATGGAAGAACACCCAGTTCTGTCCATCTGGTACAAAGACTCAGCAGAGATCAAACATAGCACTAACTTCTGTTGAGCCTGCACAGTTATCAGCATGATGTCTCAATAGTGATTTGAACATCACCTGTTACAGTATTACAGTTTGCTGGCCTTGTACTTGTATTTCCTAAAATAAAGGTTAAACACATTAACCTAATTTCCACATATTAGGGTGCTAACAAATAGGCTATTTGTTAGGTTCTTTAATTGTAGCTCAGTTGTTAGTTTCCTGGATTTTAGCTCAGCTGTTGGATTCCTGAAGAATAGCCTGAGAAAAATACTGAAACAGAAAAACTAACCATCCTACAATTTAGCATATGCTGTCAGGAATGAATGTCACAACATTCAGTTTGACGACCAGAACATATACCACATGCTAAGTCTGTTATGTTCCTGAAAGCAGACTGTGTTAAATATTGTACTGTAAAAGACCAACCAGTCTATACTTCAGTATCAGCTTATAGTAATAAATGTCAAGACATCCAGTTTGACATTTTCACAATGAGCCTTATGCCAGGTCTGTTATCCTCCTGAAGAACAGACTGAAATAAATACTGAACTGAAGCAGAAAAACCAACCTGCCTATTATTCAGTATATGCTGTCAATGATGAATGTCAAAACATTCTGATTGACATTCAAACAGTATGTTATGTACCAGGTCTGTTATTCTCTTGATAAACAGACTGAAATACATGCTGAGTTATAACAGACAGGATTATAACGTGCAGAAGGAAAAACAAACACAGGAAATTGTTAACCCAGTTCGGTGCAACATCACCTACTCTGGGGGCATACCAAGCCAGGAAGAATATCCACTATCAGTAGTATTAATTCAGAGTTAAACTCCTCCGTTTACAACTCTTCACTTAATCCCTACCCAATGCAATCTATACCTAGGAACTTCTAGATAGAAACCACCAGTTTCCATTCCTATCACTATAATTTCAAAGTAATGCTAAACAAATTGAACTTGCTTCACAACTTCGTTCAAGACCATAACAACTCTTACCTACAGGCTTTGAGTTACAAATAATCTCAGCTTTGAGCACTGAGAAACACATGGTAACCTTCCCACAGGTTGGGACGTTTACCTCACACACACCCCTAATTTTTACATTGTTTGAGGCTTACTTCACCTAGGTTACAATCTGCTATTTATAACCTAAATACCCAACTGGATTTGGGCCTTGGAAATCGCAGCAAGCTTCTCCTTTGCTGTTACAAAGTCAGCAGAAAACTTCTGCTACAATCAAGGTCTTCAATCTTTTAGTTCCTAAAATATCTCCATATATATATATATCTCCATATTTAGAAACTGTATATTCTGATTGAGTCTTTAAGACCTCCACAGGGAAGTTAGGATATTCACCAAATATCCTCACTAATCCCAGAATATATGCCTGAATTAACTAATTCAGTTTTCTACACGTGTGATGTCACAGTCACGATGTTGTGACATCGTACATCACATGTTGGTCCAGATGTTGAACTTCTTCAACCCAACATATTAAAACAACATAGGTGATTACATTATTTGTTTTACAAAATTAATGCCAATCCTAAGGTATTAACAATGATCAAAATGAAACAATGACCTTAATTACTCATCTTGGCGAATAATAATTAGTTATATGAATTAAATAACCTAATTGAATTTTTTTATAAATTGGAATGGTTTAAAAGGTTGGATTTTTTCAGGAAAATCACTATTAGGCATATCGATCAGCATGTTAATCTAACAGTCTTATTCAACTAATTGTTACAAATAAATCTAACAATTCTAATTTCTCAATTAACATCTGCATCATTTAATTAACCAACAGTCACTAACCAATGCTTGGTACAACAACTTAACATAGAATTAACAATGATAGAAGTACAAATTAACGGCATCACCACAAATCAACACCAAGTCAACTTACTAAACCAGAACCTGCAGCAAGGAACTGGTTGCAGAACTGATGCAATCCTATGAACCTGCAACAACAACTCCACAGAACCCTGCTCAAAAAAAGCTATGAAAAAACCATTTACAAACACCGAACATAAATGACGATAACCACTGCTTTTGAGGTGTGACGAAATTTGAACCGAAAATGGATCGGATTGAATATAAGTTTAAAAAATGTCGAGGTTACCATTGTTTACATCCGAGCAGGTTATGTTGTTGTTGACGGTTAGCTGCTTGTTCAAAAACTTCATGCTAATCTTTTAGATCGGCTTCTGCTTTTTTCGATTTGATTTGCAATCAGTGTTCTTCTCGTTTCCTCCTGACACGCTGTTGACCGCAGGTGTTTAGCTTGGCTTTTGAACGGATTCAATGACGGACAAATATGACGGTAAACAGAGGCTCAGCCGCGACGGGGCTTCTCCGAGGCGTTCCCGACGAATGCGATGGTGGCGGCATCATAGAGGTTTCAATGTGGGTTAAAGGAGGATGATGGTTGCGGCGGATGGAGAGGTTCGAAGGTAGGTTGCCGAAAGGGGTTTGTGCGTGTAGTGAGTTTTGATGGTGGATTTGGGGGTGGTGTAACGGCGGCGACATCGTGTTGTTGAGGAAGGGTGTGATGTTGACGATGAAGGTTGAGGGATGGTTTGGTGTCACAGATGGAAGTGGAGGTGCGACGAGGTTACTGTCGGTGGAAAAGGCAGAAGATAGGAGACGGTGATGAGGTAAGGCGAGCGTTGATGTTGTGTGAGGGTTGTACGGAGTGAGGTAGAGCGGAGACGGTGGCTATTAAGGGTAATGCGGTGATTTTGGTGTGTGATGTGGGTCGAGGTTCACGAAGGTGAGTCGCGAGGAAGATTGTCCAGGGTGATTTAATGGCGGAGGTGAGAGAAGAGGAACGGTGTTGTTGGTGATTTTCGCGGCGGAGGAAGGAGATGGAGATCGTGGGAAAGAGGTGTTGTCAAAGGAAGAAGTGATGATGAAGAAGATGGTTTTGGGTTGATGATGGACGGAGGCGGAAACGGAAGGCGGATATGCGGTTGAAGAGGTTGAAGGTGGGTTTTGAAGGGTGTGGCGGCGGAGGTTTTGGTGAGAAGAGAAGAGGAACGATTTCTTTCTTTCTTCTCTTTCTCAGAGAAGTGAGAGAGAAGAGAGATGGGTTTAGGCGGCGTTGGTTTTTACTGTGTAATGGTCCTCCCTTTATTTCTTGCAACATCCTTTAATATATATATATATAGTGTTTTATTAGGGTTACTAAGTTTCAAAAATGCCAATAGTACCCTTAATGTTTATTTTAGAGACAAATTCAACAAATTCAATTAAAACTATTTAAAACTAAATAAAATTAAACACTTTAAAATAATTAAAATAAAATTAAAATAAAAACACAATTCTATTTATTTTTCTAAATGCTTTGACAAAAACACAAAAATAAAAAAGGCAAAAATGAATAAAAATCGAGCGTAAAAATGCTCAAAAAAATAAATTGAATGTACCAAAATGATCAGCGTGAAATAAACTTCTCGGAAACATATAGGTTTTGATCAAATTTTGAAATGGAAAACGCCCGGTTAAAAATGCTCAGACAGACCAAAACGTGACCGAAAAAATAGTCGAAAAATAATTCGAGCATACCAGATTAAACTACGCGAAACGTAGATTAATAAAAATGGTGTTTGCAAGCTTGATTTTGAAACTTTTTCGCCCGCTATTTTGACACACATTTGATAATTGATTCAACTAGATTGCCTGTAGATCCGAAAAAATTATTTTGACTGATATTTTAGGCGCTATGCGGTACGGAATGCATGGTATGTTATGTAGACATGTAATAGCTATGATGAATGTATTGAATCAGCGATTCAGGGTCAAAATTAGGGTGTGACAGTTGCCCCTATTTAAGTATCTTCAACTAGAGAATATGAAGCAGGACACTCTTCATATGATCATAGTGGGAGATAGTTAAATACTAAGAAGACCCGAATTTTGATCCTGAAATGCAAATGATAGGATATGATATGAGATGAATGCCTGAATGAATGACTCTTTTTTATTTGGTATGCTAGGGATATGATCAGACATAAGATAAATCCTAGCATGATGCTTTATGATGGATACATAATGAAACAAAGATCTGTGGGGAATGCTGATGGTCCACAGGGAGACAGACAAATGGTAAAAAACAACTCTCTGGGGAAAACAATCCTGATGGAGAATCGGACGCATACTAGAGAGCACTCAAAGTGAAATTCGATGAACGACACTTAGAATACAAGAGATTTTGGTAGTGAGTTCACACATGACTTACTAAACCCGAATAAGAAAAAAATTTACAACAGGTTCATACATGACCTGATAACACTGAAACACTCATAGAGAAAGATTCTTCAAAACAGGTTCATACATGACCTGGTAATACTGGAATGAAAGCTCACAACAGGTTCATACATGACCTGACAATGCCGGGGAATATCAAGAAGTTCTGACAGCAAGTTCAAACATGACCTAACAAACTCAGAAAAATTCAAGAAGAGTATATCAACAGGTTCATGCATGACCTGATGACCAACTTGAACATTTTGAGAAAATTTCCACAACAAGTTCATACATGACTTGACAACATTGGAATAATCAAAGAGAAAGATTCTTCAAAACAGGTTCACACATGACCTGGTAATACTGGAATAAAAGCTCAACAGCGACGGGTTCATACATGACCTGACAATGCTGGAACATTCAAAGAATTTTCAACAACAGGTTCATACATGACCTGACAAAACAGGAACATTCAAAGAATTTCAATTAACAGGTTCATACATGACCTGACAAAACAGGAACATTCAAAGAATTTTCAACAACGGGTTCATACATGACCTGACAACACTTGACCATTCCAAGAATTTCAATTAACTAGTTCATACATGACCTGAAAAAACAGGAGCATTCAAAGAATTTTCAACAGGTTCATACATGACCTGACAACACTTGACTATTCAAGGAATTTCAATTAACAGGTTCATACATGACCTGACATCACTTGGGAAAAAACAAAAGGAGTGGTATCAATAGGTTCATACATGACCTAAGAATATTGGAAAACATACAAAGGGAGCTTCATTCAACAGGTTCATACATGACCTAACACTTTTTAATGCATCTGATAGTTTTGGAGATTTCTCATAAGTAATTCATCCGATCAAAGATTTTGGAGATTCTTAATAGGGAAATTATGCAAAACAAAGATAAGCAGGAGTCTTCTTATAAGTAGATCATCCGTACAAAAGGCTATGATGATTCTTTACAAAGAAATCAAACAAAACCAACATCATTGGAGTTTTCTAACACGAAAAACCTCCAAGCTTCTGGGAATTCCTCAAGATGATAAGTCATACATGACTTTCACGGAACCATCAGGGAAGACAGGGTAATTAAACTCTCTGTACGTGCCAACGACAATTGGACTTTTAATCGTAAGTAATGGATTACAACCAACTTTTAACGGATTTTGCCAACAACAATTGGACTTTTGACTGTAAGCAATGGATTACAACCAGCTTTTTAACAGATAGGTGCGAACAACAATTGGACTTTGATTGGAAGCAATGGATTACAACCAACTTTTAACAGATTTTGCCAACAACAATTGGACTTTGACCGAAAGCAATGAATTACAACCAGCTTGCCAGCAACAACTGGACTTTGACCGAAAGCAATGGATTACAACCAGCTTGCCAGCAACAACTGGACTTTGACCGAAAGCAATGGATTACAACCAGCTTTCCAACAACAACTGGACTTTGACCGAAAGCAATGGATTACAACCAGCTTCTAACGGATTTTGCCAATAACAACTGGACTTTGACTGAAGTCATTAGTAAAACAATTACCGGTTGCAATGGAGTTTGCCAGCAACAACTGGACTTGAAACGATATTGGCGACAACCAAACTTCAGATACCAATCACAATTGTATTTACAAATAGAGTGACAGTGATGCCAACGACAATTGGGTTTAAAATGAGTTCTAGTAACAACTGAGCTTGGAATAATGCTAGTGACAACTGGATTTTAGGAGACTCCAATGAGTCTTGAAATAATGCCAGGGAATGGCACATGGGTTCTGGAAGTGTGTCAGAACAAAAGTGACATGTCTGGGAATTCATCAGAGAGTAAAAGAAACGAATTCTGGAAATGCATCAGAATTATAAGTGATATTCTGGAAATACATCAGAATACAGACACATCCGGTAATACATCAAGGAAATTCTGGAAATGCATCAGAATCTAAAACAAACATATTCGAGAATACATCCGATAGGTGGGGAAACATCTGGAAACACATCAGACAAGTTATGGAAATACATCAATAAACCAAGGAGTAATCCGGAAATTCATCGGATAATCCAAAAGGAGTTGAACCTCATGGACAAATTTGCCAACTGAGTCGGACTTGAAAATGACTGCGAAAACCGGATGATGGTTTAAGGGCACCAAATACAAATTGGAATTAGAGGTCAAAGGATATAGGATCGACAACAAGACCTGGGTCAATGCAAAATGAGCACGAAGTACATTTCGGCTATGCATGATTTGAATTCTTTTATGCATGATATATGAATGATCATGACTATGAGAATGGTGACACTTTAGTGGACTGGGAGTTGGTAAAGACTTTTTATGGAAGCTCATGATTTCTTAACACCGAGAACTCAACCAAATATTTTATGATAGATGTTGTCAAAGGAGAATTCTATCCAGCTTGGCAGCCACAACTTAGCAAATGGGATCCTTTTGTAGGATTAACGAATAGTGCTAGCATAATTTTCGGGCACTCGTCTTAAACTCAATAGTTGTTGACATATGGCAGAATTTGTTTGATCAATTTGAAAGCATGAAGGGGGTCTGCCCCTTTGTGGCTCATCTTGCCCCAGTTTGTTGGGTCTTTGAAAATGTTCACCTTGAAAGTGAGTTTGAAACAGCTTGACATGAGACGATCTCAAGATGGCTTGCCCCAAGTGTTCGAGACTTGCAGTGGTCCAAACTTGACTAACCAAATGTTGGAATGGTAGACTCTTGATTGACTTTCCTTGGATAGTTGGACTTACTGAGCTCTGAGGTGGCTTGCCCCGGTCTGAGTCTTGAAGCAAATTACTCTTGGCTAGACGACCCTTAGGGTGATTAGCTCGAATTAACTGATGTTCAAAGTGATTTGCCCCTGACTAGACTTCTTTCACTCCATCAAGTTCCTCAACTGTGTATTATTGGAATTTCTTCGATGCTAAGTGTTGACTTGCAAATAAGATTGTTCATTCAAAAATGGTAATTTTAATGCAGTGTTTATGCAAAAATTTGAAATCAAAATTTATTGATATGAACGGGTGAAATACAGTGAACGAGTCGTTGATAAGAACCAATGGTGATCAAGTCATTCACAGTATGCAAGTTGGTGCCATCAAATGGTTAACAAAAATCATTTGGAGTCAGGTTAACACAACCTTGTTGTAGTATGCTTTCAGAATAAACTCTGCCTCAATTAGGACTTTTAAGGATCGTAACATGGTCTGGTTCACGGTTTTTTGAAACAAAAGGATATAAGGCTCAAAATTTATTTTTACCCACCCCTTCTTCTTGATGATCTCCAGTTCCTATGTTCAGTTAATTCAATACATGCATTCGACTTCGAAGATGCGAAAGTGAAAATGAGGATTCAAGGTGAGATTTTCTTGAAGTGGCAGTCACCTTATTTTGTTTTTATTGAGGATTTAATGACCTCTTTTGATTGATTTTCTTTATCCCTAATTTTGCCTGGACCGCTTCTTTGAGGCTTTCGGTCCATAGGGATGCCTTGACTTTTGCCTAAGTCATTTTGTGGTATTTGACTTAGCGGGCTTTTTTTCAATTTTTTAAAGGTGTTGACTGCCACATTATTGGTGGATAAGGATCAACCAACACTAATTTTAGCTTTTCTCAACTTCTTCGACACTTCAACATGTGCGCGAAGGATAACATGTGGTTGAACCTAATTGGAGGGTGTACATATGGACGAATTTTTTTTTGAAAGATCGAATGCATGATCAAACTATCTGAACACAACTACCCTGCCCCAGGTTAAGATTAAGGGATTTAGATCCGAAATAAACACCAACTTCTAGGCTCAAAGTGGTTGACTAGGGATTAACTCCTTATCTCTTCAATGTTTGGGGATGTGAAACAATGCCTTACATCATCGACAAGGTTTTACTCAAAAGCATACCACAACAATTTCAGGTGTTTCGTTTTCATCATCCTCCTTCCGATCTTTGTTAGCACAACGATTTGATAAATAAAGTTGAATGAGAGGAGTATTTTTGTTTTTAACATGAATGAAAAACGAGTGAATACGAATGGATCAATTCAAAAGATGCATAAACATTTCATTAACCTTACCAATTCAAAGAAAACAACAATGCTTAAAAGCAATTAACAATCAACATGCGAGGAAACTCCAAAAGAGATGCTGAAACAACCAAATGATTGCCATCTTCAGGGAATGACTTCTTCAAATTTGATCCATTAACTTCGGGGGACACCCCTTGAGATCTTCGCTCTTATTCGGCTGATAGGTTAACATTTACCACCAAGCTTCCTTCTTGAAAGACCAACAACAATTGGACTTTGGTTTTGAAAGCATTGCAATCTTCGGTTGAATGCCCTTCTGATCCAACATGATATCCACATTACACATTTGGGTCATACCCGGGTGGGTAAGGTTGTGGAACCGGCTTAAGAGACTTGGGAACCACCAATAAGTTCTGAATCAGAGGTTATAGGAGTTGGCCATATGCCATGGGGATTGGAAATCCAAGGCGATATCTCAATGCTCTTACCAGGAAATGATGATATCTCACTAGCCACATCCTTGACCTCTTCCTTGTGGTACAAAACCTTGAGGGGTTTCAGGGGTCCTTTCCCTTTCACATTACTTGGCCCAGAAATCAAGATATTTGTACTTGAGCCTTCCTCCTCCAATGCTTCTTGAATTTTCCTTAGACATGGTTCTTTGTTCTAAACGCATGTCAGGAATCACTTTGCTCTTCATGGACAAAGGATGGATGAGTTTTTTTTTTGTATTTTTGGAAAATGATATGCAATGCATGATAACGAATGCAGATGCAATGGTATATGAATGGATGCAATGTATTTTTTTATGTTTTGGTATGCAAATAAAATGCAATCCAGGTAGTTAGGATCTGGGATAATGTGAGTAACTCAGAACATATTACTAAGTAGGCTCCTTAACAGATAGTTCTAGGATTTCTACCCATAAACCCACTCACGGGATAGTTTCTACATTTTTGATAAGGTTCCCAGAGTCACGGACCATAATCGTATTAACATCATGAAACAGACTAGCCGCTTTATGACAAGAGTGACGAAAGGTCTCTTCTGAGCGGGGTTTTCATATTGGGTGCAAAAAGGAGAGGCCCTTGGAGTCCAACATTACGCAACCACCAAAGCAGGAACTGGTTCTAAGAGGGGGTCCTAGAGTCACGGACCCTTCATGAATCAACGTCATGCAACAGGCTAGTTGTCTTATAACGAGATCTACAAACAGGTCTACTCTAGGGGAGTCTTCATGCTAGGCACACAAGGAGTGGCCCTTGGGGACTAACACTACACAACTTCCAATTCTAAACTTATATGTTCTCTCTTCTTTTTTCAAAGCTCGGGTGTAGAGCTTTATTCATGATATCAAAATCCCAACACCCACACATAGATATATATAAATATATATATATATATATATATATATATATATATATATATATATATATATATATATATATATATATATATATATATATATATATATATATATATATATATATATATATATATATATATATATATATATATATATATATATATATATATATATATATATATATATATATATATATATATATATATATATATATATATATATATATATATATATATATATATATATATATATATATATATATATATATATATATATATATATATATAGATATAAAAATGTGTTAAAGTAAGGATAAAGCAATCACATAACAAAGGAAGAAAAATAAACGAACAAAGCTAACACACATACGAAAATTTAACTGAACTAGGGTTGACTCACTTAGGGGTGTTCCTACTCCCCAGCAGAGTCGCCATCTGTCGCACCTCGAAAAAATGGGGATACGACTTTAAGCGAAGCGCGATTGCACGCTCACAATGATGGACTGAACAGAGTCGCCACCGAACTTTATTTATTCCTAAAATGGAAAGGGGAAATATCGATAAAACCCAAGACAAAACAACAATGATTATGGTCGTCGTAACCAATATCAGGGTTCGGGAGTCGGTTACGCAAGGGGAAGGTATTAACACCCCTCACGTCCGTTGTATTCAACGGGAACCATTTAGTTAGTTTCGTTTTGAATGTTAGCTTATGTTAGTCTTCTCAAGTTATAATGAGGGAGAGAATAATAGGATCAAAAGAAAAGAGAAGATGTTTTTGGATTTTTAACGAAGGATTAAACCTAAGTGTTTTTATTAGTGGGCCTGACAAGATTTACAAATCCTGCTCCTACGTATCTCAACAGAGAAATCAAGGCTTACGTAGTTCTGGATAGAAAATGTTTGTTTGTTGGTCTATTTTAGCGAAAGCTATATTGTATTAATCAACGAAAACATTGTTTTACCCAAAACAGATGAGGAGTAGACGTATACCACACATCAAATGGATTTACAATTCTACATTCGGAAAAGCGTCACTTATCTCGACTCAACAATCGTGGCCGAAACATTGTTTTGCATCACCTTAAGACAATATACCTTTCGTTTATGAAAAAGGTTTTTGATTAGTCGCACGGCGGCGAGAAAGAGTTTGATTGGTTGGATTTATTTTGAGTAATGGCGAGAACTTGGATGAGCGAGATATCCATCTCGAATCCTAGTCTCAGGAGTCCACGGTATACACCATGTTCCATTTCCATCTTTATTGGCAAAAATGTCTAATAAAGATTAAGTATTTTTAGGTTTGATTGAGAAAGGGGTTTGAAGAAACCGTATTGACAATTTTAAGAAGATGGCGAGAGCTAAGATAGGCAAGGCATCCACCTTGAATCTTAATCTCAGGAGTGCACGATATACACCATGTTCCATTTCCACCTTTATTGAAAAAGTGTTTAAGGTAGGAATCAAGTATTTTTTGAGTTTTGAAAGACGGATATTTAAGGACGATACATAAGCCCTAAGATCAATAATTCAGGGTTCCACCGAAATGCAAGATTCCAATGGTCCTTATTCATTCGAATTATTTAAGAAAATTATTTAATGGACAACGAACACTTGATAAGAATCAATTGTTCAAAGAATTACGCCAGAATGCTTGATCCCAACGGCCCTTATTTTATCCAAGTTAATTTAGAAAAAAGTTTGGATATTGTGTTTGATTTAAGAAATATCTTTCAATATGTGATCGAGGATGGATTCACATAAATGATTTGAGACAGTTTGGCTTGGTTACGAAAATTATTTGAAGTCGAAATTGAAATGGCTTAATAGAAAATGAAAACTCAATAAGAACGAGACATGTGCTTTTGGACTCAATTGTTCAAGGGTTACACTGGAATGCTAGATTCCAACAGTCCTTTTCTTTCGAGTTTGTTTAAGAAAAGATTTTTGTAAGTTATAGTAAGAAATTATAAAAGATATAAATAGAACAGCAAGTATAAAAAAATAAAACAAATAGAGAAAAGATAATTGAATATTGCATTTGGTTTAAGAGAGGTCAATTGGTACCTGGTCCAGGTTTAATTCAAATAAATTGAGACAAGATTTAAATTGAAATTAGAATGGTTTAAAATGAGTTGAATTTAGACATGATTTAAATTGAAATTGAAATGGTTTTAAAATGAATTGAATTTTAAAATAAATTAAAATTGAAAAAATAATTTAATTTATGATTGAAATTCTGGTGTAGTCAGAGTTCAGATGTTCTACTCCAAGTCATGACATCTGATCCAACATTGTTACTAATACAACAAGATAGTTATACAATTAACACCTAATACTAATGTGCACACATTCACAGATGTCACGACATCTGCTACTATATTACCATAGAATGGAAGAACACCCAGTTCTGTCCATCTGGTACAAAGACTCAGCAGAGATCAAACATAGCACTAACTTCTGTTGAGCCTGCACAGTTATCAGCATGATGTCTCAATAGTGATTTGAACATCACCTGTTACAGTATTACAGTTTGCTGGCCTTGTACTTGTATTTCCTAAAATAAAGGTTAAACACGTTAACCTAATTTCCACATATTAGGGTGCTAACAAATAGGCTATTTGTTAGGTTCTTTAATTGTAGCTCAGTTGTTAGTTTCCTGGATTTTAGCTCAGCTGTTGGATTCCTGAAGAATAGCCTGAGAAAAATACTGAAACAGAAAAACTAACCATCCTACAATTTAGCATATGCTGTCAGGAATGAATGTCACAACATTCAGTTTGACGACCAGAACATATACCACATGCTAAGTCTGTTATGTTCCTGAAAGCAGACTATGCTAAATGTTGTACTGTAAAAGACCAACCAGTCTATACTTCAGTATCAGCTTACAGTAATAAATGTCAAGACATCCAGTTTGACATTTTCACAATGAGCTTTATGCCAGGTCTGTTATCCTCCTGAAGAATAGACTGAAATAAATACTGAACTGAAGCAGAAAAACCAACCTGCCTATTATTCAGTATATGTTGTCAATGATGAATGTCAAAACATTCTGATTGACATTCAAACATTATGCTATGTACCAGGTCTGTTATTCTCTTGATAAACAGACTGAAATACATGCTGAGTTATAACAGACAGGATTATAACGTGCAGAAGGAAAAACAAACACAGGAAATTGTTAACCCAGTTCGGTGCAACATCACCTACTCTGGGGGCATACCAAGCCAGGAAGAAGATCCACTATCAGTAGTATTAATTCAGAGTTAAACTCCCCCGTTTACAACTATTCACTTAATCCCTACCCAATGCAATCTATACCTAGGAACTCCTAGATAGAAACCACCAGTTTCCATTCCTATCACTATAATTTCAAAGTAATGCTAAACAAATTGAACTTGCTTCACAGCTTCGTTCAAGACCATAACAACTCTTACCTACAGGCTTTGAGTTACAAATAATCTCAGCTTTAAGCACTGAGAAACACATGGTAACCTTCCCACAGGTTGGGAGGTTTACCTCACACACACCCCTAATTTTTACATTGTTTGAGGCTTACTTCACCTAGGTTACAATCTGCTATTTATAACCTAAATACCCAACTGGATTTGGGCCTTGGAAATCGCAGCAAGCTTCTCCTTTGCTGTTACGAAGTCAGCAGAAAACTTCTGCTACAATCAAGGTCTTCAATCTTTTAGTTCCTAAAATATCTCCATATATATATCTCCATATTTAGAAACTGTATATTCTGATTGAGTCTTTAAGACCTCCACAGGGAAGTTAGGATATTCACCAAATATCCTCACTAATCCCAGAATATATGCCTGAATTAACTAATTCAGTTTTCTATACATGTGTGATGTCACAGTCACGATGTCGTGACATTGTACATCACATGTTGGTCCAGATGTTGAACTTCTTCAACCCAACATATTAAAACAACAGAGGTGATTACATTATTTGTTTTACAAAATTAATGTCAATCCTAAGGTATTAACAATCTCCCCCTTTGGAAAATTTTAGCTAAAACAAATAAACATTACACTAGACACTACATCCCAATATGGGTATGCACTTCCTCTCTGTCATTATCTGCACCACCACGAACACCAAAGTTGGTGTACATGAGGAAGTAGATGTACAAGAATCAGTTGCATCAAAACCCTTCCCCTCAACAGTAGAGCTTCCTGAAGAATATGTAATGCTGAGTACATGGATAATGTAACTCAGATCACAAGACACAACTGTCCTCTTAACTCAGATCACAAGTTACAAGTGGTATACCCAGTTAGTGACTTTTGTGCCTGAAACCAACTTCTGCTCGCTACCATATTTTGCTTGCTTCTGGTACATCCTCAATACAGTGTTTCTCTCCCCCTTTTTAGCTAAACATTTATAAATGAAACCTTCGCAAAACCAGATCCAGGCGCAGTATGCCAAAATCTTAACAAACCCCATGGTTTAGAGAGAATGGAATGTCGCTCTATTGAGAGGAGGAGTGCTGATGCATCCTTTAAATAGACCAGACCGTGCTTAGGAATTAACGGTAGGAATAAATGCTTGGTCAAGATTCATTAATATTTGCTGAGAAACAGTCAGAGAATCACCAACAAAATCTCAGACTATCTTTGAATACCTTTTATAGCTCTTGACTATTTCTTTTCCGAAACAACAGTTCCAATGCATGGAGACTATTCCATATATGCAGTCAGACACGTTGCACGCGATGTCTTAACATTCAACGCGGCTTTTGCCTACATTCTTCATGTATTCATCCTATCATCATTTCCTAAGACCACTTTCGTGCCTCCAGTGGTAGCTTGACATCTGGCACCACCACAACCAAACTCACAAACACCAGTAGGTGGTTACTCCCCCTGTACCACACAACTGTAACACTCGGGCTTATTCTACTACACCACACCCATATTTCCTAATGACTGTGAGTTTCAGAAGGAACTAACAATATTGTCCAAGGCAATGTCATGACATCCGGTCATACATTCTTATGCTCACTCAGCCTTGACACACACCACATCATCCCAATTACCAACAAGGGTCCATACTTTGTTATCTGAGAACACATAGACCACAAGCTTGATGATTACTTGCAGTGCAAAGACAGAACTCCCCCTGTCATGAACAACCAACTCCCCTCTTGAAACTTGGAGATTACACATGAACATATCCAACACCCCAAAGTTGGACCTTCACATACTTCCTGATTCAAAGAGAACTCAGACTACCTGATGAATGGAGAACATAAGACGCATCTTCATGTCTTCAAGAGCACTCCCTCTGTTCAACCTTCTTGGCTGAACACATCCACACTCTGTGTCAATCTCTCTTCTAACCAGAACAGAAAGTCACTTCACAAAATGTTCTAACATTAGTTAGGACATCCTTCACAAAGGACACCATCTGATAATCTTCAAATATCACTGAGTCACCCGCTTGATCCAAAATAAACCAGACATTAATTTGGACATATACATTCTCATCCCATTACAAGAGATAATCTTCCATAGATAGCTCAGAACTTCTACCACAAGCTTCAAGAGATGAATAGACAACACCTCCCTTTGTCTTCAACTTACTACTTTTCTGCTCAACAGTAATTTGTCTCAGACTTTCCTCAAGAATAATCAGCTGCCATATGTTGATTATCTTGATTCTTCGAACTCACTTCTGAGATGGACCAAATGCCACTGGTTGATTATCTCCTCCATGAATCCTCATATGAAAAAGTCAAATGCCACTTTTTGACCTCTCCACGTTTATCAGACTTCTCCCAAAAATATTCTGACCTTCCAAGTGAGACTTGAACTTCAAGCTACATGTTAAACAAAACTTAGATTCTCTAAGACATGAACATGTAACATCTTCTCCATCCAGCAACTCCAAAGAACTGCAATGAGAACAATCTTTTTGAAGTACCCAATCTACAACTCTGTAGACCCTTCTATCTTAAGTTGATGTGCCACTTCACCAACTAAGATTCTGAGGTTGAACCAAATGTCACAACATTGTGTTTTAACATCTAGCTGTTGAATTTAGCTCCTTCTTCTGCCACTTGAAAGAACTTCCTCCCTACACAGAACAAGAGTTCAACGCTCTCATAGACTTGATTGTGGAACCAAGTTTGAGTAAACAATCTCCATCCTACAGGTTTGTAGTTAAGTCATCCAAGCTCACACCTTGATGAATCCCTGCTTCTTCTCCAAAGACATCAGATACTCTGATGCATGAGTCTTCAGAAGGACCAGTTAGAGACTAACCCTTCAGCTATACCAAGGATTCCACTTCCTAAAGCAAGGCTGTTTCCATGATGTCAAGAATGCTGCCACTTGTTCTTAACTCCACAGTGTGCATTAGTCAATGCACTTCCTTACCTAGATCAGAAATAAACTGATCCAAGTAACCACCATCAAGACTATGATGTCTTCTTCTTTTTGTACACACCAAGGCTGAACATGTTTCTTGCCAGAAAACCTTTTCAGAGATCATATGCTTTTGCTGCCACCAATGTACTATCCTTCCTGTGATTCTGCACAGGGTCTTGAAGAAGAGATGTTCCAACATCTTTAAGAACATCAGTTATCTGGAGCTCCAAGGATAATCAATTAAATACTTGTATTTGGCACAAGTAGGCATTGATCTTTAATCCTTTCCCAATTATCCTTTCAAATACTTCCACCATAAGAATACTTTGAAAATACTCTTCATGTGTCAACATCTTCTGCTTGCAAGCACCTCAATCGTTTTGAGAATCTTTCCAGATTAGATTCACCCTTAGGAATGAGAGAGATGAATCTTTCCTTGCAAATGTGTCACACAACAACCAGAATCCATGTGACACAGTTCAACCTCCAACCAGACCCTAGGCTGACCAAACGTGAGGCGGTTAACCAAAACTCCCCCTCAAATTAACAATCATGGAAACTCCACACCAATCTCCATGTATTGTACACAACTGTCTCAACATGACATACACCATCCCTACCAGTGGCAACTAACTCTATGAGTTATACCTATACATACTCCACTCACACCAATCAGACTCCAGCTGACCATAAGTACTAGTGAAAACAAAACAACACCAGTCAATAGTAGATATGCATTGCTAGAGCATACTACCTCAACCAACCTCTAAATCTTCATATTCTCACTCCTTGAAAGAACTGCCACTTCTGAGCGTGGTGTTTGAATAACAAGATTCATGGTCCCAATCCTCTTAAATGAAATAACAGTCAGGTTACCCCATTATTGACTTCTAACATCCAGGGGACTTGTCTTCCAACACAACATAGTACTTCAGGGAACAACTATCCAACCCTGATCAATCTACAGGAATAAGACAAACAGCAGGAATTGCACAATGTCACATCTCAACCAGCTCCACTTCTAGAGATCACACTTCTAAAAGTGACCTTCTTGAGCATACACATAGTTGACCCTACCCTTGTCAACTTAGCACACACAAATGTCTCCTCTTCCAGGTCAGGAGTAGGTTCCAAACAAAAGTATCCCTTTGTTTGACACCTAAAAACATCTGCTCTTCAACTAGTAGGTGCATACTTGTTGAACAACAAGTTCTAACATCCCATAGAACATTAGTTCCACCTCCTTGGAACAAACCCTCCTTGAAAGTCTTCAAGGTCTTCATATGCACTACCCAAGAGAGTAAAAGAATCAGTGATCAGGTGATTCTTACCATGATGAGTGGACTTGAGGAGACTCAGGTATCTTTGACTTCTTCAGTAGATTATGATGAACTCTTGAATACAGCAGCCTTTCATCCACATGAGGGGAACCTACATCAGAGTTTGAGTTTTGCCAGGTATTATGCAGCGGAAATCATAATACAACTCAACCTATGAACACACACTTCACCAGATCAGCCTCCAAGAACATACCAAGTTTGAATATGATTCAATAATAGCACAGTTGTCTCACACAAAAGCCAATTGCCAATCTCCAGAGACAGGTGCACACAATTCCTGTCATGAATAACCCATCCACCTACTTCAAGGGACCATTCAGGGAAATCACAGAACCTTCCATAGGTTCCAACATCCGTAATAACATAACTCCTTGCAAGATACCAGAAAGTATCACCCATGGATCTCATCCAGAAACAGAACAGGATGCCTGCTCTGATACCAATTAAAATTCTGGTGTAGTCAGAGTTCAGATGTTCTACTCCAAGTCATGACATCTGATCCAACAAATTTACTAATACAGCAAGATAGCTATACAATTAACACCCAGTACTAATGTACACACATTCATAGATGTCACGACATCTGCTACTATATTACCATAGAATGGAAGAACACCCAGTTCTGTCCATCTGGTACAAAGACTCAGCAGAGATCAAACATAGCACTAACTTCTGTTGAGCCTGCACAGTTATCAGCATGATGTCTCAATAGTGATTTGAACATCACCTGTTACAGTATTACAGTTTGTTGGCCTTGTACTTGTATTTCCTAAAATAAAGGTTAAACACGTTAACCTAATTTCCACATAATAGGGTGCTAACAAATAGGCTATCTGTTAGGTTCTTTAATTGTAGCTCAGTTGTTAGTTTCCTGGATTTTAGCTTAGCTGTTGGATTCCTGAAGAATAGCCTGAGAAAAATACTGAAACAGAAAAACTAACCATCCTACAATTTAGCATATGCTGTCAGGAATAAATGTCACAACATTCAGTTTGACGACCAGAACATATACCACATGCTAAGTCTATTATGTTCCTGAAAGCAGACTGTGTTAAATGTTGTACTGTAAAAGACCAACCAGTCTATACTTCAGTATCAGCTTATAGTAATAAATGTCAAGACATCCAGTTTAACATTTTCACAATGAGCCTTATGCCAGGTCTGTTATCCTCCTGAAGAACAGACTAAAATAAATACTGAACTGAAGCAGAAAAACCAACCTGCCTATTATTCAATATATGCTGGCAATGATGAATGTCAAAACATTCTGATTGACATTCAAACAGTATGTTATGTACCAGGTCTGTTATTCTCTTGATAAACAGACTGAAATACATGCTGAGTTATAACAGACAGGATTATAACGTGCAGAAGGAAAAACAAACACAGGAAATTGTTAACCCAGTTCGGTGCAACATCACCTACTCTGGAGGCATACCAAGCCAGGAAGAAGATCCACTATCAGTAGTATTAATTCAGAGTTAAACTCCCCCGTTTACAACTCTTCACTTAATCCCTACCCAATGCAATCTATACCTAGGAACTCCTAGATAGAAACCACCAGTTTCCATTCCTATCACTATAATTTCAAAGTAATGCTAAACAAATTGAACTTGCTTCACAGCTTCGTTCAAGACCATAACAACTCTTACCTACAGGCTTTGAGTTACAAATAATCTCAGCTTTGAGCACTGAGAAACACATGGTAACCTTCCGACAGGTTGGGAGGTTTACCTCACACACACCCCTAATTTTTACATTGTTTGAGGCTTACTTCACCTAGGTTACAATCTGCTATTTATAACCTAAATACCCAACTGGATTTGGGCCTTGGAAATCGCAGCAAGCTTCTCCTTTGCTGTTACAAAGTCAGCAGAAAACTTCTGCTACAATCAAGGTCTTCAATCTTTTAGTTCCTAAAATATCTCCATATATATATCTCCATATTTAGAAACTGTATATTCTGATTGAGTCTTTAAGACCTCCACAGGGAAGTTAGGATATTCACCAAATATCCTCACTAATCCCAGAATATATGCCTGAATTAACTAATTCAGTTTTCTACACATGTGTGATGTCACAGTCACGATGTTGTGACATCGTACATCACATGTTGGTCCAGATGTTGAACTTCTTCAACCCAACATATTAAAACAACATAGGTGATTACATTATTTGTTTTACAAAATTAATGCCAATCCTAAGGTATTAACAATGATCAAAATGAAACAATGACCTTAATTACTCATCTTGGCGAATAATAATTAGTTATATGAATTAAATAACCTAATTGAAATTTTTTATAAATTGGAATGGTTTAAAAGGTTGGATTTTTTCAGGAAAATCACTATTAGGCATATCGATCAGCATGTTAATCTAACAGTCTTATTCAACTAATTGTTACTAATAAATCTAACAATTCTAATTTCCCAATTAACATCTGCATCATTTAATTAACCAACAGTCACTAACCAATGCTTGGTACAACAACTTAACATAGAATTAACAATGATAGAAGTACAAATTAACGACATCACCACAAATCAACACCAAGTCAACTTACTAAACCAGAACCTGCAGCAAGGAACTGGTTGCCGAACTGATGCAATCCTATGAACCTGCAACAACAACTCCACAGAACCCTGCTCAAAAAAAGCTATGAAAAAACCATTTACAAACACCCAACATAAATGACGATAACCACTGCTTTTGAGGTGTGACGAAATTTGAACCGAAAATGGATCAGATTGAATATAAGTTTAAAAAATGTCGAGGTTACCATTGTTTACATCCGAGCAGGTTATGTTGTTGTTGACGGTTAGCTGCTTGTTCAAAAACTTCATGCTAATCTTTTAGATCGGCTTCTGCTTTTTTCGATTTGATTTGCAATCAGTGTTCTTCTCGTTTCCTCCTGATACACTGTTGACCGCAGGTGTTTAGCTTGGCTTTTGAACGGATTCAATGACGGACAAATACGACGGTAAACAGAGGCTCAGCCGCGACGGGGCTTCTCCAAGGCGTTCCCGACGAATGCGATGGTGGCGGCATCATAGAGGTTTCAATGTGTGTTAAAGGAGGATGATGGCTGCGGCGGATGGAGAGGTTCGAAGGTAGGTTGCCGAAAGGGGTTTGTGCGTGTAGTGAGTTTTGATGGTGGTGTAACGGCGGCGACGTCGTGTTGTTGAGGAAGGGTGTGATGTTGACGATGAAGGTTGAGGGATGGTTTGGTGTCACAGATGGAAGTGGAGGTGCGACGAGGTTACTGTCGGTGGAAAAGGCAGAAGATAGGAGACGGTGATGAGGTAAGGCGAGCGTTGATGTTGTGTGAGGGTTGTACGGAGTGAGGTAGAGCGGAGACGGTGGCTATTAAGGGTAATGCGGTGATTTTGGTGTGTGATGTGGGTCGAGGTTCACGAAGGTGAGTCGCGAGGAAGATTGTCCAGGGTGATTTAATGGCGTAGGTGAGAGAAGAGGAACGGTGTTGTTGGTGATTTTCGCGGCGGAGGAAGGAGATGGAGATCGTGGGAAAGAGGTGTTGTCAAAGGAAGAAGTGATGATGAAGAAGATGGTTTTGGGTTGATGATGGACGGAGGCGGAAATGGAAGGCGGATATGCGGTTGAAGAGGTTGAAGGTGGGTTTTGAAGGGTGTGGCGGCGGAGGTTTTGGTGAGAAGAGAAGAGGAACGATTTCTTTCTTTCTTCTCTTTCTCAGAGAAGTGAGAGAGAAGAGAGATGGGTTTAGGCGGCGTTGGTTTTTACTGTGTAATGGTCCTCCCTTTATTTCTTGCAACATCCTTTAATATATATATAGTGTTTTATTAGGGTTACTAAGTTTCAAAAATGCCAATAGTACCCTTAATGTTTATTTTAGAGACAAATTCAACAAATTCAATTAAAACTATTTAAAACTAAATAAAATTAAACACTTTAAAATAATTAAAATAAAATTAAAATAAAAACACAATTCTATTTATTTTTCTAAATGCTTTGACAAAAACACAAAAATAAAAGAGGCAAAAATGAATAAAAATCGAGCGTAAAAATGCTCAAAAAAATAAATTGAATGTACCAAAATGATCAGCGTGAAATAAACTTTTCGGAAACATATACGTTTTGATCAAATTTTGAAATGGAAAACGCCCGGTTAAAAATGCTCAGACGGACCAAAACGTGACCGAAAAAATAGCCGAAAAATAATTCGAGCATACCAGATTAAACTACGCAAAACGTAGATTAATAAAAATGGTGTTTGCAAGCTTGATTTTGAAACTTTTTCGCCCGCTATTTTGACACACATTTGATAATTGATTCAACTAGATTGCCTGTAGATCCGAAAAAATTATTTCGACTGATATTTTAGGCGCTATGTGGTACGGAATGCATGGTATGTTATGTAGACATGCAATAGCTATGATGAATGTATTGAATCAGCGATTCAGGGTCAAAATTGGGGTATGACAATCGCAAAATGTTGTTAGAGGTGTTTGTTGTCATGGTAATCTACATGAAATTAATGAAAATATAGGTATCAATAACATATTTAATTAGGCCTTTAATTAAATATATTCCCACTATTTTACTCAAAACAAATGACCCTAATCATTTGATTCGGAAAATCCCGTTGGAAGATTTTCTAGTGGGTCGAGATCCACATTTCACTTTGTTTTAAGTCCGCGTAGGCGGATTACACAAAACTAGATTATTTAGGTAGGAACTCCTTCCAATTGTATCTAATACAACTCTCTAATATCTTAGTTGGGTGAATAACTCCTTATTCCAATCCATACATGGATCATTTCCAACTCTTGCTTCTAAACACATATAATCTTATTATAATTTGTTTAGTTAAGTTTGACCCATTGTTTTAGCAATTAGATATTACAATTATCCCATCGCACCTTACTAATATAGAACATGCACCTCGCGTAGGCGAAGCCTACATTATCCTATACTAGTCTTGATGAGTGCTAAAACTTGGAAAGCATAAACTTAATATTTAATTTGAGGGAATTGCAATTGTTCTAATCTCACCGGCTTATTTATCATATAAATCATCTCTCACATGCATCAACATACATTCACATGCATAAACATACATTCATAATGAAACAGTTATGGCCCCTAGCGCAATTGTTCTCCCACGCCAATGAGAGAACCTAAGCTAACCTAATAACGATCTAAGCTTCTCCAAGGAAGATCTTCAGGGTTGTCCTCCTTTGATATTGAGTTCTTCTCTTTCTTCATAACATTACATTACATAAAATAAACTCGTTTTTCATACGAGGGAGTGAGATGAGAAAAGAAGTTACATTAAGAGATTAAAAGAGAGGCACGACACGCAGGTCGTGTTTTTAAAAACCCAAAACAAAATAAAGGAAAATTAAGGCCATAACCGATCACCACAAGACAATAATAATAAACACATTATTATTATTAATTTTAATTCCTTTAATTAATTAAAACCAAATTAAATTTCGGTGATCGATCACACTATGCAGAGTTAGTCGGGGTCCGCTGCCCGGTCACAAAACAGAAACGCCGAGAATTCTGACTCTGTGAATGTGATGACCGTCACAAAGCATATTACGACTGTCACGTCCAGCTTGTTACGATTGTCACAGGCCCATGACGAACGTCACGTGGCCAAAATCAACGCTTTGAAACAGTCAACACACCTCGATTGTGCCGTCACTAATCCTCGATTGTTGATTCAGTATGATTGATTAACAGGTCATTGCTTCAATTTCAGACCGTCAAACACACCTCGATTGTTGATTCAGTATGATTGATTAACAGGTCATTGCTTCACCATACTAATGTCTAATTTCGAAGCAAATGACCATTGATCGCTCAAAGGAAAACAACCATTAAGTGTTTGAATGAACGAAACAGAAACAGTATATCATATATACCATATTTTGCATTAGGATTACTTATATCATATATATAACTTGATCGATCTCAATTGCATAACCTATGGACGATCGATGTATCGCTGCTTCACCATACTAATGTCGGATTCCGAAGCATAGTCAACATCAATCATCCAAATCGTACACACATGATGCCAAATTTAATTACCCATTTATTCTTTGATTCATTCTGTCTTTTAATCATATTAATACAGAAAATAAACAGCTATCAGATGCATGGTTTCGTAACTGGCTCTGATACCACTAAAGGAGAATAGTGATCCAAAACGCAGCGAAATTCAAAATTTTCTCCTTTAGTGATCCTTACGAATGGGCATGATCAGTGATAGAATCGTTACCTCTTGTGACGATTGAAACCTTTGATGCATATCTACGGAGCGATCACGAACGTTGAACGATGACAACGCCTCTACTCAGTCCACACAAATGGATTCCTTCAATCTCAGTGCTAGCTGCTACGAATGAAGGCTTTGAGTGAGAGAGAGAGAGAGAGAGAGAGAGAGAGAGAGAGAGAGAGAGAGAACAAAATTTCAACTGCACAAAATCCTTTTGCATAATGGTTCTATTTATAGAACCATTTGTGTGGGCTGCAAGCTAAAAAGCCCACTTAAGTGTATGTGGCCCATATTTTATAATATGTCAAAATCACTTAAGCGCGTGGTACCTTACCATATTTCGTATTCTACTTAAGTACACCGTACCTTACTATGTTCTACAATTCACTTAAGTGCACCGTACCTTACGGTGTTCCTTAGTTACTTTATCTCTCATCAATCCGTCCTTTTGTGTGTGACCTTGTAGGTTTTCGCGGCATTGACAATTATATTAAATCACACATTTAACATAATAAATAGTGAGCATATCTAGCAACGCATCACCGCTACCCAAGACACGAAAATGCCACGTGATCTGACAAATCCTTCTTTGATAATACTTATGTGTATAATTACCCTTTTCCCTTATGTCTATATTGAACACAAGGCATAGACCGTGTCATCCTTGTCCAGTTCAATATTGGGCCCATAGACATTTATCCTGTTACGCAGGATGGGCAAATTCCATCTAGGTCACTCATGTCCCTTAGCATGCTTCGTGGAGTACCCATCAACTGTCTTTATGGTCATCCAATTACGGACAACGTTTGATCATCAATAAGGCACTCGACTCTACATCTAGGGTCCATAGTGGTTTCAGGTCGAAGGGTGGTATGCACCATTATCACCATGAGAATAACTTATGACACTTTGCATAACATTCTATATAGTATTCTAATAGCGGGTCAATCCAGTATAAATATTACTGTTAATATTCATACCTATGTTTAAGACTTGATAACTCCTTATCCATGATCCATGAGATGTGATCATCAGTCTATATACATAATAGTCTTTATGCTTTAATGTTATCCCACTTCACAATAAAGCTCGACTACATATACTTTAAGAATGGTGTCTTTATGTTTAATGTGATCTCATGATTAAGTCACACTTGATACATTAAACGGACTAGCTATTCTAGGGACTTTATTAAACAAACATAATAAAGAAAAAACCTTTTATAATTAATAAATAATTCGATACAAGTACCAAAAGTATTGACCTCTAGGGCTTACACCAACAGAACCTCCGCTTCAGTAGATATGACCTTCATTTCGAGGGTGGGGTTTTCGACTAGGATTTTGGAAATCAATTCCTCTTCGACGCTATCCTCAGAAAGACCATCTCTCTCTGTCCCTTTGTCATCATCTAGGTTGTTTTTTCTGGTATGACCTTTTGAACCAATGGTTGGACCTTTAGGAGAGGTCACCTTTTTCTTTGGCATTCATCTCCCTCGACCCATCACAAGAAACCGAAAGACCGCTTGAATCTCCGATCAGGTCTCTAATCCGAAGATTAGGAGTTTAAACCACAATTGCTCAATTTTCAGCAACTTGGGATCTCTATTGGTGGTTGCAGAAACGATCGTCATCGCTTTTGCGTTCATCGGAAATCGCCTAATAGTTCACTGGAAATCGCCTTCCCACTATTCTATTCCTATTATTATAATTGCACCATTATTATTATTATTATTATTATTATTATTATTATTATTATTATTATTATTTTAACTTAATTGTTCAAATATTCATACGCAGAAAAATATCATTTTCCTATTTATAAACACTTTTAAAAAAGAAAAGAAAATAAATTTTACAACAAAGAATTGAAAAAATTACATATATTCAAACTACAAAACAAAGTATCAAGACAAAAAGTTAATCAGACAAAAGAATCAACTTTAGGTGCCATATTTCCAAACAATAACTTCAAGTCATTCTGCAAAGGCGTTAAATTCAAGTCCAAACACATAACCCTCTTACTATTCGATCTTTTCAGTATAGGAACTTCTCCAACAATCTTATTTTCCTTCATCAAAGAAAACTCTTCATTGACACCAACTCTGTGCCTTCTCATATGTCCTCCCAAAGCCTGGCCTAAAGAGAATTCTTTACCGCAAATATAGCAAGCATGCATTTTGGACTTATTCAATAAACTCAAATTTTGTACCTGTAGTTTGAGTTTTGTGGCATCTATTTTGGGTTTATTGTGACTAGCCCTATGGCCACCTAGGGCTTGAAATGAAGAGAACTTACGGTTGCATGTGGTGCATTCAAATTCAACACAACCAAAATGTTTCTTTGGTTTGGTTTGTTTGGGATGAGAGAGTAGAATTAGACAATTTGCTAAATCTATGTTCTCTACTCTTTCGTCTCTTTGCCGTTTCATGGATACGATATTATGCTACGTAAATAAGGAAGTGAAATACTCAAAATATTGTGATTAAGATGTTATGATGTTAGGTATTTATAGGCACTTTGGGATGAACTCAAGGAATTTGACTTTAATTATTTAAATAAACCAATTGTTGGAGGCTTTTCATTGTTTCATTGATGAATGTTTCAAATATGTGGAATCTTGGAAAGTAAGGGTTATGTACGGTGAAATTACGTGCTAGCCGACTTTGGAGATTGCATGTTGGCATAAGTGTGTAAAAAACAATTTTGGTCTCTAAATTTGTAGGATATAGATAAACATATTCTTATGATATTGTAACATGATTTTGAAGTCTTTTTATATATAAATAAACAGTGAACAAGTCTTTTGCGGCGAGCTACACCTATAAATTAAAGTAGATATCTAAGAGTTTTATAATCAAATGCAATAGATGTTATTATAAAATAACGAGGAAAAATTGAAGCAACTTTAGGAACTATATGCGACTAATTACTTCTCATTTTCGACGGAACAACCTCCATTTATACAAGTAATTTTGTTTTATATAATATTATATTATGAGAAACTTTTAGAGAAGGATAAGTTAAATTATGACTAGGATTAAAGTTGACATTTAAGAATAGGTTATGACTAGGATCAAAGTTGACATTTAAGAATAAGTTATATAACTACACAAATTTATGTTGAGTTTCAAACAAATTTTATTTTTAATGAAAATTAATTTTACAAAGTTAAATTCATAAGTCTTAAATAGTTTATAAGAGAAAATGGGTGATCCATTGACAGTGTAAATTTATTTTATACTGTCAATCAATAACGACCATGCATTCCGTCAAATCAGACTGAAAATTTTAAAATACTGATATGACATAACGAAATGATATATTCTTATTGGATGACAGTGTAAAACTATTTTACATGGTCAGTGCATCAGCATTAAATCCAATTTATAAATACAAAAATTCTCGTTTCTTACATTATTTGGGCCACCTGTTAGATCACTAAAATGGATTAATTATTAGGTAAATTACTCGTGAGTTGGACGAGTTTGATTAAAATAAATGTTTAAATTATTTTTATTAGGTAAATTAGATTAATTTTAAATTATTAGGTAAAAATCGATTTAATGATTGAAATATTTGTATGTATGATAATATCACTATGATTAAAATTAATTTTTATATTAAAATAATATAATATTAAGAAGTATGATAATTTATTTTTGTTTTTAGTTTGTAAAAAAATTCTAGTATAAGAAAATTTATATGATTATTTTGAAAATGTAGTTTTATGATTATATTTTTTCACGAATCTTAACATGTTCTTTTATGTTTAATTTAAAATATTTTTAGTAAGATAAATTAAAGAAAAAATAATAATAGTTAATTTAAATTTAACAAATTTAAAACAAATTTTATTATTTAAATTATTTTTGTAATCAATAAAATACTTTATTAAACAGATTCAAAAACGATACAAGCAATGGCGATCCAAAGATCCCGTCCAAATAAAAGCACAAGGACATCAAAACCCAAAGCTCAATTAAGGCATTAGTAGAGTTCTTATATGATTTCTAAGTATTGGGTTAATCCAACTACGATACACGATGTTGTCAATAATTTTGGGACCTATAGTTTTGTTGCTAATCTTATTCCCAAAGCAACAAATATTTCATAGACTATCTATGTGAAAGCACATTTAAGAATAGTTGCTTTCCACCCTTTTCCCTGGAAGTTGGTGACAATCCAATTCAATTCCTCACACCAGCCCTTAGAAGCATGCTTGATCTTTAACCAACTAAGGGCATGATCTCAAATCTCTCTCATAGTAGTGCAGGAAAAGAGAAGATGGTGAATAAATTCTTTTTTCCTGCAAAGTCAACAAGTTGTGTTATCAAGCAAACCAAAACGATTCAACCTATCTTTAGTGGCTAGTCTCTTACGACGATCCATCCAAAGATCATGCTTAGCTCTTGGTCTAGCTCCATTGTCAAACATTAGTTTCCTCCAAATAACCTTAGGCTGCTCCTCTTTGAAAGTTGTGTACATAGTCCTGGTCTGGTACTTAGGTTATTGCATCATCATAATCTAGGCCTAGAACTGGTTCACATCATGTCTCATCTTGAAGATGACTTTTAGAATCCAAAAACAAGATTGTCTAATTGGGAAAGTCATGGGGTTTTCCCCTTTCATATAGTTACAATGAATCTAGTGAATCCATAAGCTATCAGACTTACCATTCGGATTCTATAGCACACTACTAGAAAAGCACATTAAACACTCGGACGCGAAATGCATTTAACCTCGACTACAGAGGTGAGGTAACAAAGGGCGTCATAAAAAGTGAAAACTTTACCTCTCGGTTTTAAAAAACCGACAGGTGTGTGAAAAGGTCATGGATTCAATACCTAGGGAGACCTTTTTGGAATTTTGAAATGGCGAAAACACATGTCCCCTCGGTTTTGTAATTTCACCGACGGATATACCATACTTTCACATTGGTTATCTCATAAAATTGAGGGGTAAAACAATTTGAGTTTATAAATCTAATGTGGATTGCTCATTTCACTAAACCCTGTACTGAACATATAACTTCTAAAAATTGGTCAGGAAAATAGTTATATGAACAATTGTATTATATTTGAAGAACAACTTACATTGATTATGATTTTGAAGTATGTTGTAACTCATTAATCTTCTCACATTGTTTTATGGTTAAAAATCTCTCCAATATTTCAATTTCTTTATTGAACACTTCCTTCTCTACTAATTCATTCTTGAAAGCATAAAATTTGATCATTTGAAAAATGAACAAATATGAAAGAAAGTTGAACAAAAACTAGAAGTATTGGAGAGATTTTAACAATAAAACAATGTGAGATGAATGATGAGTTACATAATGCTAGAAAATCATTAATCATTGTATGATAAGTTTTAGATACAGCATAATTTTGCATATGATTATTACCAAAATCAATTTACTAGGTTATATGTTCAAAGAGGGGTTAGTGAAACAAATAATCGACATTGGATATAATAAACTCAACTAGACTGAACAAGATGATTGTTGCATAAAGAATCACAAAAAATATAATCTCAATATCAACAACAACAAAAACAAGAAAACAACAACATCAACATCAAACACAACATCAAGAACAACAACGTCAATAAACAACAACAATATAAATAACAACAACGTCAATAAACAACCTCTATGATTTAGGAACAAGAATAACAACATCGACAAAAACCACATCAATAACAACAACAACAAAAACAACAACAAAAACTCTAGGATTTCGGATCTCAATAAGAACAGCAACAACAACAATAACAACAACAACAATAACGACAACAACAATATGACAAAAATATTAGTAATGATGTTTGACGTACCAGACCTCTCAAGAAGAAGTAAAAGAAAATAATTTGGATCTCTGAAAAATAAAAGAGATTCCTAAACACATAACATCTCCGTATTGAATATGGTATGTGTTTATGGATCTCGTTGTTTAGCGTTCTTTGTTAGGGTTCTATTTGTGTCGTTTAGACAAATGAAGCTTCACTCCATTCTCATACTCCTTGAAGAATAAGTGTTCTTTTTATAGCTGGAGAAGAAGTGTTCTTTCGCTAGGGCTCGAGAAGTGAATGAGGTAGACATTAAGGGAGTAAAAAATATAAAGAGAATAACAAGAACAACAATAATGGAGAATAATAAGAACAACAATAATGAACCAAAGCAACAACAACAACAACAATAATAACATACCGAAGAATAATGGTGGGAGAGTTTTTTCGTTCGCTAGGGCTCCTTGGAGAATAAGTGTTCTTTCCTTGGATGGAGAAGAAGTGTTCTTTCGTTAGGGCTCGAGAAATGAATGAGGTAGACACCGAGTGAATAAAAAAATATAAAGAGTATTTATCGTGGTTAAACAGAAAACCGAGGTAACATATCCGACCTAAAATCTATAAAAAATAAAGGCGCATTTTTGGTTCCAAAAAGAATAAAAAAATTAGAGAGTATTTATCTCGGTTTTAATGAAAACCAAAGTAACATCTCCGACGTAAAATCTATAAAAATTAAAAGCGCCTTTTTGGTTCCATATAAAACATAAAACTGCATGAGCTGGAAATCGAATCTCAAACCATGAGCATATATTTATGTTGGTTTTTCATAAAACCGTGGTAACAAATTGATTTTTTTTAAAATAAAACAATGTGCTCCCGTTACACAAACCTTCGATTTTATATTGTTTATGGTGAAAGCTTCATCATAATTTTTTTATTTTTCATAGTGCCATCGTACCTAAACTGGCTTTGTTCCACTCTTGCAGGGAGATAATACTACGACCACCTTAGTTCTTTGTCCTGCAGATTTTCCTCCAAACAATTGGAGATTTTCTGGTGATGACCTAAGAACTAGACCATAAAAAGGACCTGTAAATATCTTCAACTTTCTTTATCACTTGCTTAGGGATGGGCAAGCAATGCATCCAGAAATTTTCAATGGTAAATAACACACTTTTTATAAGCTAAATCTGTAGCGGTGTATTCGTTACTATATGATCTATTGATTAAATCACAAGCAATGTATACAATGAATTAGAGTCGCCACCGCACTTTTATTTATCCTAAGGACTGGTTAAAAAGCGAACAAAAACCTAAGAAGTTTTACACGTAGAAAACTAATGAAAAAGATCAGAGATCGGGTAAGGGGTAAATTACGCAGAGGGAAGGTGTTAGGCACCCAATGCGTCCTAGGTACTCCTAGGGAGCCCTTTTCACAATTGTTGTTTGAAATTTATTATTTGTCATGACATAAGTATTGTCCAAACATGATTGGGATGATGAGGAAAGAATGTACAAATTAATTATTTTTGTGTTTGAACGGATGAACCCGTTGCCTACGTACCTTCCATCAAAGGTAAGGATCAAAACGCCGTAGTTCGGCTAAAAGATTTCCAAACATTTGTGAGTTCATTTTAAAACAATAGCACTAAGGTTTTACGTTATCCACGGGAGAAAACTCAACCTTATGAAACAACAAGTCCACCATGTGAGAAAAGCTTCAACTTGCTAGTGAGGGGTTAACCCTATAATAAGCAAGGAAGACTTACAATTCAATCAACTAAGGACAAATAGGTGAGATTAATATCAACCGACTAGGATAAATCAAGCCTATGGCTAATGTATGAAAACTTAATAAGCATGGACAAAGCCACAAAATCATTTGAATGAGTGAAGTTAATTGATTTGGAATTATTTACAAAGTGGGGTCAAAGTATGATTAAAGTCAATTCAAAGAAGCATTTACAAAATGGAGTTTGGAAAATCATGGACTTAAGGTCCAAGTTTCTAATTTGAAAAAGGGTGAGAATGTTTGCACAACATTTATTTCAAAGTTTTAAAACATGTGTGGAAAGGTTTAGGACACAATGGGATGAATGGAATAGAAGAGTGAATGTAAAACTTCTTAGGAGGGTCCACCTCTTGAAATCATATAGAAGATGATTCAAGTGGGTCCTTAGGAATAGGCTACAAATGAGCAATAATATGAACATGGTAACAGATGAAAGTAAATAAAAGCGGATACTGGATGCCACTCAATGGTCTTATACCTGTCTCCTAAAACAAGTAAGGATATCAGAAGCCACTCTATGGACTTACACTAATCTCCATCAGAATAAAACAAAAAACAAAACAGGGAAATCAACTGCCAATCCATCTGGACTTATGTTAACCTCCACAGTATGATCCTAGGAATACAAATGCCACATCACATGGACTTACAATGAATCCTCACATACAACAGCAATGCTCAAACAAAGAGCAAAGAAGATATGAGTGACCAATGAGGTCTTACACTCTATCTCTTCCATATCCTAGGAGCAAAAGCCAATCTACATGGACTTACAATTGTCCTCAATGGGAAAACAACAATGCGTCACAAAGACAAATGAAATGATCATGCACTAATGGCAAACAATGATGATGAATGCACAATGGCAAACTCAAGTAATCATGTATAAATGAATCAAGTAATCAATCACATAAATTCAAGTAGCACACACTATAACCATTCAATTAGGCTCAAACAAAAGGGTGAGGCATTAAAGCCAGCTGGAATAGGGTTAAAGTTGCTCTTAACCTTGCCATTGAGGGGCTAAGGTGAAGCAGATGAAAGGATATGAGGGGTGTGCCTCATCACTCTTATCTCTGGTCAGAGAGAGTATTGAATATCAGAAGGTGTGGGAGTTCAGAAAGATGGAACTCTCTCCACATATTAGACTCGATAGATCTTGGGTTTGGATCTCAATGCTACAACCATGTAATGGGAGCAAGGAGAAGACTCACAGAATAGTGGGAGATAGGCTACATATCTCTTATATCCACCAATTGCCTCAAATGAGGACTTTTCCTGCTTGGGACAAACATAAACAATCACAAACATTGCCTCTTAAGGAGGACTTCAGACAGTTTGCCCGGCCAAATAACAGGCCGGGTCTCCAGACTACATGAAGAATAGAGAGTCTACCTCAATGCAAATTGCTATTTAAGCAAAGCAATGCAAGTTCTTAAGAGAACTGAGCAACTAAGGGTACCTGCAATCAATCAAGTATCATCAGTACTCAGACAGACAACAATAAACATAATGATCAATCAACAATGTACAGTCAAACAATAATGTGCATAGCACCAAGCTCAAGTAGCCCAAGCACCCTACAACACAAACCAATTAGTTCACAATAGTCAAAAGAAATAACTCAATCATGAATCAACCTCCTTAAGGCATTAGCTTTTTAACCTGAAAAGTCAAAGTCAAGCTCAAACATAAGTAACAAGACCACTAGGACAAGCCTAGGGTCCAAAGGAGGGAAAAAACTTAAAACAGCAAGTGAATCATGATTCAAAGTCAAGATAATTCAATTAATAAGAGCCTCCAATTGGTCTCATATCCAAACTATGCACTAATTTCATTTTATGCACATATTAAGGCAAAGTAAGCAATGTTGCATCACATATGGACAACCAGAATGATTTCAATCCAAAAAAATATCAAAACAATACAGTAAATTCCACAAAAATTATATCCTAAACAGAGGGCATTCAATGAGCTACACATCAATTTTCATGCCATTTGGACAAAAGGAACTATGGGAATTAAATCAACATGTTAAAGCATGCAAAAACACAACCAAATTAAGTCACCAAAATGAGTATCAACCTCAATCCATTGGTAAAACAGTGAAATCAAATTAGAAATGAGTGGGACCAAAGCCAAATTAAAGCTTAATATGTTAGGAAGCACTCCATAAATTTTCATGTTCATAGGATAAGGGATGAGTATTTAATGACACATGTACATTTGTCACTCATAAAACAAACCAAAATTGCTAAACAGCAATCAAAAATCCAAATCAATTAGAAAACGGATCAATTAAATCCACAAAAATTCAGGGTGAAACCTAACATCAACATTGTATCTCATGCAAAAAATCAGGGCCATAGGCCTAGGGGAAGCATGGAAAAATAAATCATGAACTCAGCATAGCATAGTGTGACACATATTGTCACACTCAAAAAGAATAAATCATATCTAATAGACCAGAGGTCTAAAATTTACAAATCATATATCAAAATCTCCAGGAATGTGTCAAGAATCATCATATGAATTTTCAATTAATTTGGAGCTAGCATGAATATTTGGTGATTAAAATGGTAAAACACATGAATATTGCACACATGTCAAAAATCAATATACCATTCAAAATTCTACCAGGCACAACTTACACTACTATGCCTAAAAAATTCTAGAGGAAATTCTGAATCCAACAAAAAAAATTCCACCTAATTTGGATTAAGAATGAGTTAATTAGGATTTTTTGAAGATTGGTTAAATATTGAAATAATTATCTAAGTTTAAATGAAATTAAATTAATTCAGCATGGCAAACTTGTAATTACTTGCGCCATAGCCAAAACGACGCAGTTTCATTAAACTGCATGTCAGCACGCTATTGGTCCATTCCGGAGGGAAACAAGATTCAAATGCGCGGCCAGGGAACTGAAGATCAAAACACGAATTTTCCAGAAAACTCCAAGAACATCAACGTGTTCTTCATGTTCATACCGGTAAACAGCAAATCATCACAAAAATCATCATGCCATATATGGATCGAATCCTCATTCCACCTAGATCATGGATCTAACAATGATTTGACCTAACATAACTCCATTGGGGAACAACCCATTGAGGGAGCAAAGGCCAATCGGATAGAGTTTGGCTGCACAAGCAACTCTACTGGGGATATCATCAACTACTCTCTTGGGGAACAACCCACCGAGGAAGGAAAGCACCAAACAAGTAGATTCTGCAACAAACCACTCTACTCGGGGCGAACACACATCTGATGGATCGTATCGGCAAATTCTGCAACAAAATCCGCTCTACTGAGGATCGAAGAGTAATCAGGAAATCAATACAATCTCTGGATAACGGAGCCATCAACCGACCATACCGGGGATTGAAGGAGGTTCAACAGGCAATACTGCCACAACAACCGCTCTGCAGACAAATGCTGGGGAGAGATGGATGAAAATACTGGGATATCAACCCAATCAACCACGGAGTAGGAAAATAAATCCTGCTCTGACGAGAATAACAACCATTCTGATAGAGAGAAAGTAAACAACTCCGCTCGCGACTGCGCTGGGAAGGAATGACAACAACTCTGCTCGCGACTTCGATGGGGATATCAATAACAGCTCTACTGTTCCAAGGAGACAAATAAAGTCTGGGCATAGCGACCCACTAGAGAAAGTGGCGAGGCGCCAAGGTGACAAACCATCAACTGCCGAATCTTCCACAAGGAAATCATCCATGCTGAGGGAAAACTGCGGCTGGAGAACACTGAGTCTTCAACAACACTCCTGCTTGGGGGAGTCAAAATCCACAGAAGCTCTGCTTAGGGAACAACCTCAACAACCAAATCTCTGCTTGGGGGACAACCCCAACAATCAAATCTGGAGAAGAAGGATACAAACCAAACCAGGAGTATGAACAAATGTCTTACCTGTTGGAAACCATGCCACCCTTGGGAGAGCACTGAGAAATTCTTTGAGTATCCTTTTATCATTGTGAATGTTCACTTTGTTTAAAACAATAATCTTTGAAAAATTTTGTTTTTAAAACAATGATATTTTATCAATTAAAACATGCAAAACATTTGTTGAATTGAAACAAATAAGAGTGCAAATAATTGGATAAAAAGCTCAAATTTATTTGATGGAATGGTAGTCTGCAAATGGCAAGACTCCATAGATCTGTACAAATTTGAAATCAGTGATATATATTGGAAGAGGGCTACATTGAACATAATGATCCTTTCTCTACCAATTTGAATCTCGATGTATTCGAAGCTTCAGTTGACGACGAATCGAGAATCCTCTGACGAAAAGACAGCTGGTGAAACAGAAAGTCTTGTCAGGATGCAGTTACTTGCCGAATCCCTAATTCTTGCCTAGATTGCCCCAGAGTGAGGTACTCAATCTAGCGGGATACAAATATGCTTTTTTATCAAGTCTCTAACTTTTGCCTAGATCACCCATGCGGGTTCTCCATCGAGACGCTCATTTTTGCCTAAGCCGCCCTTTCGGGTTTTCAACTTAGCAAGCTATTCTGTTTTTCATTTGCATTTACTTTTTTTCTAGGCAAAGTATCTCTTAACTGCATCTGAATTCACAGGACGAGTGAAATCCTCCCCATCCATTGTTGTAAGCATCAAAGCTCCGCCTGAAAAGGCTCTCTTAACAACATATGGACCCTCATGGTTTGGAGTCCACTTGCCCCTGGAATCGGGCACGAAAGACAAGACTTTCTTGAGCACAAGGTCACCTTCTCGGAACACACGAGGCTTGACCTTCTTATCGAATGTTTTCTTCATTCTCTGCTGATATAACTGCCCATGACACATGGCGGTTAATCGCTTCTCTTCAACCAAATTCAGTTGGTCATAACGCCTCTGAATCCATTCAGCATCAGTCAACTAGGGACTTTGAGGGTATCAGGCTTCTTTTATTCCTTTTTTTTTCTATTTGAAATTTTTTTCCTGATTTTTGCTTTTACTTTGATTTTTTCACCCTCTTCTTTTGTTTTTTTTTTACATTACATTTGTAATGCCCCAGTTTGACTGATGCTGGGTTCTTGAGACGCAGCTGAATGATCTGCTTTTTATTGCTCAAGTGTTCGGGTAATCTCATCAGGAATCCCCTTCAACATCATCTTCCTCTGCTCCGAATACAAGGAATTCAAGATTGGGAGATGGCGTTGGATCATTATGTTCAATGGGTTTAGAAATCCCTGCATAATGATTCTGGATAATGAAAAGCTTTTGAATTTTAAACAAGCAAATCATTTATGCAGATGAAAAAGCTGTTTTTGTTTTTCATGGTTTTTTGTGATCACTGATTTCATGCAAAAAGCAAAAAGTGAAAACAAATGGAAAAACAAATGTTTAACAATGCATTAATTGAATGAAAACGTCATTGTATTAAATGTTGCCAACAATGTCATCACTTCTCCTTTTGGCATGGGAGAAGGGTTTCGAACAAAGTGAACAATTACTCTGATCTATGGATAACTGTTGGAACATCCACAGCGACCCAATTGTGGCAGACACCACCAGGAATAACAAAATTGCTCATATCCTCTGCATCTTCTTCAATGATAGCAGCAGCTTCCTCTTCAACGGACTGATCATCATGGATGAATCCTCCACTTGTGAACAGACCGTGCTCATTATATGCCCCAGAACAATAGCCAATGCCAGCCCGGGACTTGTTGTCTTCTAGCTCAATTACTTTCCCTAAACCAGCAACTGCACCACGTTCAATGGCCAGTTTTGCATCACGGTAGGAAGCGAATGAAGGAGACTTCTTCTCTATAGGTTCATCAATAGATAAAGCTTGGAACGGAGTTCCAACTTCATCCTCTGCATCAATATACGAGAAAGAAGACAGGTGGCTAACCAGGAGAGCCTTTTCTCCCCCTACCACAACCAGTTTTTTGTTTTTCACAAACTTCAGCTTCTGGTGTAGGGTGGACGTCACGGCGCCAGCCTCGTGAATCCATGGTCTGCCAAGGAGACAGCTATATGATGGGTGGATGTCCATTACCTGGAAGGTAACTTGGAAATCACTTGGGCCTATCTTGATAGGGAGATCAACTTCCCCAATGACGGTCTTGCGCGACCCATCGAAAGCTTTCACAACAACCCCACTCTGTCTCATAGGAGGACCTTGATATGACAATCTGGAGAGTGTGGATTTAGGCAACACATTAAGAGATGATCCAGTGTGCACCAACACGTTGGACATAGCATCAGATTTACAGTTCAGAGATATGTGTAAGGCCATGTTGTGGTCTCTTCCCTCCTCAGGGAGATCAGCGTCACTGAAACTCAGAGTATTGCAAGCGGTGATGTTTGCAACTATACTGTCAAACTGTTCAATAGTGACGTCGTGATCAACGTATGCCAGATCCAATACCTTCTGCAGAGCCTCTCTATGGGGTTCAGAATGCAACAGTAAGGATAATATGGAGATTTTGGAAGGCGTGTGTAGAAGCTGGTCTACCACGTTATACTCGCTCTTCTTGATGAGCCTCAGCATCTCATCAGATTCTTCATTCGAAATGCCACTCGGGCCAGCTGAAGAAGTAGGAGTTTTTTGTGTTGAGGAGGGTCTGGCGACATCAAGTGTCGGATTCTGACTATTGACGGCAGTCCCAACTGGACGCTCAGAAGGCTCAGAAGCAACAGGAGCCTTAGCAGGCGCAGAGAATACTCGACCACTCCGGGTCAGGCCGCTTACATCGGCAATATTGGTAACAGCAGTTGATGGCAAAGGCGCTTCGACCCCATCTTGCACAGCAACTGGGTTGTATCTGAACGGCACAGCTTTATCAGATGAATACGGCACAGGGCCGGCAGGTTTAATCACAAGGGAAGAAGAAGTCTTCGGCTTGCTGCTATCGTAGAGAATAACAACAGGCTCTGGTAACTTGAACACTGGAGATATAACATTAACCTCAGGTTCGTCCTCATCGACATTGCGATTCTGGAGAATCTCAATGGTCCCTTCGTCTAACAATTCTTGCAATTCTCTTCGCACCTGATTGCAACCCAAGCGGTTCACTGAACAGATACGGCACTTATCGTGGTCATGTTCCATATAACTGTATTGACACAACAAACGGTGCAGCTCCACCAACGATTGTCGAATATGGCTCACATATTTGACTTTATATTTCCCAGGGCATCCCTGGACCATATTCACAGACTTCCCATGCGAAGGCAATGGGTTCTTGGTAACATTTGGGCCCGAATCTTCGAAGCTCAAAATTCCACATCTCATAAGGTCCTGGACCTTAGTCTTGAGTGGATAGCAGTTCTCGACGTTATGGCCAGGGGCACCGGAATGATAAACGCAGTGTTGATCCGGTTTGTACCACCACTGTGGATTAGCAGGAATAGCAGGAGGATCCCTGGGAGTAACCAATTTTCTCTCCAACAAGGAGGGATAAAGCTCTGCGTATGACATGGGGATAGGATCGAAGCTGATCTTTTTCCGGTCATAACTCAAATTGGCTTGATTTGTTGTGCTTCCACGAGGCTAGTAGGCCTGTTGCTGTGGGCGTTGCTGTTGCTGATACTGTGGTTGCTGATACTGTTGCTGAGGTTGATATTGCTGATGCTGGGCAGCGAGAAGTTGCTCCATCAGGGCGCCAAGTCTGGCGACTTCATCCCTCAGTTCACGGTTCTCTTGTTCTAGCTGATCCATTACTCTTGCAGAATTGGCTCGGGTGTAATACCGGTGAGTCAGCTTGTCTTCAAAATAAATGAAGAACACAGAGTTAGGACAGGGAGACCAGAAACAAGGGTACCTGCTTATGCAACATGATGCATGAAATGCTTGTGCGGATGCTCTGTTTTATTTTCAAGGAACCCTTAGGGTATTATTTGCAATATTTTGAGTATTTAAGCATTTGGAATTTCACATGGAAAATATCTCATTCAATATATTGGACAAAGAAGTACATCAATTTGATTCAATTACAAGGAGAAAAGGAAAACAACATCCTATGGATCCCTAGGAGCTCTGGATGCTGGAAGACGAGAAGTGCACAGCTTCTTGATCTCTCTCTCATAAGCTGCTTCCATATCTGCCTTTGCCTTAGCAAGCTGATCGTACTTCCTCTTCCAAAACTTGGAAGACTGAGGAAGCAAAGAAGTCCAAGTGTCGTTCGGATCATCGATCACCTGATGCTCAAGAAACTCGATCAGAGCATCCTTCTCCTTAATCTGTTGCAGCAATTCCTCTCTTTCACGGATCCAGGCACGTGAAAGGTCTTCTTCTCTCAACTCCTCTACACGTTGGATAGGGAGGGTTGAAGGCCCAGCCACATCCAAAGGTGTAGGTCTCGGATAGTCGTATGGCATCAGGTAGGTGGCAGCTCTCTGTCTGACCCAAGAAGTATATGGCTCCAAAGCAATGCAATTCTTCGGACCCAACTCGTTCCTACTCTTCTTATGGATACTGCGCCAAGCGCGGACAAATCTGGCTTTCAGGCCTTGGGGATCTTTACCCTCCTGAAAGAATACACCTTCTAACAGAATGTTATGAGGTTTATCCTTTAGGGGGAACCCGAGCTGACGACGTGCGAGTATAGGATTGTAGCTGATCCCACCACATGTACCAAGAAGAGGCACATTCGGGAACTCACCACAATAGTCGATAATCTGAACGGTATCATACGCGCGATCGTACCAAGAGATATCATCATTAGTGAGAGACATGAGCCTCTGGGACCACCGTAGACATCCCTTGTTCTCCTTAAAAGCAATGGTCTGCGGCAAGTGCGAAATAAACCACTTGTACAGCAAAGGTAGACAGTAGACAATAACTCCACTACCCTTCATATTCCTCAGGTGCAGAGAGAAATAGGCATCGCCCAACAAAGTCGGGACTGGATTAAGAACTGAGAAGATCCTAATAGCATTCATGTCCACGAACTTGTCGAAGTTGGGAAATAGCACTAATCCATAGATGAGTAATACAAACAAAGCCTCAAAGGCATCCTCACTCCTGGCTTCTCCATAAAAGGTAGCTTGAGCGACAAGGAACTCGGAAGAAAAACCCTGAATTCCACCTTTGGTAATCAGATTAGCTTTGATCAGGTCTTCATCTATATGCAACAGACTAGCAATCTCACGAGCAGATGGAATACTCTCTAGGCCACTGAACGGCACTTGATCCAGAATCGGGATTCCAATAATATGAGAGTACTCTTCCAAGGTTGGCAACAGCTGGAAGTCCGGGAATAAGAAGCAGCGATACAGCGGATCATAGAACTGGGCAAGAGTGCTCATCAAGCCCTCATCAACTTGAGTAGTCAGCAGAGGCAGAAGCTTCCCATACCGAGCTTTGAAACCCAAGGGATCTAGTACATAAGATGTCAGATTCCTTAACTCTTTTACATCTGGTTGTCTGAAACTGTACTTCTTTGTATGCCTTTTTGGTCTTTCCATGTCTGAAAATTTTGCAAATAAGCCCTTTTAAGTTCCTTGAAAATTTTCTCTTTTTTTTCGGTGACATGAAATGTGGATGAATGCATGAATGTATGAATGCAACAATCACACTCAAGGATCAAGCAAAGCACTCCAAACAAAGGTCATGGGAAAGCTCAACGTATCCCTAATATCAATCATCCATTTTGGTGGATTTAGGTTTTCACCTTATCAACACCCAAGTTCCATTGATATTAACGGTACATGAACCGGCTCTGACATCCCTAATATCAACCATCCTTCTTGGTGGATTTAGGTTTTACACCTTATCAACACCCAGGTTCCATTGATATTAACGGTGTCTGAACGACTCAACCATGAATCACGGGTTTGTTGATAGTCACGAGCATGGAGTCTTGGTTAGGAACCACCCAAAGGGAGTGTACTAGGGTTTAAACCTGCCAGACATGTTCTACCAGAGGTTCCCATAATCATCGTCCCATCTTTCGAATATTATCGGAGGAACGAATACTCGTATTCCAAAAATATTCTCAAGAGAGACTCTTATGAGTGTAGTATCGCGTAACAATCGCATCAGATCTGACATCTGAACGACCTCCGCACTACGTCCTAAAAATAGGCCAAGATGGGTTTGGTAAACTAAGGTCCTTGGCTTCTAAGGCACATGATTGAAGGAATAATGCCTAACCACAAATAACTTGTGTGACATTATTAATCCAACATGACCTCCACCAAGTGAATGGACTCGCAAGTCAACTGGCTAAGGAATACTCCACACCAGTCAACAAGACTATGCCATTCTCCTATCCTAGAGTGCACTCGAGTTCGGGTATAGAACTCATCTCACAGAGATCACCAAAGCAAACAGCAATTGTATATCAAGCAATTCAAACATTACAATCAATACAGTTATCCCAAATTGTACAAAAATATGTCAAATAACAAATAATAATATATCACACAACAATGGTGAAAAGTTGGCAATACCACCAAGGTCTGCTCCCCAGCAGAGTCGCCACTTTTCTGTAGCGGTGTATTCGTTACTATATGATCTATTGATTAAATCACAAGCAATGTATACAATGAATTAGAGTCGCCACCGCACTTTTATTTATCCTAAGGACTGGTTAAAAAGCGAACAAAAACCTAAGAAGTTTTACACGTAGAAAACTAATGAAAAAGATCAGAGATCGGGTAAGGGGTAAATTACGCAGAGGGAAGGTGTTAGGCACCCAATGCGTCCTAGGTACTCCTAGGGAGCCCTTTTCACAATTGTTGTTTGAAATTTATTATTTGTCATGACATAAGTATTGTGCAAACATGATTGGGATGATGAGGAAAGAATGTACAAATTAATTATTTTTGTGTTTGAACGGATGAACCCGTTGCCTACGTACCTTCCATCAAAGGTAAGGATCAAAACGCCGTAGTTCGGCTAAAAGATTTCCAAACATTTGTGAGTTCATTTTAAAACAAAAGCACTAAGGTTTTACGTTATCCACGGGAGAAAACTCAACCTTATGAAACAACAAGTCCACCATGTGAGAAAAACTTCAACTTGCTAGTGAGGGGTTAACCCTATAATAAGCAAGGAAGACTTACAATTCAATCAACTAAGGACAAATAGGTGAGATTAATATCAACCAACTAGGATAAATCAAGCCTATGGCTAATGTATGAAAACTTAATAAGCATGGACAAAGCCACAAAATCATTTGAATGAGTGAAGTTAATTGATTTGGAATTATTTACAAAGTGGGGTCAAAGTATGATTAAAGTCAATTCAAAGAAGCATTTACAAAATGGAGTTTGGAAAATCATGGACTTAAGGTCCAAGTTTCTAATTTGAAAAAGGGTGAGAATGTTTGCACAACATTTATTTCAAAGTTTTAAAACATGTGTGGAAAGGTTTAGGACACAATGGGATGAATGGAATAGAAGAGTGAATGTAAAACTTCTTAGGAGGGTCCACCTCTTGAAATCATATAGAAGATGATTCAAGTGGGTCCTTAGGAATAGGCTACAAATGAGCAATAATATGAACATGGTAACAGATGAAAGTAAATAAAAGCGGATACTGGATGCCACTCAATGGTCTTATACCTGTCTCCTAAAACAAGTAAGGATATCAGAAGCCACTCTATGGACTTACACTAATCTCCATCAGAATAAAACAAAAAACAAAACAGGGAAATCAACTGCCAATCCATCTGGACTTATGTTAACCTCCACAGTATGATCCTAGGAATACAAATGCCACATCACATGGACTTACAATGAATCCTCACATACAACAGCAATGCTCAAACAAAGAGCAAAGAAGATATGAGTGACCAATGAGGTCTTACACTCTATCTCTTCCATATCCTAGGAGCAAAAGCCAATCTACATGGACTTACAATTGTCCTCAATGGGAAAACAACAATGCGTCACAAAGACAAATGAAATGATCATGCACTAATGGCAAACAATGATGATGAATGCACAATGGCAAACTCAAGTAATCATGTATAAATGAATCAAGTAATCAATCACATAAATTCAAGTAGCACACACTATAACCATTCAATTAGGCTCAAACAAAAGGGTGAGGCATTAAAGCCAGCTGGAATAGGGTTAAAGTTGCTCTTAACCTTGCCATTGAGGGGCTAAGGTGAAGCAGATGAAAGGATATGAGGGGTGTGCCTCATCACTCTTATCTCTGGTCAGAGAGAGTATTGAATATCAGAAGGTGTGGGAGTTCAGAAAGATGGAACTCTCTCCACATATTAGACTCGATAGATCTTGGGTTTGGATCTCAATGCTACAACCATGTAATGGGAGCAAGGAGAAGACTCACAGAATAGTGGGAGATAGGCTACATATCTCTTATATCCACCAATTGCCTCAAATGAGGACTTTTCCTGCTTGGGACAAACATAAACAATCACAAACATTGCCTCTTAAGGAGGACTTCAGACAGTTTGCCCGGCCAAATAACAGGCCGGGTCTCCAGACTACATGAAGAATAGAGAGTCTACCTCAATGCAAATTGCTATTTAAGCAAAGCAATGCAAGTTCTTAAGAGAACTGAGCAACTAAGGGTACCTGCAATCAATCAAGTATCATCAGTACTCAGACAGACAACAATAAACATAATGATCAATCAACAATGTACAGTCAAACAATAATGTGCATAGCACCAAGCTCAAGTAGCCCAAGCACCCTACAACACAAACCAATTAGTTCACAATAGTCAAAAGAAATAACTCAATCATGAATCAACCTCCTTAAGGCATTAGCTTTTTAACCTGAAAAGTCAAAGTCAAGCTCAAACATAAGTAACAAGACCACTAGGACAAGCCTAGGGTCCAAAGGAGGGAAAAAACTTAAAACAGCAAGTGAATCATGATTCAAAGTCAAGATAATTCAATTAATAAGAGCCTCCAATTGGTCTCATATCCAAACTATGCACTAATTTCATTTTATGCACATATTAAGGCAAAGTAAGCAATGTTGCATCACATATGGACAACCAGAATGATTTCAATCCAAAAAAATATCAAAACAATACAGTAAATTCCACAAAAATTATATCCTAAACAGAGGGCATTCAATGAGCTACACATCAATTTTCATGCCATTTGGACAAAAGGAACTATGGGAATTAAATCAACATGTTAAAGCATGCAAAAACACAACCAAATTAAGTCACCAAAATGAGTATCAACCTCAATCCATTGGTAAAACAGTGAAATCAAATTAGAAATGAGTGGGACCAAAGCCAAATTAAAGCTTAATATGTTAGGAAGCACTCCATAAATTTTCATGTTCATAGGATAAGGGATGAGTATTTAATGACACATGTACATTTGTCACTCATAAAACAAACCAAAATTGCTAAACAGCAATCAAAAATCCAAATCAATTAGAAAACTGATCAATTAAATCCACAAAAATTCAGGGTGAAACCTAACATCAACATTGTATCTCATGCAAAAAATCAGGGCCATAGGCCTAGGGGAAGCATGGAAAAGTAAATCATGAACTCAGCATAGCATAGTGTGACACATATTGTCACACTCAAAAAGAATAAATCATATCTAATAGACCAGAGGTCTAAAATTTACAAATCATATATCAAAATCTCCAGGAATGTGTCAAGAATCATCATATGAATTTTCAATTAATTTGGAGCTAGCATGAATATTTGGTGATTAAAATGGTAAAACACATGAATATTGCACACATGTCAAAAATCAATATACCATTCAAAATTCTACCAGGCACAACTTACACTACTATGCCTAAAAAATTCTAGAGGAAATTCTGAATCCAACAAAAAAAATTCCACCTAATTTGGATTAAGAATGAGTTAATTAGGATTTTTTGAAGATTGGTTAAATATTGAAATAATTATCTAAGTTTAAATGAAATTAAATTAATTCAGCATGGCAAACTTGTAATTACTTGCGCCATAGCCAAAACGACGCAGTTTCATTAAACTGCATGTCAGCACGCTATTGGTCCATTCCGGAGGGAAACAAGATTCAAATGCGCGGCCAGGGAACTGAAGATCAAAACACGAATTTTCCAGAAAACTCCAAGAACATCAACGTGTTCTTCATGTTCATACCGGTAAACAGCAAATCATCACAAAAATCATCATGCCATATATGGATCGAATCCTCATTCCACCTAGATCATGGATCTAACAATGATTTGACCTAAATCTAATCATGCTTCACGGATCGAGCCAAGAAAGTTTCACAGTCGAACATTCAAATCCACATAACTTCATCAATACCTAACGAAAATTCATGATCTAAGTTGCAGTGTAATCTATGTTCCACGATCTACCTAAACCACATGCTGATTTCAAGAATCGAAGGATTCGAAATCTCACCTTATGAATGTGCAGTTCGTGTTCTTGAGCTTTTCGAACCTCCAATTGTCAAAACAGATGTCCTATGGTGTTGTGGAAGATGAATGCAAGTAGAAGTTTAGCTCGACACAGCTTGATGATGTAGAAACTTCAAGATGCCATGGATGAACAAGGTGATGACAGTTGCGGTTTAGCCAAGTTCTTCAAGATTTCTCCTGCAACAGTTCCTCGATAACACCTCCAAATCCACAATTGACTTTGCAGTTGACTTTTCTAGGGTTTTGGATGACTGGGCCATGTTCTGATGAATTCCAAGCCTCTTTCAATTGAGATCTTAATTCCAAATGGTATCACAAGTTATATGAACTCTTTATGAATGATCATGGTGTCCAAATTCTCAAGAATGGCCACCATCTATTGCTCAATGGCTGATTTTGACTGATTGACTGATGATTGTTTCAGCTGCAAGAAACAAGGTTAGATGACAATATTTTTGTACTTTTGGTTAGTAGACATATGAAAAGCAATGATATACAATGCAATACATGCTTGGTGATCAAGAACCACACTCACAAGGTAACCCATCCACTAGGAGGACAGCTAGGGTATGCAATGATCCTTGAGGCCATGATATGATATGATATGGGCCATGAGGGATCTTAGGGCCAAAATTGGGGTCTTACAAAATCCACCTCCAAAGCTTAAAAGCTTTGCACTCCAGTGCTTGGTTCTATATGAAGGTGTGAAAAACACAAGAAAATTGGGGTTTGAATTGGGGCTTTAAAAACAAATGCTTTTTACCAATTCAAAAACACTACTTAAATGTTAATAGCAAAGAGATAAAAACATAAGTATTTTTATCATGGTTCGCTTGAAACTCAAAGCTACTCCAGTCCACTCGTCAAGGTGATTTCGCCTTATACACAAGGACTTGATCCACTATAATTAACTGTTTACAATAATCACAAAGAATAACCTTATTTTTCTTCTCAAGGATCCAATTATACCCTATTCTCCTTAAGGAATCACAAAGAATGTCATTCTTTGTCTTCACAAGGATCCCACTATACCCTAGTCTTCTTAAGAAATCAAACAAATAGTTTGAAAGAGTTTGTGTGTTACAAGTTTCTTATGTACAAGCATATTTTACACAAATGAATTACAAACACTTAAAGAAAAATTGTATACAAAATTGATAGCTTTTCACAAAGAAAATAGACTTGTCAAATTATTGTAGCACTTCAGCTTTTTTCTTTAAGTCTCCAAGTCCTACTTATATAGTATAAGAAGACTGTTGGAGGGAAAAATGGGAAAACCAAATAGAGCGGTTGTCCACTGTTGGATGGTAAAAAGAGTGATACTGCGTACTTTCCTTCGCCCATAAATTAAGTGACATGTGTGATGTATAGTATAGTCTTTGCCCATGATATCAGGTAGTGGAAATAATATTTGATTTTTACTATGTACTATTTGATCATGTACTCATTTGATCTTATCTTCAAGTTCATTGGCTTCTAATGAAAGTTGATGAAGCATGAAATGAAGAAACATAAAGTTGGATTTAGAAACTTCAAAATCGTTGGTCAGAACCTTGATAGCGTCAACAGTCTAGCTTGAGATCTTATGAATTTTTAGAATCTTCAGATCTTTAGTTAGAACCTTGATAACCTCAACATCTGGCTTGAGATCTTCAGAATCTTCAGCTTAGTAAGACAACTTCAGAAGCTTACCATTCTTCCGAAGCTTAGTAACACAGTTAATTTGAAATAATTCCACCGATTATTTTGACTACAAAACAAAAATAATTAAATAAAAATTAGGCCCAAAAATCCACGAAAATATAAATTGAACGCATTAAAATGATCAGCACGAAATAAACTTCTCGGAAACATACAAGTTTTGATCAAATTTTAAAATAAAAATTGATCGGTTAAAAGGCTTAAGCTTATTAGAATGCGATCGAAAAAGTAGTCGAAAAAATAAAATGAGTATGTCAGGTTAAATTACGCGAACCATAAATTAATAAGACTAACATTTGCAAGCTCGATTTAGAAATGTTTCACCCGCTAACTAAACGTACAGTTGAGAAACGATTCGGCCGGTTTGTCTATAGATCCGAAAATTTATTCTGGTTAATATTCTAACCGTTATACGAAATGAAATACATGTTGTGATGGGTAGAAAATGAAGATGTCTTGTGAATGCCTTAAACTATTGATCGAATAATTATGAATAGACAATCAGACATAATGGAATCGCTCTTGGACCATTTATTTATGATTCTCAATTACAATTAAACCCCTACAAAGATTCAGATGACGATAATACTCCTGATTGTCACCTTCTGAATCTCTAAAACATGATGAAATAGAATTGGCGATACATTGGGATTGAGAAATCAAGACTTTTGACTTCTTAATCAACAGATGACTGAATGAATGTCATCAAGACCAGATAAAATGCTAGAACTCCTGACTTTTCATCTAAACCCTGATGAATTCTTTTAACTGAAAGAATGTGTGATAAAAATGAAATTATTATGTTATGATGATGCAGGTGAAAAACTTATGGTAAAATTTAGGATATGACAATTAGTACATAAACAAATTCTTGGGCATTCCCTTCGGTTGTAATCCTAGAAGATGTGAAATGTGAAAGTCGTTAATCAATACCCTTAAGAGGAAGCTAACGATTTGGAAGTGTTGAAGTCTCTCAATCAGAGGTAGAGTTTTTCTTTTGAATTTGGTGCTCTCTAGTCTTCCGATGTTTCTCATGTCGTTTTACAAAGCACCTAAAAAGATTATTAAAGAGATAAATAAAATTAAAAGTAGATTCTTGTGGCATGGTTCCTACGACAAGAATTAAATTCATTGGATAAAGTATAGTAGCGTTTGTAAATCAAAAGAAGAAAAAGGTTTGGGTGTTAGACACTTTGAGGTCTTCAATGAAGCTCTCCTTTTTAAATGGAATTGGAGGTTCTTGCCAGAAGACAATGCCATTTGGAGGGAACTTTTGACACCAAGGTACAGTAATTTACAACGGCAAGTCATGGAAAGGGCAGCCCCAAGAGGTTCTAAAAACTTCTCAAATTGGCAGAAAGATATTCATTTGTTGATAGGGAATTTTCTGTTGAGAAAGAATTGGTTCGTGGAGAATATTTCGATCAAAGTTAGAGATGGAAATACGATTATGCTTTGATATTATAGGTGGTTAGGATGTTTGCCTTTAAGGTTTTCCTTTCTTGAGTTGTTTCAGGCGTGCACAGACAAAGACACAATGATAGCAGATGTCGGGGCCTGGGTCGACAGAAGCTGATGGTGGTATGTTTTCGTTGTGTCTAGTGCTGACAGTGCAGAACTGGTAAATCAAAGTGCAGAATTTACGGAAATTTTGAAAGGTATATTGCTATCTCTTGGGACTATTGATGTTCTTAGATGAAGAAATAATATTGATAATGTTTTCTTTATCAAGTGTTGTTACTCAAAGCTGAATGTTGTGGTTGAGGAGGATAAATATGATGAAGAGGTGTTATTAGCTTTGAAACAAGTTTGGCAAACTAGTGTCCCTTCCAAAATAAATAAAAAAATTGTTAGGAAAGTTTTATTGGATAGAATACTAACTAAAGAGCAACTTGCAAAGAGAGGAATGATTCATATTAGTCATGAAAAAGTTTGTGTGTCTTATTTCGACAAAACAAAACTCTTTTTCACTTATATTTTGGCTCTAGAGTTAGCAAGAAGGCCTGAGAGAGAGTTTTCATTTGGTTGGGCACGGAGGTAGCGGACTCCGATAATTGCGTTCGTAATATCTTTGATTTTCGTGTGGTTAGGAGAAGGAAGGTGAAGAGGGCGAATGCAAGTTTGATTTGGATGACAACGGTTTGAAGCCCATCTATGGTTGATGGGAAATGCAATAATGTTCAACAATGTTATTACCTCTATTAATGATATTGTCTCTAATATCAAATTCTTGTCTTGATTTTTGTTAGCTTTTGAAAATAATTATAGGGTGAAGTTTGACTATTATGTTTGGTGTGTTAGTAATTGAAAATTTATAAACTTGTGATGTACATATATTGGGTTTGAGTATCCCGTGTACTCTAATATTTTATTATAAAAATAAATTGAAAAAATACAAAGATGATGATGACTAGATGTCCAAAATTTTGACGAGATAGAAAAATCAAAACATAGAAAGATCTACTTTAGGTGCCTTATTTCCAAACAACAACTTCAAGTCATTTTCTAAAGGTGTCAAATTTAAGTCCAATTCCAAACACATAACCCTTTTGCTATTTGATCGTTTCAAAACTGAAGAAGATTTTGCTATCACTTGATAATTCATAGAAGATGAAGAAAACCCTTCATTATTAATTCTATGTCTTCTCATATGTCCACCCAAAGCTTGACCCAATTTAAATTCTTGTCCACAAATTGAACACTCGTGCATTTTTGGTTGCTTATTAGTATGATTATTTCCTTCGAGTGTTTCTTCTCTTTCAAGTTTGACTTTCTTGTGACTTGTCCTATGACCACCAAGTGCTTGAAAAGATGAGAATTTGCGATTGCAAGTTTTGCACTCAAACTCCATTTAAGAATATGTTTTGTTGTTTTCTTGTTGATGGGTACGATGAGAAGAGAGTAACTTTAGAGTTTTTGCTAAATCTATGCTCTCTTTTTCTACTTCATTTTCTCTCTGTCTCTTCATCATGAGTATGATTATGAGTGTTTAATATTGCATGAAATGGTTTAGTATTAATGAGGAACACTTGAAATAAAACACGTCGTATATATAGTCAAAAAGGAAAACGTGACCAATGGGTTTTATTGTTCGACTTAGATACCAAGCAAAGTAAAAATTAAAGATAAAAGAAACTAAGCAAAGTCTTTTTAGCTCAACTTGTGAATGAAAGAATATACTAGTCATAAAAATAATAAGTTGGAGTTTTTGACTTATTGTAAATGACGTGAATACCCTCAATGCTTACGTAATTGTTGAACATAAACAACCTCCATTTTATGTCAGAACATTCTTCTACAGTTTCTATTAGTATAACAAATAAATATTCATTCGTAAAAAAAAAATTATGATGAAAGGGCATAACAACTTCTGATTAATAGCTAGTATATTCATGTGATGTTATGTTGTTGTTGGGTGATGCGCGTGCGTCAAGAGAGGAAGAGAGAATGGGGAAAGAAGAAAGAAAAATAATGAAAACAAAATGGAAAGAAGAAGAAGGAGGCAAGGGAAAGAAGGAAAAGTTTATGAGTTTTAACCAAGGTGAAGAAGAGGAGGAAAAAACAGGCCAAATGCCATTTTTCTAATGGTCATAATTTTAATTAATTTTAAAATGATCAGTACAGAATAAACTTCTCGGAAACATACATGTTTTAACCAAATTTTAAAATAAAAATCGATCTGTTGAAAGACTCAGGCTAATTGGAATGCGATCGAAAAAGTAGTCGAAAAAACAAAACGAGCATAATAGATTAAATTACACGAACCGTAAATTAATAAGACTGACATCTGCAAGCTCGATTTTGGAATTTTCCGCCAACTAATTCAACGTACAATTGAGAAACGATAGATCGGTCTGTCTGTAGATCAAAAAAATTATTCTAGTTGATATTTTAAGCGTTATGCGGAATGAAATACATGTTGTGATGAGTAGAAAATGCAGACGTCTTATGAATGCATTGAACTACTGAGCAAATAATTGTGAATAGACAATCAGACACAATAAAATCGCTCTTGTACCATCTATTTCTAATTCTCAATTACAATTAAACTCCTACAAAAATTTAGATGACGATAATACTCCTGATTGTCACCTTCTGAACCTCTGAAACACAATGAAATAGAATTGATGATGCACTGAGATTGAGAAATTAAGACCTTTGACTTCAAAATCAATAGATGGCTGAATGAATGTCATCAAGACCAATGTCAGAACTCCTGACTTTTTATCTAAATCCTGATGAATGTTTTTAACTGAAAGAATACGTGATAAAAATGAAACTATTATGCTATGCTGATGTAGGCAAAAAACTTAGGGTATGACAGTTAGTACATACAAAAAGAAATTGGGCATTCTCATCGGTTGTAATTCTAGAAGATGTGAAATATGGAAGTCATTAATCAATACCCTTAAGAGGAAGCTGACAGTTTGGAAGTGTAGAAGTCTCTCAATCAGAAATAGAGTTGTTATTTTAAATTCAGTGCTCTCTAGTCTTCTGATGTTTCTCATGTCGTTTTACAAAGCACCTAAGAAGATAATTAAAGAGATAAATCAAATTCAAAGTAGATTCTTATGGCATCGTTTCGAAGACAATAAAGGAATTCATTTTATAAAGTAGAGTAAAATTTTCAAATCAAAAGAAGAAGGAGGTTTGGACGTTAGAAACTTTGAGATCTTCAATGAAGCTCTCCTTTTTAAATGGAAGTGGAGGTTCTTTCCGGAAGACGATGCCATTTGGAAAGAACTTTTGACAATAAGGTACGGTAATTTATAGCAGCAAGTCATGGAAGGGGCGGTCCCGAGAGGTTCTAAAAACTTCATAAATTGGAGGAAAAATATTCATTTGTTGAGAAGGAACTTTTTGTTGAGAAAGAACTGGTTCGCGGAGAATATTTCGATGGAAGTTGGGGATGGAAATACGATTCTTCTTTGATATTATAAGTGGTTAGGGTGTTTGCCTTTAAGGTTTTTCTTTCTGGAGTTGTTTCAGGCGTGCACGGACAAAGACACAATGATAGCAGATGTCAGAGTCTAGGTCGACGGAAGCTGGCAGTGGCATGTTTTCGTTGTGTCTAGTTCTGACATTGTAGAACTGGTGAATCAAAGTGCAGAAATTGACAGAAATTTTGAAAGGAATATCGCTATCCCTTGACACTATTGATGTTCTTAGATGGAGAAATAATATTTATGGTGTTTTCTCTGTCAAGTGATGTTACTCAAAGCTGAATGTTGTGGTTAAGGAGGATAAATATGATGAAGACGGCGAATGCAAGTTTGATTTGGATGACAATAATTTGGAGTCTTTCTATGGTTAATAAGGAATGCAATAATGTTCAATAATGTAATTATCTCTATTAATGATGTTGTCTCTAATATCAAATTCTTGTCTTGATTTTTGTTAGCTTTTGAAAATGATTATAGGGTGAAGTTTGACTATTATGTTTGGTGTGTTAGTAATTGAAATTTTATAAACTTTGTGATGTACATGTATTGGGTTTGAATATCCCGTGTAATATTTTACTATAAAATAAATTTTAAAAAATTGAAAAAGTACAAAGATGATGATGACTAGATGTCCAAAATTTTGACGAGATAGTAAAATCAAAATATAGAAAGATCTACTTTAGGTGCCTTATTTCCAAACAACAACTTCAAGTCATTTTCTAAAGGTGTTAAATTTAAGTCCAATACCAAACACATAACCCTTTTGCTATTTGATCGTTTCAAAACTGGAGAAGATTTTGATATCACTTGATAGTTCATAGAAGATGAAGAAACCCCTTCATTATTAGTTCTATGTCTTCTCATATGTCCACCCAAAGCTTGACCCAATTTGAATTCTTGTCCACAAATTGAACACTTGTGCTCTTTTGGTTCCTTATTTGTATGATTATTTCCTTTGAGTGTTTCATCTCCTTCAAGTTTGGGTTTCTTGTGACTTGTCCTGTGACCACCAAGTGCTTGAAAAGATGAGAATTTGCGGTTGCATGTTTTGCACTCAAACTCAACTTGAGTATATGTTTTGATGTTTTGTTGTTGATGAGTACGATGAGACGAGAGTAGCATCAGACTTGTTGCTAAATCCATGCTCTCTTTTTCTACTACATTTTCTCTCTGTCTCTTCATCATGACAGTTTGTTTAATGAAGAACACTAAATAGCTTGTATTTATAAGAGAGGTAAAGTCAAAAAGGAAAACGTGGGGATCCAAATAGGTGTTTTGCATTATTGAGAAACCGAGTGAACGAACCTTAAACACTAAGCTACTTGTTGTACAAGTACGATTTTCCGCGAGACTTCCACTATTTTATACTATTCTTGTACACATTTGTTTGTGTAGAATAGTGCATGTCGTATGGGAGAGGGTATTTTAATCTATATCCATACAGCTGAAAAATTATAAAAAGTTTAAGTGCTGATGCATAGACAGTTCAAATAAAAGAAGCTGATATAAAAATAAAAAAAAATAAAAAAAGGAACTTATCTAGAATTTGTATTGACTAGTTGAGGATTCTAGAAAATAGAATAATGAAAATATGGAAATTTCAAATGATTGTCTAAGCTAAGTCCTAGACAAAAAAAAAAAAAAGCAAGCAAAGTCTTTTTAGTTCAACCTGTGAATGAAAGAACAATAATAAGTTGTCTTTTTGACTTATTATAATTGACGTGAATGCTTGCGTATTGCTTAGTGTAAAGTAACGAATATTTTTTAGGTAGAGTTTTTAATAATATTGTTTTTTTCAGCGTATAGCAGAATTCACATTTACTCCAAATTATTCAATGAATAAAAAGAATATAAATTCTTACGTATCCATCCATGAGTACCAGTATTTTGTAGTGAATGTGAATATTTCTTAAATTAAGAAACATCCAAATAAGTCTCAAGAATTTTTTATGCAAAATTTATTAAAAATTTTAACTCAATCTAAAATAAATTATTATAAAAAATTACATGACATTCCATACATAGATAATGAGTAAACATACAACAAAACTCTAAAGATAATAAAATACATTTTTATGCATGGCGTATGGGTGAGGGTATTTTTGGTCTGCATTCAACACAGACAACTGGAAAGTGTTGCACCAATTAGTTGTCTACAAAAATGAATTGATCAAATAAGTTGCAAAAACATGTTTTTCTTTGGGTTCTGATTGGTTGGTAGAACACTTTCACATCTAAAAATGAGTGCTATACTCCTTCACATGTCTTTAAGAAGTCAAATAAAAAAAAACAGCATATATTGAAAATGGAAAAATCTAACGTGTTGCATTGTACTTTCTGAAGTCTAAAATTACTAAAATAAAATAAAAACGATAGCTAGGCCACATTTAAGTACAAATACTACACAGCTCACAAGTTATGAACAGTCGCACATACTAAAAAAAATGAAAAATGTATTGACGGTTAAGAATTCTAGAAAATAAATTTTCCACACTAATTATAAATTATAAGTAGCTATACAACATTAATTAGTGTTCATTATATATATATATATATATATATATATATATATATATATATATATATATATATATATATATATATATATATATATATATATATATATATAAAAAGTTAATAAGTTATTTTCTCTCTGATTATTTGGATGAGTTTTGAAAACTCCCGTAAAAAAAACGCACAGACTTTTAGATTTTTAAATATTCTTTTATTTTGGTCACTTATTAAACTTAAATAACTTATTTTTTAAATTAATTATCGAAATAACCACATTTGATTATTATGCGTCAGTTGAACTAGCACATCTAATTGGCAATGCACTGAGGCGCTCAACCCATTGGCGCATGCATGCATTGCAAATGAACAGAGGCGTCAATGCCCTTGGGCATGCATGCATTGGCGCAAGCATGTAGGCATGTGAGTGTGCGTCACATGCATTGGCGCATGCATGTATCATGTGTGTGTGTGTGTATGTGCGCCTAAGGCAATGACGTATGCATGTGTGTGTGCTCTATAAATACATAACATATCTCCCATAACTTTTCACACAACTTCTTACCCTTCTTCCATTTTCCTTCAATCTCCTTGAATTTTCTTTTCTTTAAAATGTATGAATATTCATATATTCACAAGAGAAATGTCGATTTAATTTTTTCAGTAGTGCAACCTCCGATAAAGATCCGACTTTGGAATATAGAAACGTTCGATGATGTATACTAATTACAAAATTGCTTTGATGGTTGTAATCACATAGTTATGTTGCTGTAATCGCATATTTATGTTGTTTATGTGTTGTATTTGTTAGTGATGGTATTTTATTGGTTGTAGTTTGTTGTGTTATTGTTTAAGTGTTGCTTATGTGTTGTATGTGTTGTATTTATTTGTGCTGGTATTTCCTCACAAAGTTATCATATGAAATGAATGTTGTTTTTAATATAAAGTAAAAGAGTTACAATTAAAATTATCTTATTGTGCTTGTTCCAACACTGGGACAGTTAGTATGATTATGATCGGGTTGGCGACATGAACTCATAATCTAACCATTTTGTTCGCCGTATCCATTTCGGTTCAAATACGGGTGCTGTTTGGGCGGTCCTTTTTCTTTCTTCGCATTATTTCATTATGCCAGAGAATGTCCCTTTGATATGCAGGTCAATAATCCTCTTTTGCTACCATTGAAAAGCTAATTTTGTAAACATTGCAAAGGTTTATGGATTTGTAAACGTCGGATAGTAAGTAGGATGAATCTTGTCGAACCTTTGAACATTCCTCTATGACATGGGAGCAGGGCATACGTAAGGCTTGGAACTTTCCGCAGTCACACCAACCTCTATCCAGTTCCACTCGATAATGTCCCCTTGGTATGCCTTCATTGTGATTCATGGACTCAACAACATTGTACCAACCTTTAGTACGGTCAAACACCATGACCAGATGCGTGTTAGCTTTGGTAGATTCATCTTTAATGAATTTGACCCATTGTTAAAGAAACTTGTTGAAGAAGTCATACAAGATACCCAGATGAATTAGGGTTTCCAAGGCAAACAAACTCCAAACTCTTGATGATTTCTTGATCAAAATATCATGTGAAGAACATGGGGATCCATATATGATACTTAGAGCCAATGTGAATCATTTCTTGATTGAGCTCCTTGTATTGAGGGTCTTAAACCCTAGATATGAGCTGGATAGAACATAGGTGAGCATACACACTACCTACAAAAGCAACAAACTATACATTGATATATTTTTGGTATTTTGGTTAGTAAATAAAGAAAAACAAAGTATGATATAATCTAAAGTGCTTGGTGACCTCTCCCAATGCAAACCCAATGAATGAAGGATAAGGAGAATGCCAAAGTGTGGTCCCAATGCCAATGCATATGATGAGATAGCATGAGGGATCTTAGGGTCAAAATTGGGGTCTTACACTTGTAACTTAGAAGTAAACATTTCGGAAAGGTAATTGAATTGAAAAGAGTGGTTTAGAAATTAGTTTTGAAAACGAGATAACGACAAGAACATGCAATTAACAAAAGTAAAGCAATACGATGCAAGAAATAAGACTTGAAAATAAAAGAAGAATTGTGAGACGAGGAAAGTAACGTGCGAGTAAATAAACAAAGCGATATAATAAAAATGCGTAATATATTAAAAACCTGCTCTAAACGGAGGCTTGAATCTGGTACATAATAAATTGTTGAAGACTTGTAAAGAAATATAAATGGCAGAAAGATTAAACTGCGACAAAATAAAATGCTCCAAACATCGTACAAACTCAATGCTCTCTGGTGCTATAACTCCTCGATGTGATGAGTTATAACTTTAATCGGTAATTCTAGTGCTTAAGATTGTGCTAAGCTTGGATGCCTTGGAAAATGAAGCTTTTCACCTATTTATAGTGTTCCATGGTCCAAAATATCAAGTGAGAGGTTTCTTCATTCATGGGAGAGAATGTAGGAGTGCATGGAGTGAGTGGGAGACCAAGAAAGCCCACTTTCCAACCGTTTGGCCCTCACAAAGGATAGAGAACGCCATGCCAAGATGGTGAACTCCACCTTCCCAAAGTGTGGAAGAGTTGGTCAATTGACCGTTGGTGAGTGGGACACATCATTATTCTTATGGAATTCTCCATGGAGAACGCCACATAGGTCGCCTTGAGTGTAATTTCCCATTTTTTCTTCGTTTTGCTTCTGAATCACTTCGTTTCTTCGCACATGGCTCCTATATGGTCAAATACCTGAAATGCAGACAAAATACCCACATAACACTAGAAATGGAAGTAAAACAATAACAAAACATGTACAAAACGAGTCAAAACAACGGTGTAATTTGGTGTTATCAAGCACCTAAGAGGACTAGTAACAAGTTGAAGAAAGTCTGGATGTTTAAAACTACGATGGCTCAGGATCAAGTGCATATGCACCATTGGAGATTGATAATACTAATGATGGTTCTTATGTTCCTAACCAAGAAGACCCAAAGTTAGGGTCTTGTAATTGCAAAATAGAGTCATGGGATGAGACATGAAGGCAAATGTCACGGTGATATGTAGTTTCCTTTTCTAGTTGACTATTTTGTAATGTAATACTTATTTTGGAACATCATTCATTTTTGCAATGCAATGCACAATATGTACTTCTTTCAGAACTTCGCTAATGTCTACAATGTTATGCTACAAATGTGTGCTTCTTTTGGAACATGTTATAATGCACAATGTGTGCTTATTTTAGAACATATTGCACGGTATTTTTCCTCTATAAAACTGCGAGAAACAATTATTTGTTTCTTGGATTTCCCGGATATAACAGAGTTGCCTAAAAATATACAGTATCCACTAATAGATCTTCTGGTATTTGGGCATGTGGCCCAGTCCGAATCTAAAAATGCGTTGAGTTATAGAGTAGAAGATGAGGGGAAGAACAAACCTTGAGCAGCAAAATTATTCAAATAACGAAGGACACACATAGTTGCATTATGATGAGTTGTGGTAGGATTGGTCATGTGTTCACTCAATTAATGGATAACAAAAGTAATGTCTGAACAGGTGTTGAGTAGGTAGATTAATTGGCCAACCAAACGTCTGTATGAAGTTGGGTCTGTCATAGGTTCTTCTTTGTTAGATTGTAGGTTGGTGTCTGTTGATTAGAGTAATAACGGGTTTGCAACCTAGGAGTCCAGCGGTTGACAGAATATCCAAGACTTATTTTCTTTGACTAATGTTGATTCCTGACTTGCTTCTGGCTACCTCGAGTCCAAGGAAATACTTCAATGTGCCAAGGTCTTTGATGTGAAAATGATGTTGTAATGTGTTTTTGATGTGTTGAATGATATCTAAATTCGTACCTGAAATGATGAGATCATCAATGTATATAAGTAATGTAGTAAAGGAAGTGTTAGACTTATGAATAAATAGAGAATGATCAGTAGCACATTGTGTAAAATTATTTGAAAGCTGGACAATAGAAAGCTTTTCAAACCATTGCCTACTTGATTGTTTTAAGCCATAAATTGATTTCAATAATTTTCAAACTTGAATTGGATAAGAGGGTTGCATGCCTTTGGGTTCTCCGTGTAAACCTCCTCATCCAAATCATTGTGGAAGAAAGCGTTATGAACATCAAGTTGATGAAGATGTAAATTTAAAGAAGAAGCTAGAGAAAGTATGAGTCTTATAGTGGTGAGTTTATCAACCAGAGAGAAAGTGCCAAAGAAGTATATACCTTCAACTTTAGTGAAACCTTGTGTAACTAACCTTGATTTATGACATTCTATAGAGCCATTAACATGGAACATGGTTTTATATACCCACTTGCATCCAGTGGCCTTTTTGCCTAGTGGAAGTAGGGTATAAACCCAAGTTTTGTTGTCTATGAGAGCCTGAATTTCATTATTCATGGCTTTGATCCAATGTGGATGAGAGATGGATTGTTTGTAAGTAATTGGGTCACAATAAATAGTAAGTCCATAAATGAAAGAGTAAAATGCAGGTGAACTATTATTGTATGAAATGAATTTTGAGATGTCATAGAGAATAGAAGAATGATAAGTATTGCAAATAAAATCATTTAAGTATGCAAGTGTTATTTTGGTTCTAGTGGATTTCTAAGGGGAGTTTAAATATGAGGGTTGAAAGGTGGAGTAGGATGATTGTTGGTGTCTTGAATAAGAACAGGTTCAGTAGGAGAAGGATTATTGTTGGTGTCCTCAATGGGTAAGGTAGTATGTGTATCAGGTGGTGGATTGGGTTATATAATAACTTCTGTATGGTCAGAAGGGTAGTAAAAAAGAAAGGGAATGTTGGAAGGAGTGGTTGGTGTAGGATGTCCAAGATTGGGGATGGGTGGATTAAGAGAAGTGTGGGGAAATTAAATTTCATAAAAGGATTGATTTCTAGAGATAAAGGTGGATCTAATAGAGGAGATATCCCTTAGTTCCATTGGTGTAACCTAAGAAAATAAATTTACTAGCTCTAGGGTCAAGTTTGTCCCTATGTCTATATATGGTTGTATCATAAGTGAGGCAGCCAAAGGTTCTAAGGTGATCAAAGCAGGTGGCTTCATTAAAGAGCAGCTCCTTATGTGTTTTGTTCTTAATGGTGGGACTACACAATCTATTTATCAAAAGCAAAAGACCAAATGGATTTAGATGATTTAGCATGAAAAAGAAGGGATCAGGTAACATTTAACAAGTGTCTATGCTTCCTTTCTACTGTAGTATTTTGTTGAGATGTCGTAATACAAATTCCTTGATGAAAATCCCCTAAAGATGCATAGTATGGGGCATGATAAATTCAGTTCCGTTGTCATTGTGTATGGTTTAGATTTTACATGACAACTGAGTTTAACAGTATGCAATGAAATTTTAAAAATGATTTCTAGTTTCAAATTTATAATGCGTCAAGAAGGTCCATGTATAACGAGAAAAATCATCAACAATAGTAAGAAAATATTGAAACCATTTATGGAATGCACATTAATGACACCCCATATGTACATGAGAACTAATTCAAAATGATGAGAAGTGTTAGAGGTTCTAGTTGGAAAGATAAATGATATTTTTTCCAAAATGGCAAGCATCACAAATCAAATTCTTATGATATTTGATAATAGAAAAAGAACCATACATACTCTGTAATACCTTATTTGAGGGGTGTCCTAATCTATTGTGCCAAATATCATTGTCTTTAAGAGAGTTTACATCATAATTACAAAGAGATTGAACAGGGCATGTGGAATTACAAAAGTGGTGAGTGTGTAAAGGACTTGTGTGCTATATATAAATGGTGTTATGCATAACCAGGTTTCCAATCATCCTCTTGGTAGACACATCCTGAACGTGACGGGAATTGTGTGAGAAATGAATTTTATATTGCAGATTTTTACATAGTCTAGAAATTGAAATAAGACTAAAATGAAATGCAGGAATAAAAAAGACATTACGCAAATGTAGATGATTGTTCTGGATGGTGGTGCCGGAAAAGATGGCAATTAGGGTATTACCGTCGGGAAAGTTAATTTGGATGGGTTGAATCATTTTAATAGCAGAAAAGAACTTGATATATGGGCAAACATGATCAGATTCCCTTGAATCAAGAATTCACATAGTATAATGGTTTAGGTCATTACCTGTATTAAAGATACCTGAAATAATGTGAGGAGTGTCGGCAGATGAAAGCTTATCAGATAGGGGAATCTGAGCATCTTTATTTGATTGTTGAAGAAGTAGGAGTAAATATTGATAATCTTGTTACGAGAGAACACCTTGGTTGTCTGAGTTGCCCGTTGGTCTTGTAACTAGGTTTTGTATTTTTGTTGCGATATCCGTGAGGGTATCTGTGCTTGAAGTAGCAAGGATCGATCGTATGGTTGGTTTTATGGAAATTAGTGTAGAGCATGATGGTTTTAGGTTGGCCACGTCCCATATCACGCCCAGTATGGTTGTTATTGTTGGCAAAGAGGATAGTAGATAAAGGAGTAGAGGGCATGGAAACTTCTTGTTGTACAATGAAAGAGTAAACCCTATTGATGTTAGATAATGGATTAAGAAGAAAATTTTGGGTGCGGATAGTATGGTAGCTATCGTTTTATCCCTTTAGAAAGTAGGTTACATACTCCAGGTGTTTGTAATTTCGATCTGCCTTTAAAAGATCACATGTACATGATGTGTGGCATGAACAAGAAGATATAGGACGAAGATCTTTGAGTTCATCCCAAAGAATCTTGAGATCGGTAAAGTATTGAGAGAGAAAGAGAGAGATCACCTTATTTGATTGAATGGAATCATATAACAAATTAGGAAAACATAAATGAATGCCCTTTGTGAATCTTTCTCGGAGGTCTTCCCAAAGTTCGAAGGTTGAGTCGAAGCAAATAATGCTCTGAGCGATGTGAGGAGATAGGGTTCTGTTAATCCATGAAAGAACAATATTATTAGCTTGATCCCATAGCTCAAAATTTTCATCAGAGAAATTAGGTTTGCAAAGAGAACCATTGATGTTCTTGGAGGTGAGAGCATGGCGCATCTATTTGCTCCAATCATGATAGTTATCACCAAGCAGAGGTGCAGTGATAATGGAGCTGGGATTTTCACCAGGATAAAGGTAATCGAGACTTCTAAGGTTTTGGGTAGGATCTTTAGGTTTGTTGGTTTTTGAATGATTGGTGGTGGAATCATTATTCTAGATATCATGATTCTCAGATTTTGCATCGGAAGCCATGAAATCGGAAGAAACAAAAGGGGCCGGCAGTGAAACCCTAGAAGTGGAACGGGGAAGAAAGAGACTTAGACAAGGTTTGTGTCTCTGATCTCATATTACAATGTGATATGAATGAGACCCTTTTGGGCCAAAATGTCTCAGATAGATTACTGAGGATTTAACCTGCCATCCCCCAATTAAACTTGGCATCTCTACATAGTGGCTGCTATTACCTTTATGCTCTTACTATTTTTTTTTATAGATTTTCTATTGCGTTTATTGGAATTTTTCAAAAAATACCAAAATTTTCCAAAATTTTCGATAAAAAATCAATAATTTGATAAAATACCAGAATTTCTGGAAAAAAATTCCAAAAAAAAAAATTACACTACTGGATATTTCGAAATTTTTGGTAAACTACCACAGTTTTCGACAGTAGTGTTAAAAAAGTTTACTTATTGGATATGAACTATCGAAAATTTAAAAAATTTGAGAAAAAAATGTAGATATCAGATTTATTAAAAAATCAGGTATGTTAATTTTTTTTCCAAAAAAACCTATAAAAAATTCATATTAACAATTTAAAAATGAACTACCGGAAATTTGGTATCTTATCGAAAATTTTGAATGAACTATCGAAAATTTCGTTCGTAGTTTTTACTCAAATTTGTCCGTGAACAGTTTAAAAATTATGAAGATATATAGAGGTGGCAGACTTAATTGGAAAGTGACAGGTTAAACATTCTAGATTAGTGTATACAATGTGTTAAAGGGGACTTCTTTACGCGCGCCCTATATGTTTCTACCGCACCACACGAATTTCCAAAAATGCTCCCTATTTTCGGAGATGCATCTCCCGATACACCTCTTACATATTCAACAAAGGCCGTTCTGAGAGGTGTCCTATAAGTTTGGTTATTTTTATTCCGAAGATGCATCTCCATAATATTTTAAGAAATACCTCATGTATTTCAGAGGTGATTTTATGATGAGGATCGATATGTTATATTCTAGGTTCTGTCTTGAAACTGATTCAGTAGAAGTTTCGGATATGCATCTCGGAAACAAGATAATAGGATGCGGTTTCGGAGATATATCTCCATAATCAACATGTCAATCATTGAGTAGTTCAAATTGATTTATGGTTTCTATAAATTAAAGTGCTCTTATGTTATATTTCACACAAACTGAAAATGTCTCAAATGTCACCACTAAACATTGACCGGTATGTCGCAAATGTCTCTTTCTTCAACGAAGCTTCCGGGCACACGTTAAAGCTCAACGACTTCACCTCTCTCGATGATATCAAATATGAAATCCATTATCTCTTATCTTACGGAGATAATCGAAAGATTAAAAAGCTCGAGTATCGTTCACCGTCGATGGACAACAGAGGGAAGATTGAGTTTAACGAATTTGAGCTCAATACGCAAGCGGATGTAAGGGCTATGTGGAATACGCTTTTCCGTTTCGAAACAAAATTTTCGTTCGAATTGGAAGCGAGATTTCAAGATTCGTCGAAGATATTCTGAAGATGTTGAAGTGTCCACCTGGATATTGAAGTGTAATGTTGCATTTTATGTTGAACTCATCTATGTAATAATAATTTTATTTTATGAATCTTAATTTCAATTTGGAAAAATCATTTGTTTTTGGGTCTGATACTGATGTGTCTGGCTTACAGAAATGTAAATACAGAAAGTTTTCGGAGATGCATCTCCTAAATAAAATGAACCAAACAATATGGCGTCACTCTCAATAGTCTTACTTGAGTGTGTGTTGGGGTGCTTCCGAGGATACACCTCCGAAAACAGAGACCATTTTTAAAAATTCGCAAATGCGATAGAAATTTATAGGATACGTAGAGACATTTGGACTTAATTTAACACTGGGCTAAAATCTAGAATATCAAACTCAATAATATATATATATATATATATATATATATATATATATATATATATATATATATATATATATATATATATATATATATATATATATATATATATATATATATATATATATATATATATATAAACTAATTAGGTTTGTAATAGTTTTCCACTAAGATTTTGGTATATATACAAACTTGGGGAAATTACCATTTTCCCCATGGTTCTTGAGGTTATCTACTGCCATTGCCACTCATCCCTAATGTTAACTTTATGGTTAGATTAAAAGTTACTAAGCTCTCTTTTAACTTTACTAACTCCAACATAATACTTCATGCTCAACGTACCCACTACCCATGCATAGAGGAAATGGTGTATTACAAGTCTAAAGACCGTTCACCGCTATCATAATAAACAAGAAATAGAATGCTTCTTTATAAAGTTATTACCAAAGTTTTCTCAATAGATTGAGAAATTCACAATGAAAATGCAAAGTGTTAGGGCCTGTTTGAAATACTTTTTAATTTTAGTTCTTAAAATTTATTTTTCAAATTTATTTTAAAAAATTATTTTTAAGAAAAAAATTAACAAAAAAATTTGTTTGATAAACTAATTTTTAAAAACTGTTTTGAAAATATGAAAATGAAAAAACTTGTTTGATAATCTAATTTTTTAATAGTATTTTAAAAAGAGAATAAAAATGAATATTTTGTCATTTATTTTTAAAATCTATTTTATTGTATAAAATATTACAAACTTAAGAAAATTAATTGATATTTGGTCGAATACAAATAATTGGATTAAATCAATTTTTAATTTTACAAATCACATAACACTTGTTTGTAATAATAATAAGAAAAAAACAAGTAAAAAATGGGATTCCACGTTTAATAGAAGAAGAAAAATTATATAGTGAAAATAATTAAGAAACACAAAAAAAATTAAGTTAAATAAATAAACATATTTGAAAAGGTTACTTATACATAAAAAGAGCATAAATAAAAGAAATAATATACTCTTTCAAATACGTTTTTCTATTTTATTTTTAAAATATAAAAATTATTAAAATTACATTAATGTTATTGATGAAAATTATAAATTTTTATTTTTTTTCTTCAAGTTTTATAATACTAAAAATTAAAAAGTAAAAAGCAAAACACAACTAAACTGTTTCACTTTTTTGCTTTTAAAAACTAAAAAATAAAAAAGAGTTTTTAAAAACACTTTTGCAAAACATTATATTCAAACAAGTTTTTAAATTTTGAATTTTCAAAAACTAAAAAAGAATTTTTAAGATGCATTTCAAACAGACCCTTAATCTTCTACTACAACTAAGGATTAACCAATGAAACTCAATAAATTAATCTATAAATGTTGTTACATACAAAAATTGAAAAATACAAAGATGATGATCATAATATGTCCAAAAATCTGATGAGATACTAAAATCAAAACAAAGAGAGATCTACTTGTGGTGCTTTACTTCCAAACAAGAACTTCAAATCATTTTCTAAAGGTGTCAAATTCAAGTCCAGCTCCAAACACATAACCCTTTTACTATTCGATCTTTTCAAAACAGGAGAAGATTTTGCTATCACTTGATGATAATTCATAGAAGATGAAGAAACCTCTTCATTATTAATTCTATGTCTTCTCATATGTCCACCCAAAGCTTGACCCAATTTGAACTCTTGTCCACAAATTGAACACTTGTGCACTTTTGGTTCCTTAGTCATATGAATATTCCCTTTGAGTGTTTCATCTCCTTCAAGTTTGAGTTTCTTGTGACTTGTCCTGTGACCACCAAGTGCTTGAAAAGATGAGAATTTGCGGTTACATGTTTTGCACTCAAACTCCATTTGAGAATATGTCTTGTTGTTTTCTTGTTGATGGGTACGATGAGATGAGAGTAACATTAGATTTGTTGCTAAATCCATGCTCTCTTTTTCTACTACATTTTCTCTCTGTCTCTTCATCATAACTATGATTGTGAATGTTTAGTATTGTATGAAATGGTTTGGTATTAATGATGAACACTTAACGTATCGTATATATAGACTTGTGAATAAAGTCAAAAAATGAAAACGTGGACAATGGGTTTTATTGTTCAACTTAGAAACTTAGCATAGTCTATTTAGTTCAACCGTGTATGAATTAGTATATATAATAATAACATTTAATAAGTTGGAGTTTTTGACTTATTGTAAATGACGTGAATACGCTCTATGCTTGCGTAATTGCTGAACACAAACAGACTCCATGATTGAGTCTTGAGCAATAAGCTGCTTGTTGTACAAGAACAACGATCCATGAAACTTCCACCATTTAATGTAAGAATATTCTTTTACAATTTCTTCTAGTATAAAACAAATTAATATTTATGTTGAAAAGGCATAGCAACTTCTGATTAATAGTTAGTACATTCATGTGCATCTGGGTGGAGGAATTTTCAGTCTCTATTCAACAGAGACAACGGTACTTATCAAATGGGTGCCAAATAAATGTTTTTCCTTGTTTTCTAGTAGATGTTGAAAATGAAAAAATCTAAGTTTTTCTTTTTTCACTACAATGCCCTATATTTGAAATATATTCTAGTTTGATTTTTCTTTATAAATTGTCCTTGTTAATGAACCTGGTTGAGGGTGTGAATGACGTTTTATTTAGAGGACCCTCAGTCATTCATTGGTCCAGGGCTATTATTTTTAATTTTTTTGTTTTATTGTATAAAATTGATTTATGTTAGTTTTTTTATTTAATATTACAAATAATATAATATTTTACTAACGTAATATTTGTTTAAATTTTTTCTATATATTTTTTAAAGAAAAACTTTAATAATATTTTGATTTAGTTATAATATTTTTTTAAATATGAATTATTTATTAAATTTAATTAACACGATGAAAAGATGATATACACATTATTTTTAAGTTCCATATTTGGTTTTTTTTTTTGTATTTTTTTCCAACTCTTCGATTCTCTTTATTGGAGGAGATGAAGTAGAGTCGAAAGAGATATCTTGATTTTGATGTGTCTATACAATGTAGTAAGACAACAAGAACTCCAATTATATGTATTGCATTTATCTAGGTATTCTATTAAAAGTAACCAATATGAATGCAACAAATTGCGACTTTTGTCTGGCATTAAGAGTTTAGCAATGAGGAGTGGAATATATATTTAAGCATGCAGAATGTTATCCTCTTCGATAGATGATGAGATTTTTTTTTTTGCTAATAGAGGTTTTAGTCAAACAATTTTTACAAAAAACCCATTGTTTCCTTCATTGGGAAGCTTTGTTCCTAAATTCTTAATATATACATCATTGATTACTTGAGTAGGACCATTAACTATTTTACCATTTATACGGAAATCTAACAACATACTCACATCCTCCAACATTATGGTATATTCACCGGTTGGTAAATGAAAATTATGTGTTTTCACTCTCCATCTTTCTAATAGAGTAACAACTAGCTTTGAATCAACTTTTAAACTACATATTTTTGCAACATTTACAAAACCGGCTCGTTCTAAATATGGTATTATTTTCACATTTGGCTCAGAATTACTATGAGAATGAAGTCTGAACCTAGTGTCTTTCTATGACAAATATAAAAAAAAATTAATATGATGTTCAGCAAAAAAACTTAACTTGAGTATATAAGAATCATATGTATGCTTCGATGTTTGTCGGTGTTCCACGATGCGATTCTTCCATCCATAAAAAAAAGTCATTTTGAAAGATGATAACTAGAATTATGTGAAGTGAATATTGTAGACGACCGATTGTGAAAAAACACTTATGTCGTTGTGTCTTTTATAGAGTCATTTCTGAAAAAGATTTAGTATTAACATTAGGGTGTATGCTATTATCCTTTGGAAATTAGAATGCATGTGTAACGCCCCGATTTTATTTAAATTATTTTTCGTAATTTAATTATGTGATAGTTGTGGTTGTGTTGTGTCGATTGTTGTTTTGATGTGTTGTGTTACCCTTGGTGTGGGGCAGTTGTCTTAGAATCATATAAATTAAGCTATTGGCCGCGTGATCAAAAGTGTAGAAAGGGTGGTGTGGTGAGTAAAACCAATTATCTAATTTAGTTATTATTTAATTTAATTAGTTAATTAAGTGGATTATTATTATTATTATTATTATTATTATTATTATTATTATTAAGAAATTGGTGATAATATAATAAGTTAATAAAATAATAAGAATTATAATAAAAATAGAAAAGGGGATTGTGGGATAGAAACTTAGAGAACGTAACATTTGGGAGAAAAGAGAAGAAACTAGGAAAGGGAGAAGAAGAGGCTAGGGGCTCAAGGGGAGAATCACCATTGTTGAAGGTTAAAGAATTTATTGCTAAGAACTCTAAGGTAAGGGTGGGTTCTGATTATCTAAGGGTTAACATGATGATGGTAGGTAGATTATGCCATGTAGGTTTTGTGTTTTTCTTCTCTATGTTCATGATCATGGTGATATTGTTAATTATTGAATTATGTGAATGATGAATTATTGTTGTTAGAATCATGAGATTTGATTTGATTGTTTGTTGTTGATGTTATGTGAATTGATGTGGTTTCGGGTCAGAGTCAAAACTGAGTTATGAAGGTTTTTGGTGTAAATAAGTTGGGGTTTTGAACTTTGGAAAAGTGAATTTCAGGTTAAAATATGGTATAAATGATTTATGAGAAAAATGGGGTTTCGGGATGAATTTTATGTGATTTACGTTTTGAAAAAGTTGCAGAAAAGTACTTCTGCGATAGTGTAATCGGTTACCAGAATTGGAATAACCGGTTACACTACCTAAAAACATGTTTCTAGGCAAAATTTGAGGGGTGTAACCGATTATTGGTTTTTGTGTAACTGATTACCCCGTGTAACAGAGACCATGCAAGGGCTGGAAAGGGGGGTGTAAACAGTTACCTGTTTTTGGGTAACCGGTTAGCATATATGTGTTGGCAGTAGGTTGTGCTATTGGATGTAGTGTAACCGGTTACTGGATTAGGGGTAACCGATTACAATGGGAGCAATTTCTTAAAAACTTTAAGAATTCATAAATTTTGTTCCGAGTGTCTGATTCGAGGGTTGTTCGAAGCGTCAGAAAGCTGAGAGCGTGTATTGTCATTAAAAATTGGTTTCAGTACCTGAAAATGAATATTTTTCTGTTTGATGGTGTTGATAGGCATTGAAATGTTTATGTGGTGGTGTGACATAACCTTAAATGCATTGTTGTTGCTTGTTATGTTGTATGTTGATGTTGTTGAGCTACATAACTTGTGTTTGATGCATGATGGTCAGTATTGGTAGTGTACATTGACTATGATGGTGGGTCATTGTGCATGATATTGTGGTTGCATGTATAATATGTTGCATGCATTCATATTGTTGGACAAATGGTTCGTTGTTGGTGAGCCTCAAATCCCATTGTGTATATTAGGTCGGTAGCTGATTTCGAAGGTCATGGAATCAGTGAGACATTATCGGAGGTGATGGTATCAAATTGATGACTATGATCCTAGGAGGTGAGGATCGAAGTGGTGAACTTGAGTGTTCACGTATTCGTACCACATGCATTGAGTCTAGTTGTTGAGTTGAGTTGTATTATATAGTGGTTGCATTTGTAATTGTGTGGATGATTGTATACGTTGTTATCTTGTTGGATGATTGTTATGTTGTTATTATGTGTGGATAGCTATTGTATGGATTATATAGAATTGTGTTATGGAATGGGTGGTGTGCATGTGATCATCTGATGCTTACTTATTATCATGTTTTCCCTTATATAATTATGATATATCACCTTTTCTGTTTGAATGTTGTCTCCACGTGGGTAACATGCGAATAATCCACAGTAGGAGCTCAGATGTGACTGGAAGATGAAGTCTTCCATTTTATTTTAGTGTTGGCGTCTGCTCTGATGTGTAACACTGGGGAATTTGGAATGTTGTGTATTTCGTTATGTTTTAATATTTCTTATTATGACATGTTATGTTGATGTTGGATATGTTGAGTTAAATGTTTGTTATTGTTGTTCCACTGCTATTTAATAAAAGTTAACATTCAGATAGGTGGTTATTACTACTATTTTTATAATTGTCAAGTGTTACATGTCTATGTGATTGAGCAGGTTGATTGTATGTTGTAGTGCAACATCCTAAATTGCATGTTGATGTGTTTTACTCTGATAAATGTTTTAAATTTACGCGGAGGAAAATTTAGGGTGTTACATAGTGGTATCAGAGCAGGTTGGTATGTCCGGCCAAGTTGTTGATTTGGTGTGGTGTGACATTTGAATATTGTCGGTCTTGTTTCTTTAACCACTATTGTTGATGGTGGTGTGAAATAGAAAATGGCTAGAAGAAACGATGTTGTCATTGTTGCTGCTTTGCAAGCTATTGCTCAGGCTGTGCATAATCAACCTAATGTTGGTGGGAACGACGAGTTCCGACATTTGGGGAAGTTCTAGAGGAACAATCGCCCACTTTTAAGGGTAGGTACGATCCTGATGGAGTGCAGACTTGGCTCAGGGAGATTGAGAGGATTTTCAGAGTGATGGATTTCTCTGAAGCACAGAAGGTGCGGTTCGGTACGCATATGTTAGCTGAGGAAGTTGATGATTGGTGGATCAACACTCGTCAGGTGTTGGATGCTGCAGATGAAGTTGTAACATGGGATGTGTTCCGCAAGGAATTTCTGAGAAAGTACTTTCCTGAGGATGTTCGTGGGAAGAAGGAGATTGAGTTTCTGGAGCTGAAACAGGGTAACTTGTCGGTTACTGAGTATGCTTTCAGATTTATGGAACTTGCTAAGTTTTACCCTCATTATAGAGAGGCGGCTGTCGAATTCTCAGTGTATCAAACTCAAGAATGGTTTGATTCCTAAAATTAAGCAGGTGATTGGATACCAACAGATCAGGAGGCTTCTAGAGTTGGTGAACAATTGTCGAATTTATGAGGATGATAGTAAGGCTCATATAGTGCTCCAACTGAGTGACAGAAGAGGAAAGCAGAATTTGAACCGTGGGAAGCCATATAGTGCTCTAGCTGATAAAGGTAAACAGAAAGTTGTTGATGGTAAGAGGCCAAGTGGGGGAGGTGATCCTACTCCTCTTAAGTGTTATAGGTGTGGTGAGTGGGGTCATCGTGTTAATGAATGAAAGAGTGATGTGAAGAAGTGTTACAAGTGTGTGAAGTCAGGACATCTGGTTGCTGATTGCAAAGAGAATATGGTGACTTGCTACAACTATGGTGAACCAGGACATATTAGCACTTGTTGCTCAAAGCCTAAGCAAGCTTCAATTGGAGGAAAGGTGTTCACTCTGACGGGGACTCAGACTTCCAGTGATGACAGGTTGATCAGAGGTATATGTTATATTAAAAATACGCCTTTGATTGCTATTATCATACTGGTGCTACTCATTCTTTTATTGTTATTGACTGTGTGAAAAGGTTAGGCCTTGTTTATCTTCTATGAGTGGAGAAATGGTTATCGAAACTCCTGCCAAGGGTTCGGTGACTACTGTAACACCCTTCTACCCAAACGACATATTTAAATAAATTATCATAGTACAACATGTAGAAGAGTTTACATTTCTTACAACATAACACTTATCGCATCACAACATAAAACATATTATTTATTTTATTAAAACTTCGCAGCGGACAACAACACAAATATTATCATTCATCATATAACAATTCATAATAATGTTTCAACATTATCTCAACAAAGCATCTCAACATATTAGTCATCATAAACAACGTAAATAATAACCAATTATCTATCGAATCCCATAACCCCGGTGTCACATGACCAGAGCATTTGACTCGACTCTGTAGAATAACTCTACACTTATTCTTCAAACCTCAACAATAGTTACTCCTCTTTATCTGCACATTGCTCATCATAGATGAACATAAACACATGCAGAAGGGGTGAGAATTACATTATTAAATAATAATATAACGACAGAAATATAAACATAAATATATTTCACATATGCCAACACAGCTCATCATAATCATCATAATCAACATACTCATGAACATCAACAAAACAACATATCAAATGCAATGCACACACCCATGCATGACTCAACACGACTCGGTATACCCATTTTGTGACCAACTACAGGATCACCACTCCCAGATTCATCACCATAGAATCCGAGTTCCCCGCAAGGAACCAAGCCTCTCCACAAGCCCGGAGTCAACAACATCATTGGAACTCAGTCCGTTCATCACTAGGCATCGGCCTTTCATGAATGCATGCACACCAAACATGCATCATAATCAACATAGCAACAACAGCATCATATAGTCATGTTATCATCATCATTAATAGCATGACATACAACTCAACAAAACAACAACAACATTACAACGATATCACATCTGGGAGTTTAAAACGCGAAAGCTGTCCGTCAAACTGATATGGCGAACGCCATTAGGCTAATGGCGAACGCCATTAGCGTTAAACGCTCTTATTCTGGAAAAACTGTCCGTCAAACTGATATGGCGAACGCCATTAGACTAATGGCGAACGCCATTAGCGTTAAACGCTCTTATTCTGGAAAAAAGCCCAAATGGCGAGCGCCAAAGGCATAATGGCGAACGTCATTTGGCTGTTATGTGCATAAATAAGATTTTAAGTGCGGAAACAGTGGACGCGCGGGCTTCTAAGCATATAACTCAACAAAACTCACAGATCGGAGAATTTCCATCAAAACCCCAAACTTTCCCAATCTCCCTAAAATCCCCAAAATCCATCAACAATCCAACATATATCATGAATTTGCTTGCATATTATCGTTTAATAAGGTTCAGACCCCTTACCTCTTTGGATTGAAGGAAGTTCTGAGCAATCTTTGGCCTTTTCCTCTTCCTTCTCTTTCTCTTCAGCGTTTCTTCCTTTCTCTGACTCTGAGGCAAAAATACGTGAAAACACTCTGAGTTCTCACCTTGGCCTCTTTTATCCATTTCCACTTTTACCCTTCCACTCTTCATATTCCACTTATTTTATTTATTTAATTATTATTAAAATAAATAACATCTATAATAATAATAATAATTCCCAATATTATTTAATAATTCATTTTACCTTCAAATAATCATATTAAAATAATATTTAAATTAATCTAACAATATTCAGGGTGTTACAACTCTCCCCCACTTTAGAAGTTTTCGTCCTCGAAAACATACCTCAAGCAAATAGAGCCGGATACGACTCCTTCATCTGATCTTCACGCTCCCAAGTCAAGCTCTCACCAGCTGGACCTCCCCAAACAACTTTCACTAGAGCAATCTTCTTACCTCTCAGGGTCTTCTCTTCTCGGTCATCTATCCGAATTGGCAACACCTCAACGGTCAAATTATCCCTCACCTGGATATCATCCAACTGAACAACATGCGAAGGATCCGCAATATATTTTCTCAACTGAGATACATGAAACACATCATGCAGATTAGAAAGCGATGGCGGTAAAGCTATCCGATACGCCACTTCCCCAACCCTCTTCAAAACCTGATACGGACCCACAAACCTCGGAGTAAGCTTTTTAGACTTTAAAGCTCTACCCACACCTGTCGTCGGAGTAACTCTCAAGAACACATGATCTCCCTCTTGGAACTCAAGTGCCTTCCTTCTCTTATCATGATAACTCTTCTGACGACTCTGAGAAATCTTCATTTTCTCCTGAATCATCTTAACCCTTTCAGTCGTCTGCTGCACAATCTCAGGTCCGAGTACAACACTCTCACCTGGTTCATACCAACACAATGGAGTTCTACACCTCCTACCATACAATGCTTCATATGGAGCCATACCGATACTAGCATGAAAACTATTATTATAAGTAAACTCCACCAACGGCAAATAACTATCCCAAGAACCACTCTGCTCCAACACACAAGCTCTCAACAAATCCTCCAAGGATTGGATAGTTCTTTCAGTCTGACCATCAGTCTGAGGATGATAAGCTGAACTCAACCTCAACTTAGTCCCCAACGCTTTCTGCAAACTTTCCCAAAATCTAGAAGTAAATCTGGGATCTCTATCAGACACAATACTGGATGGAATACCATGCAGCCTCACTATCTCCTCAATATACAACTCTGCCAACTTCTCTAAAGAGTGATTAATCTTCATCGACAAGAAATGCGCCGACTTAGTCAATCGATCCACAATCACCCAAATAGAATCATTACCTTTCACCGTCCTCGGCAATCCCGTCACAAAATCCATGGAAATGCTATCCCACTTCCATTCAGGAATCTTCAAAGGTTGCATCATACCTGCCGGTTTCTGATGTTCAATCTTTGACTTCTGACAAGTCAAACAGGCATACACAAACTTAGCAACATCTCTTTTCATACCAGCCCACCAAAACAACTTCTTCAAATCTTGATACATTTTAGTTGCACCTGGATGGATACTCAATCCACTCCTATGGCCCTCTTCAAGAATACTCTTTTTCAATTCAGACACCTCAGGAACACAAACTCTACCTTTAAATCGCAGGATGCCATTCTCATCAATCTCAAATTTACCACCATTACCCTGGTTAACCATAGTAATATGATCAACTAGAGCGACATCAACTTGCTGACCATTCCGAATATCTCCCAGAATTTCACTAGTCAACTTCAGCATACCCAACTTTACACTATCAGCGGAAACTTCACAACCCAAACTCATATCACGGAACTGTTCAATTAACTCAAGCTCCCGAACCATCATCATAGACATATGTAGAGACTTTCTACTCAGCGCATCTGCAACTACATTAGCCTTACCGGGATGATAACTCAATTCAAAGTCAAAATCCTTCAGTAATTCTAACCACCTTCTCTGCCTCATATTTAACTCTTTCTGATCAAACAGATACTTCAGACTCTTGTGATCACTGAACACTTCGAATCTGGAACCATACAGATAATGCCTCCACATTTTCAACACAAATACAACAGCTGCAAGTTCTAGATCATGCGTAGGATAATTCCTCTCATGAACTTTCAACTGTCTAGAAGCATAAGCTACAACTTTACCATTCTGCATCAAAACACCACCAAGACCCATCAAAGAAGCATCACAATAAACAACGAAGGACTCACCAGGATTAGGCAAGATCAACACTGGAGCACTGGTCAACCGCCTCTTCAACTCAACAAAACTCGCTTCACAAGCTGCATCCCACACATACACTTGACCCTTCTTAGTCAACTGCGTCAACGGCAATGCCAACTTAGAGAAGCCCTCAATAAATCTGCGATAATAACCAGCTAACCCCAGAAAACTGCGTATCTCAGTAGCAGACTTCGGAGTCTCCCACTGTAATACAGCATCAACTTTAGCAGGATCAACAGAAATCCCACCACTCGAAATCACATGGCCAAGGAAACTCACTTCCTTCAACCAGAACTCACATTTAGATAACTTTGCATATAATTTCTTTTCTCTTAACACCTGCAAAACAATTCTCAGATGTCCTGCATGCTCTTCTTCCGTCTTAGAATATATCAATATATCATCTATGAACACCACAACAAAATTATCAAGGTACGGATGAAATATACGATTCATATATTCCATAAACACACCTGGAGCATTAGACACACCGAACGGCATCACAGTGTATTCATAATGACCATACCTCGTACGGAAAGCAGTTTTCGCAATATCATCTGACTTCACTCGGATCTGATGATAACCCGACCGCAAATCAATCTTACTGAAAACATGAGCTCCAACCAACTGGTCCATCAAATCATCAATCCTCGGCAATGGATATCGATTCTTGATAGTCACCTTATTCAACTGCCGATAATCGACACACAACCTCATCGTACCTTCTTTCTTCTTCACTAACAATACTGGTGCACCCCAAGGAGAAACACTTGGACGCACAAACTTCTTCTCAAGCAATTCTTCAAGTTGCTTCTTCAATTCAACTAATTCAGTTGCCGACATTCTATAAGGAGACATCGACACTGGACTCGTACCTGGTACTAAGTCAATGGCAAATTCGACTTCACGTTCTGGAGGTAAATCACTTACATCCTCCGGAAACACATCCTGAAATTCACAGACAACAGGCAAATCTACACTCACCACTTTCTTATCCGCTTGCAGAGACGCAAATAAAGCGAATATCTGAGCTTCATCTTTCACAAAATCCCCCACCTGCCTAGCAGATAGAAATCTTGCCTCATCATTCTCACCAACTTCAGAAAACCGCACCGTCTTCCTATAGCAGTTGATAAACACGCCATAGAATTCTAGCCAATTCATTCCCAGAATAATATCAATTTGGTGCAAGGGTAAGCACACTAAATCAATCACGAACTCTCTCTCAAAGATCGTCAAATGACAACCTCGACAGACAACAGAAGTCTTCACAGAACCATTAGCAGGAGTATCTATCACCATACTTCCGCCTAGGGACGACATAATCACACCAATCCTGGTCGCACACTCATACGAAATAAACGAATGAGTAGCACCAGTGTCAACAATAGCAAGCAATTCAACATTATTAATCAAGCAAGTACCTTTAATCAGATTATCTTCTTTAGGAGCTTCAGCCCCACTCAGGGCAAACACCCTACCAGTAGTATGAGCTGCAGTAGCCGCCTTCTTCGGTTTCGAGCACTGCGAACTGATATGGCCTTTCTCGCCACAATTAAAACATGTCGGACCAGCATCCTTACATTCAGTAACTCTATGACCAGCCTGACCGCATCGGAAACATCTCAGCACTTTCTTGGTACAGCTATCAGCACGGTGGCCTGGCTCGCCACACTTGAAACATTTACCAGCTATGGGAGATCCTCCCCCACTTGGCTTCTTCTCATCTACTACTTTCTGCTTACCTTTACCATTCGGAGATGCATAAGGACTACCACGATCCTTATTCTTCTTCTCACTAAGACTCTTGTAATGAGCAGTCCTAGCCTTGCTATCTTCATCAAATATCCTGCACTTATTAACCAGTGTAGGAAACCTACGAATCTCCTGGTAACCAATGCCTTGTTTGATCTCGGGACGCAACCCGTTCTCAAACTTGACACACTTGGATTCCTCAGCATCAGCATCATTATAATGAGGACAATACTGCACCAGCTCCTCAAACTTCGAAGCGTAATCAGCAACAGACATGTTACCCTGCTTCAGTTCAAGAAATTCCATCTCCTTCTTACATCGCACATCAGCAGGAAAATATTTCTCCAGAAAGACCGTCTTGAACCTTTCCCAAGTCATCTCAGCACCTGGTACTTCAATTCTCTGGCGAGTGTTATCCCACCAGTTTTCAGCCTCTTCAGATAACATATGCGTACCAAACTGCACCTTCTGTGCTTCAGTACACGTCATCACCCGGAAAATCTTCTCAATTTCCCTCAGCCAAATCTGAGCACCATCTGGATCATAGCGCCCTTTGAATGTAGGAGGGTTATTCTTCAGAAACCTTCCCAAATTCTTAAACTCGTCGACCGACGGATTCTGCTGCGCCTGCATAGCCTGCGCCATAGCAGCCAAAGCCTCAGCAATCGCACGGTCATTTTCTCCAGCCATACTCTGCACAACACAACCACCACCGTTAAATATCGACAGTGTCATTTACACTAATCGACCAACAGGGAAAACATCACATTATGACTCGACTGGACTGACTATGCTCTGATACCACTAATGTAACACCCTTCTACCCAAACGACATATTTAAATAAATTATCAGAGTACAACATGTAGAAGAGTTTACATTTCTTACAACATAACACTTATCGCATCACAACATAAAACATATTATTTATTTTATTAAAACTTCGCAGCGGACAACAACACAAATATTATCATTCATCATATAACAATTCATAATAATGTTTCAACATTATCTCAACAAAGCATCTCAACATATTAGTCATCATAAACAACGTAAATAATAACCAATTATCTATCGAATCCCATAACCCCGGTGTCACATGACCAGAGCATTTGACTCGACTCTGTAGAATAACTCTACACTTATTCTTCAAACCTCAACAATAGCTACTCCTCTTTATCTGCACATTGCTCATCATAGATGAACATAAACACATGCAGAAGGGGTGAGAATTACATTATTAAATAATAATATAACGACAGAAATATAAACATAAATATATTTCACATATGCCAACACAGCTCATCATAATCATCATAATCAACATACTCATGAACATCAACAAAACAACATATCAAATGCAATGCACACACCCATGCATGACTCAACACGACTCGGTATACCCATTTTGTGACCAACTACAGGATCACCACTCCCAGATTCATCACCATAGAATCCGAGTTCCCCGCAAGGAACCAAGCCTCTCCACAAGCCCGGAGTCAACAACATCATTGGAACTCAGTCCGTTCATCACTAGGCATCGGCCTTTCATGAATGCATGCACACCAAACATGCATCATAATCAACATAGCAACAACAGCATCATATAGTCATGTTATCATCATCATTAATAGCATGACATACAATTCAACAAAACAACAACAACATTACAACGATATCACATCTGGGAGTTTAAAACGCGAAAGCTGTCCGTCAAACTGATATGGCGAACGCCATTAGGCTAATGGCGAACGCCATTAGCGTTAAACGCTCTTATTCTGGAAAAACTGTCCGTCAAACTGATATGGCGAACGCCATTAGACTAATGGCGAACGCCATTAGCGTTAAACGCTCTTATTCTGGAAAAAAGCCCAAATGGCGAGCGCCAAAGGCATAATGGCGAACGTCATTTGGCTGTTATGTGCATAAATAAGATTTTAAGTGCGGAAACAGTGGACGCGCGGGCTTCTAAGCATATAACTCAACAAAACTCACAGATCGGAGAATTTCCATCAAAACCCCAAACTTTCCCAATCTCCCTAAAATCCCCAAAATCCATCAACAATCCAACATATATCATGAATTTGCTCGCATATTATCGTTTAATAAGGTTCAGACCCCTTACCTCTTTGGATTGAAGGAAGTTCTGAGCAATCTTTGGCCTTTTCCTCTTCCTTCTCTTTCTCTTCAGCGTTTCTCCCTTTCTCTGACTCTGAGGCAAAAATACGTGAAAACACTCTGAGTTCTCACCTTGGCCTCTTTTATCCATTTCCACTTTTACCCTTCCACTCTTCATATTCCATTTATTTTATTTATTTAATTATTATTAAAATAAATAACATCTATAATAATAATAATAATTCCCAATATTATTTAATAATTCATTTTACCTTCAAATAATCATATTAAAATAATATTTAAATTAATCTAACAATATTCAGGGTGTTACAACTACTACTTCAGTTGGTTTGAATTGTCCTCTGTTAATCTTTGATAAAGATTTTAGCATTGATCTTATTTACTTGCCATTGGAGAATATTGATGTTATCTTAGGGATAAACTGGTTGGAGTTCAATCATATTTATATTAATTGTTATAACAAGTTGTAGCAGTGTATTCGTCGCTATATGATTTATTGATTAAATCAAAAGCAAAGCATACAATGAATCGAGTCGCCACCGCACTTTTATTTATCCAAAGGACTGGCTAAAAAGCGAACAAAAGCCTAAGAAGTTTTACACATAGAAAACTAATGAAAAGATCAGAGAGTCTGGGTAAGGGGTAAATTACGCAATGGGAAGGTGTTAGGCACCCACTACGTCCTAGGTACTCCTAGGGAGCCCTTTTCACACTTGTTGTACTAAAATGTTATTTGTTTTGAAATATTTATTGTGCAAACATGAATGGGATGATGAGAAAAGAATATACAATTTTATTTTTGTGTTTGAACGGATGAACCCGTTGCCTACGTACCTTCCATCAAAGGTAAGGATCAAAACGCCGTAGTTCGGCTAAAAGATTTCCAAAAGTTAGTGGATTCAATTTTAAACACAAGCCTTAAGGTCTTACGTTATCCACAGGAGAAAACTCAACCTTATACAAACAACGAGTCCACCATGTGAGAAAAGCTTCAACTTGCTAGTGAGGGGTTAACCCTATAATAAGCAAGGAAGACTTACAATTCAATCAACTAAGGACAAATAGGTGAGATTAACATCAACCAACTAGGATAAATCAAACCTATGGCTAATGTATGAAAACTTAACAAGAATGGACAAAGCCACAAAACAATTGAATGGGTGAAGTTAATTGATTATGAGTATTTACAAAAGGAGGGTCAAAGTATGATTAAGATTGATTCAAAAGAAGTATTATGAAATGGAGTTTGAAAAGTCAAGGACTTAGGGTCCAGGTTTCTAATTTGAAAGCATGAAGATGTTTGCACAATATTTATCTCAAGTTTTGAAAGTAATGTGTGAAAAGGTTTAGGACAAAGAGGGATGAATGGATGAAGATGGAGTGTAAAACTTCCTAGAAGGTTCACCTCTTGAAATCATATAGAAGATGACTCAAGTGTGTCCTTTGGAATAGGCAATGAGCAATAACAAACAAGCAAAGCAAAAGAAGAAAGTCAACAAAAGCGGATACCGGATGCCAATCATTGGACTTATACCAATCTCCTAAAACAGAACTGGATATCAGAGGCCACTCTATGGACTTATACCAATCTCCTCAACAAAGAAATAAAAGATGGATACCGGATGCCAATCTATCTGGGCTTATACCAATCTCCAACAAAAAGCAAACACTTGGATGTCAGATGCCAATCTATCTGGGCTTACTCTAACCTCCAACATATGATCATAGGAAAACAAATGCCAAATTACATGGACTTACAATTGCATCCTCACATACAACAAACAAATGCATCAAGCAAAGAGAAGATGAGTGGCCAATTAAATGGTCTTATACTCACTTCCATATCATAGGAACAAAGGCCAATGAATGGTCTTACAATTGTCCTCAATGGGCAAACAACAAAGACATGTCACAAACTCAAATGAAATGATCATGCACTAATGAGCAATTAATGATGATAAATGCACAAAGCATGCAAGCAGACATGTACAAATGAACTAAGTAATCAATCAACCAAAGTCATTCAGCACACACTATAACCAAACAATTAGGCTCATACAAAGGGTTAGGCATTGAAGCCAACTGGAATAGTGTTAATGATGCTCTTAACCTTGACATTGAGAGCCAAGGTGAAGCAGATGAAAGGATATGAGGGGTGTGCCTCATGCTCTTATCCCTGGTCAGGGAGAGCTTCAAATGATAGAAGGTGTGGGAGTTTAGAAAGTAGGAACTCTCTCCACAGATTATTGACTCGATTGATCTTGGGTTTTTACTCACTATGCATCAACACATGTGGTGTGAGCAAGGTGAGTGACACACAGAATTGTAGGAGATAGGCTACATATCTCTTTTGTCTACCAATTGCCTTATTCAAAGGACTTTTCCTGCTTGGGACAAAAGTAAACAAGCACAAACATCGCCTCTTAAGGAGGACTTCAGACAGTTGCCTGACCAAGTAACAGGCCAGGTCTTCCAGACTACATGAAGACAAGAGATTCTACCTCAATGCAAATGCTATCAAGCAAAGCAATGCAAGTTCTCAAAGAACTAATAGCAACTAATGGTACCTGATTTGAAGAGCAGTGGTGAAATCGTGGTTTTCTGGCCGTGTTGAGCTGAAACAGATGCACAATGATGTTCCAAATGATGAATGAACAACGAATTTTAGCTCAACAACCCTTGAGGCAGCTCCAATCGATACTTGCCATGGAAGAACTTCAATGCAACAGTGCTGAAAATGGCTCTAGAGTTGTGATTCTGAGCTTGCAAAAGCTTCCAAAAGGATGGTGGATGATGGTCCAATACACAGAAGCACGAATCCTTTGGAGATTTTCCAGAAAAATTCAAGTGAAGGATGAGAGTTTTTTTAGAGAAAAAGAAATTCAGATCTCGTTTGTGAGTTGTGGCTAGGGTTTTTCAGTCTGAAATGAGCAATATATACCCTTGATTAACAATGCATAAGCTTGGTTAGTGAAATGGTAATTGAATTTAGCTTAATGAAGTGTTTTGGTTAATTGGTGAAATCCACTCATGTTGCATGTGCATGGCATGCTACAGTGCGAAAATGGGCCTAAACAATCTCCAAATGTGGTTTCTGAACATTTGCAATTGGTAGAATATATGGACAATGATTAATTTGAAAGTCCATTTTCCACCCCTCTCTTTTTTAATTCAATGCACTTGAAAAAGGCCATTTTGATTGGATGATTTTTGGTGAAATGTGATGAAGGATTTGGATAGAGCATATCAAATGTGACTTGTAGCAAAAAACCTCACTCAATTTGGCCAAATGGTTTGGAAGTTATCTCACTTTGAAGTTCAAAAAATTTTGAGAATGATTTGATCATAACTTGCCAACCACACATGCGAAATGCGTGTTCTTGGACTTTTTGGAAATGGGAGAACAAGATCTTCAACTTTCATGTTGGACAAAAATTCATTTGAAGCTTGTATGATGAAGTAATTTTGAGGAGAAGAACTTTCCATTTTTGGCAAATTCCAATTACAGGTCAACTTACTATTTTTGGAAACTTCTTGTCTGACTTCAAATCTTTCACTGTGGATCTTTGACATGTTATATGAGGCTTATATGGACATGAATGAGACCTCTCAAACCAATTCCCACCATCAAATCACTGATTAAATGCACAGTTGACCACAGTTGACTTTGCTAGGGTTTTGGTTGACTGAACCATGTTCTGATGAATTCCAAGCCCCTACCACTTGAGATCTTGATTCAAAATGATGTCACAACTCATATGAACTCTTGATGAATGATCATGGTGCCTAAATTCTTCAAGAATGGCCACCATCTATTGCTCAATGACTGATTTGACTGTTTTGACCTAGCTTGCTTCATCTGCAAGTAACATGGTTAGATGACAATATTTTTGTACTTTTGGTTAATAGACAGATGAAAAGCAATGGTACACAAATGAAAAACATGCTTGGTGATCAAGAACCACACTCACAAGATAACCCACCCACTAGGAGGGAAGCAAAAGGTGCACAAAGATCCTTGAGGCAATGATATGGTATGATATGATGCCATGAGGGATCTTAGGGACAAAATTGGGGTCTTACAGATGCCCCTATTTAAGGTCATTCTAGCCGGAGAAGTGAAGTTTAGAAATCTTCATCTCGACGCGGTAGAATGGGCTTAAATAACAGTAATGAGACAAATTTTGGTCCCTAAGAGACCTCATGATGCAAAAGACACAAATTCTGTGGGGATACAGTTCACACAGAAGAAAAGACGATCCATCGGAGTAATACACTCACCAGGAACAGAGACTCTAACAATACTCTTGTTGGGGATAGTAAAAGAAAAAGAATGCGTGAGCAGGACACGACTTCAAGTTGGGGAAAAACAAAACTGAAATGACGTGAACAAGACACGACTCTGATTAGGGAATAACTGAAATCAGACTGGAGACCTCACTGGGGAGTGAAGGACTCACACTGGGGAAAAGAAAATTCCAAAGGAAGAACATCCATTGGAGAGACACAAGCTGACTCCTGGGGAGAAGCAACAGGAAACTCCACTGAGGAAGCACCAAAGAATTGAGGTGTTACCGATATAAGGGTAACAAACTCAGGAAGAATGAATATCTAAGACCGGTATAAGGGTGAGAGATATCAATCAACCACACATCTGAGAAAGACCTGAAAAAGGTACATAAACTCAGGAAAATCTGACTCCACAAGGGACCAAAGTCATAATAGGGAGCAGAAAGGAAGGAACACCAGGGATACCGAGGTATATAATAGGTGACCGACCAAAGCGTGAATTGGTATATATGCCAAAACACTCATCATCCGAAAGGAGGGCTTGAAAAAGCAAATCGACTTACAGGATGGACATTCGAATCCACAACGGGAAAACGAATCTTACTCAACTGGGGACACAAACCCAAAGAGTGCATGAGATATAATATCCATTACCGGCAGACCGTGGATAAGAAAACTCGCATGAGATATATTATTTATTACCGTCAGAACGTAGATAATAAACTCGCATGGTAAGAAACACCAGAGATACCGAAGCATATAATAGGTGATCTACCGAACACGTGAATTGGTATATGTACCAACACACTCATCATCCAAAACACAAACTAGTTTAAGGATGGATATTCGATTCTACAAAGAATACGAATCTTGCTCAGCTGGGGAAAATCAACAAAGGATTCCAACTAAAGAGCGCATGAGATATATTATTCATTACCAGCAGACCGTGAATAATATACTCGAAAGGAAAAGACACCAGAGATACCGAAGTATATAATAGGTGACTAACCAAAAAGAGAGACAATCGATACCAAGCATCCGGGTAAACGAAAGACAACTCAAAGGGATAAATTGCAAGCATCCGGCAATTATCCAACAACAGAGAATATTCGATTCCACAAAGGGAAATAACGAAACTTACTCGACCAGGGAAACACAAAAGGCTTCGACTGAAGAGTGCATGAGATATATTATTCATTACCAGCAGACCGTGAATAACATACTCGCATGGAAGATTATCCATAACCAGTTACTGGGTTAATGAAGGATAAATCAACCGAAAAGAAAGGCATCGGGGTACCAAACTAGGTATATAATGACGACCAATCAAAGGGAACAACAACATTACCAACACAAGGGTAAATGAAAGGAGACCCGCTGGGGATAAATTGCAAGCATCCGGCAATTATCCAAAACTGTACCACAAGGCACAAACTCCGCTGAGGAGAAAGAATCAACACCTGGGATTTACAACTACCGAATACGGGGTAGAAGACCACAAACTCAACTGGGGATAGAAATCACCACAGGGAGACACCAACTCTGTTAGGGATAAAACCACAACAACAGGAATCCACTTATAATCAGGACGAACCACAAAGGTTATCTCTGTTAGAGGAAAAGAGATAGGACTTACAATTACCGAATACGAGGTAATAGCCATACTCTGGTGGGGATAACCATGAATTAGGGTTTACATCTACCGAATACGAGGTAGAAAACCAAAACAAACTTGTCGAGGAATAAAAGGTATATAACCACCAATTCCGCTGAAAGGGCAAAGAAAAATAGGACTTAAAACTACCGGTATAAGGGTAGAGGCCCGAAAGACTCCGCTGGGGAACAACCCACTGGGAAGCACAAGACAATTGACAAATAGCCAATCCGGGAATAAACCGAAAAGACAGACTGAATCAAGACATGTCCTAATGAGGATGTAACTCAAATAGGAAAATCCATCCCAATATATATGTTGGGAGGAAACGGAAAAAACCGTCATCCATGAGGATATATCTCAGTGGGGAACTGCAGAAGGAAAGACAACAGACACTTTCTGCTTATGGGGCTGACTCTATATGGAGAGATTTAACACCCGACATCTGCTTAAGGAGATCTATAAAGAGATCTATATCACCCATAGCAGGAGAACAATCAACAAGAGATATATGGCGAGAAATGCAACATGAATATCTGAATGTTTATGAATATGCATGAATATGCATGATTTATGTTTGATGAATGCTGACAAAACAGACATATCTAACACGAACAGGTCCAGGAATCAAACGCCCGGTACTATACTTCCAGGGGAAAAACCAACTGGAAAGCCAATCTGCGGAGGTCTACATGCTATAAAGCATAGATCTGCAGGTACTGCTGGGAAAGCAGAGGATCAAAGACATCAGGAAACACCAAATCTCTGAGTGATGGATCAGCAAACAACCCAACCAGGGTACAGAAAGTCACAACGGGCAAAACAGCCACCAAGACGAATCTGTTGGGGAACAAGAGAAAATCTCGAAGATCCGCAGGGGATCTCAGCATCAACCGAGAAACAAAGAGTTCTGCAACTCCAAACAACTCCGGGGAACAACCCACTGAAGGAGAATAACATCATCCAAGTAGAATCCAACTGCATAAGCAACTCTACTGGGGAAAACTGCTGCTGGAGAAAACTGAGTCTTCAACAACACTCTGCTTGCAACTATGCTGGGGAACAACCCCATCACACGATCTGAAGAAAGAAGATACTACCAAACCAGGAATATGAACCAAATGTCTTACCTGTTGGAGATCATGCCACCCTTGGGAGAGCACTGAGATATTCTTGAGTATCCTTTCAACCTTGTGAATATTCACTTTGTTTAAAACAACAATTTTGAAAAATCTGTTCGTTTAAAACAATGACATTTTATTAATTAAAACATGCAAAACATTTGTTGAATTGAAACAAATAAGAGTGCAAATAATTGGATAAAAGCTCAAATTCATTTGATGGAATGGTAGCCTGCAAATGGCAAGACTCCATAGATCTGTACAAATTTGAAATCAGTGATATATATTGGAAGAGGGCTACATTGAACATAATGATCCTTTCTCTACCAATTTGAATCTCGATGTCTTCGAAGCTTCAGTTTGACGACGAATCGAGAATCCTCTGACGAAATGACAGTTGTGGAACAGAAAGTCTGGTCAGGATGCAGTTACTTGCCAAATCCCTAATTTTTGCCTAGATTTCCCCAGAGTGAGGTACTCAATCTAGCGGGATGCAAATATTCTCTTTTTCAAGTCTCTAATTTTTTCCTGGATTACCCTTGCAGGTTCTCCACCGAGACGCTCATTTTTGCCTAAGCCGCCCTTTCGGGTTTTCAACTTAGCGAGCTATTCTGTTTTTCATTTGCATATACTTCTTTTTTTTTAGGCAAAGTATTTCTTGACTGCATCTGAATTCACAGGACGAGTGAAATCCTCCCCATCCATTGTTGTAAGCATCAAAGCAGCGCCTGAAAAGGCTCTCTTAACAACATATGGACCCTCGTAGTTTGGAGTCCACTTGCCCCTGGAATCGGGCACGAAAGACAAGACTTTCTTGAGCACAAGGTCTCCTTCTCGGAACACACGAGGTTTGACCTTCTTATCGAATGCTTTCTTCATTCTCTGCTGATATAACTGACCATGGCACATGGCAGTTAATCGCTTCTCTTCAATCAGATTCAACTGGTCATAACGACTCTGAATCCATTCAGCATCAGTCAACTTGGCTTCCATCAAGACTCTCATTGATGGGATCTCCACCTCTACTGGGAGAACAGCTTCCATGCCATAAACAAGAGAGAAAGGGGTTGCCCCTGTTGAAGTGCGTACAGACGTACGATATCCATGCAAAGCAAATGGCAGCATCTCATGCCAATCTTTGTACGTGACAGTCATCTTCTGGATAATCTTCTTGATATTCTTATTAGCAGCTTCAACAGCCCCATTCATCTTAGGTCTGTAGGGAGAGGAATTATGGTGTGCAATCTTGAATTCAGCGTACAATTCATCCATCATCTTATTATTCAGATTAGATCCATTATCAGTAATGATCCTCTCTGGCACACCATAACGGCAAATCAGCTGGTTCTTGATAAACTTCACAACTACCTGTCTGGTCACGTTCGCATACGAAGCGGCTTCAACCCATTTGGTGAAGTAATCAATTGCTACGAGAATAAACCTGTGTCCGTTGGACGCTTTCGGCTCAATCATGCCGATCATGTCGATTCCCCACATAGAGAAAGGCCATGGTGATGAAATCACATTCAGAAGTGTCGGAGGAACATGAATCTTATCCGCATAAATTTGACACTTGTGACATTTCTTCACATACTTGCAACAGTCAGACTCCATTGTCAGCCAATAGTAGCCTGCTCTCAACATCTTCTTAGCCATGGCATGTCCATTGGAATGAGTACCAAATGAAACCTCATGGACCTCAGTCATCAACAGGTTTGCTCCGTGTCTATCCACGCATCTGAGCAAAACCATGTCGAAATTTCTCTTATACAACACTTCACCACTGAGGTAGAAACTGCCTGACAACCTTCTTAAAGTTTTCCTATCTTTCACAGATCCCCCAGGCGGGTAGACCTGGTTCTGGAGGAAATTCTTGATATCAAAATACCAAGGCTTGTTGTCATACGGTGAACTGGACTTTATCGGATTTGTAATCGCAATGTCGCGGTTAGCAAGAGTCGCCACCGACTTTTCTTTTATCCAATAAGGAAAGGTGGAAAAGAACAGGAAAGACCTTAATTTAGATTCTTAGGTTCGGGAGGTACTTTATACAAAGGGAAGGTATTAGCACCCTTTGTATCCATGGTTATCCATGGGCTCTTAATTGCTCAATCATTTATGTTTTCTAGGTTTGAAAAAGTGGTTGAGAAATGTATGAAAGATGTTTTGAAAACGAGAATTTAACTTTGTAATGATTCTTGCATGAATGTATACAAAGTGGTCATCCCGTATAGTTTTTTTTGAAAGTAGTTTAGAAGAATATAACTCGGCAATGATCCTAGTACGGATGTATGCTAAGTGGTGATTTTCCAAAAGATGTTTGAAAGGTGTGAGGTGTGAAAAGCATTTTTTGTCATGAATGAGCAATTAAGGTTATACCTGTCCGAGGTCTTTCCGGGCATTTCTTATCCTTATGAGGGCAAAACTGTCCTTACTATTGAGAAGTAAGTAGTTTTATCCTTGGGATGTTTAAGGGTCATCGTAGGGTCATCGATAGGTCATTGAAGGCAACAGTTGTGAGGATACCTTAGCATTCGAAGGGACTACCATCATTTAACCGTAGGCTATACCGAAGGGTCATCGAGGGACAAAATCGTATTTTCGAAGGCAACATCCGAGGGACTATGATGATTTAACCGAAGGGTCTTTGCTAAGTGTATCCCCACGTTCGCGGGACATGACCGTATTACGTAATCGTGGGATAATAAAGAGAGGTCCGATGTTATTTATTTAAAGTCCGGATTTTAACAATTAATTAAATAGCCGTAATCAGTTAGGTAATTAGGTCCACAGGAAATCAATGAAATCAATACATTAAAAATCAAGCTTGGTGATTCAAGATGAATCTCCATATTAAACTTAGGTCATCCAAAAACCATCTCCTCAAGAATGTCCACACCTAAAGCGGCATGCCTAGCCGGTTATTTCTTTGGAAGTATGCTAGCCTTTACATCATGCAACACACGGATTAGAGCATTGAGGCAAAATACAATTGGAAATTGCCCCATAAATAAATATAACAATCAGGAAATTAAGCCAAATCATGCAGAATCATGATTAGATAAACATAAAATGGGCAACAGAGACAAAGCAGCCCCTGTCCCGTTCGCCTCTGCTTCGCCTAGCGAAGGATCAGCGAAGGCTCGCTGCAGGCTCGCCTAGCGATGAGCTAGCGAGCGGCCACGGGTTTGAAGTTTGAGAACAGTATGACCTCAACCTGCGGCGTGGCTTATGGCATTCAATACATAATTATACGGTCCAGCATTCACAATATTCAGGCACACTTAAATTCACATGCAAAACTTCGAATATGTTTATGAGTTCAATTATAGTATCGCATGCAAGTTAAGAACATGAAATGGTACCACATGCCAAATGAGATCACAAAGCGGTATCACATGCAGATTAAGAACCTAAAGAGGTACCACATGCAAAATAAGAACTTAAAGTGATAATCCCATGCAAATTAAGAAAATAACGCGATAATAGTGATGCAAACCTGTTGGCGATCGAATTGCAACCTTGAATTGGCGAACCGGATCGGGTTAGGCGGCGGTAGCTTCGGAGCGGGGCGCGGCCTTCAGGGTTTCTTCACTCGGAATTTTCTAAAGTAACCTCAGGGTTTCCGTGCCAGGGTTTCCGTCCGTCTTCCTCTGTTTTTCGTCCGTCTGTGTGTGTGTTCTTTTTCGTGGCAGAAGAGCAGGTATTTATAGTAGTGGTAGTAGTGACCTAATGGGCTTAAAATGAGGTCCAAAAATTCAAATTCTCGCAAGCTTCGCTAGGCGAAGGAATTGCTCGCCTAGCGAGCAAGCTAGGTTTGGGCTTTTTCTGGACCTGATGCTTCGCTGGGCGAGTGGCATGCTGAGATATTCGCTAGGCGAAGGAATTGCTCGCCTAGCGAGCAAGCTTTTTTGGGCCACTTTGGATTAGGCCTGTTGTGAGTTGGGCTTTTGTCCATTTAATATCAGTGCCTTGCAGATCAAGTCAGAGGGTCTTGGAAAATGCTTGGTAATATCAACGGGCAAATTTTGGGGTATGACAGCTGCCCCTGTTCAATATTCTTGAACCGAGAGAGTATAATGGTATGTGTCGTTCGTGATCTGGAGGTGAAAGATTATTGAACACTAGAATGCCCCTAAAATTTGCGATTGTCAATCAGGAGCTAGTCTTGAGGGAGATGGGCTTAGAGATGCCATCCAGGAAGTTTGATGACGAGCTTCCGATGGTGTCGTACGTTAGACGATGTCTGAAGCCATGGATGTCATGCCGGATCATACGCTACGCCGTATAGCGAATCATCCATCATGCTGTTGACTTTGTTGGGGAGTCAGAGTATGCTATACACTGCTGGGGATGAGGGATCAGAATGGATCGTATATTAGACCGTGTCTGAATACCAGAGTGAGTTATTCATTAGGCGGCTGACTTTGCTGGGGATGAAAGATCAGAATGGATCGTACACTAGATCGTATCTGGGTTGAAGATCCAAATGGGCCTTATGATAGACTGTATTGGATGAGCCGTCCATTAGGCTGAATCTGATGATAAAAGGGGGTAGTCGTACACTAGACTACACTTCAGAAATGTACCGTACACTAGGTAGCATCTGAGAAGATGAAGGTTTAACTTGGTCGTACATTAAACCATATCTGAGCAGAATGAGCCGTCCATTAGGCTGAATCTGCTGAAAAGGGAGTAGTCGTACACTAGACTACCATTCAGAAATGTACCTGTCCGAAGGTAGCATCTGAGTAAGGGAGTAGTCGTATACCAGACTACCATTCAGGAATGTACCTGTCCGAAGGTAGCACCTGACCCAGGGAGTAGCCGTATACCAGACCACCATTCAGGAATGTACCTGTCCGAAGGTAGCACCTGAGCAAGGGAGTAGCCGTATACCAGACTACCATTCAGGAATGTACCTGTCCGAAGGTAGCACCTGAGCAAGGGAGTAGCCGTATACCAGACTACCATTCAGGAATGTACCTGTCCGAAGGTAGCACCTGAGCAAGGGAGTAGCCGTATACCAGACTACCATTCAGGAATGTACCTGTCCGAAGGTAGCACCTGAGGGGATGAAGGTTTAACTTGGTCGTACATTAAACCTTACTTGAGTTGTTGAAGATCAGAGTGGATCGTACGTTAGATCGTATCTGAGTTGTTGAAGGTCAGATGTTGAGCTGAATCAGGATGAACCGTACGCTAGGCTATATCTGATAGTATTTGTGTATGCTGTATTTGCAATGAATATCTGGGATGGGCTTATAGATGCCATCGTTAGGAGGATGTCTGAATGAATGTTGACATGGAGTATATCTGAAAGATGTATCTGAAGAAAAAAGTAGTCGTACGCTGGACTACACCTCGGAATGTACCGTACGCTAGGCAGTATCTGAGGGATATAGTTAAATCTTGAGTGTAATTGATAAAGATGTCCGTCTGAATGGACCTTTGTTTTGACTGTGTCAGGAGGATAATTGACCTGAAAAATAAAGTTAGCTTCATGCCATGTCATGATGCATGAGATGCAAATGTTGTATGCATGCGAAATGATGTAATGAATGAATTATGCGTCTGAAATAAATGCGAACATTGTATGCATGTATATGTTATGAAATGATGTAATGTATATGATGCGGAATGAACATCGTATGTAGGTATGTGATGTGAAGTGATGTAATGAATGCACTATGTGTCTGAAATAAATGCGAACATTGTATGCATGTATATGTTATGAAATGATGTAATGTATATGATGCGGAATGAACATCGTATGTAAGTATGTGATGTGAAGTGATGTAATGAATGCACTATGTGTCTGAAACGTTCTTCCAGGGGACTCTACTGGGGAGATAAGTCTCAGTCTTCTGGTCGGAGATATTTGTATTGATGACCCTTCCTTAGCTGGGGGATACTTGATTTCGGTCTGACGATGGAAACACTTGACAGAGCCTGGCTGGGGACAGAAAAGATGACCCATTTGTCTAGTAATGCCACTCTCTTCTGGGAAATAATTGACGTTGCCGGGGAATAGGATTAGCAACGGATTCATTGGAAAGCATGGTTAGACCTTTTCCTTGGTCCTGAAGTCTCGTAGTAATTGCAATTTCCATTTTAGGCATGTATTTTTGATAAACATTGATCATGTTCAAATGCACATATCAATTCAAATTAAATCAATGGACGTTTACGCAAACAAAACAGAGAAATAAAACCACAACATTTTTCGAAATGAAATTGCATTGATTCTGAAAGAGGGCCTATAAATAGGCAAGTGAGTACAAGGAGACAGAAATCCTAGTAAGAGGAAATTATCAAGAAAGCAAAGAGAAAACTATGCAGAAAAAGTCCTATTGATTTTAATTCCACTACTGTCATCATGTCTTCAAGCATCTCATCTTCTGCTGTCGGATAGAGGTGATTGGCTTGTTCAGTCCCTTGAACTTGGTTGAAGCTGACAGAGAACGGGACATAGTCATACGCTTGAATCCCTAATTTTTGCCTGGACCGCCTTTTCAGGTTTTCAGTCCACCAGGATACCCGTTTTTGCCCAAACCGCCTTTTCAGGTTTTCGACTTGCCGGGTGTACATTTTTATATGTTTATCCCTAATTTTTGCCCGAACCCTTTTTGGTTCGCCGGGATGCCCTTACTTTTGCCTAGGTACGTCGACCTAGCGGGTCTCTGTTATGCGTAGTATTTTTTAACTATGTCCGCGTTCACAGGATGCGGGAAGTCTTCGCCATCCATTGTAGCAAGTATCATGGCTCCACCAGAGAATACCTTCTCAACCACAAATGGCCCTTCGTATGTGGGAGTCCACTTGCCTCTGGGATCCCCTTGTGGTAGAATGATACGCTTGATCACCAAGTCACCAACTTGATACACCTGTCTCTTGACTCTTTTGTTAAATGCCTGGGTCATGCGCTTCTGATATATCTGCCCGTGACAAACAGCCGCAAGTCTCTTCTCATCAATCAAGTTTATCTGATCGAGTCGAGTCTGAATCCATTCATCTTCATCTAAGCCCGCCTCTTTCATGATTCTTAGAGAGGGAATCTGAACTTCCACCGGTAAAACGGCCTCCGTTCCGTAGACTAAAGAGAAAGGAGTTGCCCCCGTCGAAGTGCGATAACCATGGAGAGCAAATGGTAACATCTCGTGCCAGTCTTTGTACGTTACTGTCATCTTTTGTATGATCTTCTTAATGTTCTTATTAGCAGCCTCCACGGCGCCATTCATCTTTGGCCGGTACGGAGAAGAGTTATGGTGCTTAATTTTGAACTGCGTGCAGAGTTCAGTAATCATCTTATTGTTCAAATTAGTACCATTGTCAGTGATAATCCTTTCAGGGATGCCGTATCGACAAATAAGGCTATTCTTGACGAACCGTGCCACCACATTCTTGGTGACAGAAGCGAATGAGGCTGCCTCTACCCACTTGGTGAAGTAATCAATAGCGACGAGAATGAAGCGATGTCCATTAGAAGCCGTAGGTTTAATCTCCCCGATCATATCGATGCCCCACATTGCAAAGGGCCAAGGAGCTGTCAACACGTTCAATGGAGCAGGAGGCACATGGACTTTGTCCGCATGGATCTGACACTTGTGACAGGTTCTGGAGTGATGGTGGCAATCAGCTTCCATGGTAGACCAATAATACCCTGACCTCAGAATCTTCTTGGCCATTGTATGTCCATTAGAATGAGTCCCAAAAATACTGTCATGCATGTCTTCCATAATCTTTTCTGCTTCCTTTTTATCCACACAGCGAAGCAGAGTCAAGTCATGATTACGTTTGTATAACACTCCATTACTCAGAAAGAATTTAGCGGAGAACTTCCTCAGGAATTTTCTGTCATTGATGGATGCCCCTTCAGGGTATTCCTGAACTTCTAAGTATCTTTTTACGTCGTGGAACCAAGGTTTTTCCCGTACTCCCTCAGTGTTAAGTTCATAACAGTATGCCGGTTCATCTAGTCGCTCAATGGTAATCCTGGGAGCTTCACCGTCCCATCTGACTCTGAACATAGATGACATGGTAGCTAATGCGTCTGCCAACTGATTCTCTTCTCGTGGAATATGTTCAAATGTAATCTCTTCAAAGTATGGAAGTAATGTCATTACCTGCTCTCGATAAGGGATGAGATTTGGATGTTTAGTATCCCATTCTCCTTTGATCTGACTGATTACCAAGGCCGAATCTCCGTACACACTCAAAAACTTGATTCGCCAATCTATAGCAGCTTTGAGTCCAAAAATACATGCTTCATACTTAGCCATATTATTGGTACAATGAAAACATAGTCTAGCTGTGAAAGGCGTATGGTAACCCTCGGGAGAAATGAGTACAACCCCAACACCATGGCCCAATGCATTAGAAGATCCATCAAAGACCATAGTCCATCGGGATCCCCATTCGGATCCCTCATGTGGTTTAGGTTTTTCGTAATCCGTAACAAGCATGACATCCTCATCTGGGAACTCAAAATTCATAGATTGGTAATCGTCCACCGCTTGATGAGCCAAATGATCAGCCAGCACGCTTCCTTTGATTGCTTTCTGGGTAGTATACTGGATGTCGTACTCTGTTAAGATCATCTGCCATCTCGCTATTCTTCCGGAGAGGGCAGGCTTCTCGAACATGTATTTGATGGGATCCATCCTAGAAATCAACAAAGTGGTATGATTCAACATATACTGTCTTAGTCGGCGAGCAGCCCAGGCCAAAGCACAGCAAGTTCTCTCGAGCAGTGAGTATCTTGTTTCACAGTCGGTAAACTTTTTGCTCAGGTAGTATATGGCATGCTCTTTTCGACCAGACTCGTCATGTTGCCCCAATACGCACCCCATTGAATTTTCTAACACGGTCAAATACATGATTAGGGGTCTTCCTTCGACTGGTGGTATCAGAATTGGAGGTTCCTGGAGATATTTCTTGATTCTGTCAAAGGCTTCTTGGCATTCGTCATTCCATATCATCTCTTGATTCTTCCTCAGTAATTTGAAGATGGGTTTGCAAGTGGCGGTCAAGTGGGAGATAAATCGGGCAATGTAGTTCAAGCGTCCCAAGAAACCTCTGACCTCCTTCTCCGTATGGGGAACTGGCATTTCTTGAATAGCTCTTACTTTAGCTGGGTCAACCTCAATTCCTTTACCACTGACAATAAAGCCCAAGAGTTTACCGGATCTTACCCCAAAGGTGCATTTGTTCGGATTCAATCTCAACTGGTACTTCTTCAACCTCTCGAACAGTTTGTATAAATGATCGAGATGTTCCTCTTCAGTATGAGATCTGGCTATCACGTCATCCACATATACTTCTATCTCATGATGAATCATGTCATGGAACAAAACCACCATAGCACGCTGGTACGTTGCCCCGGCGTTCTTTAGACCGAATGGCATTACTTTGTAACAGAAAGTGCCCCATTGCGTCACAAACGTAGTTTTCTCCATGTCCTCAGATGCCATCTTAATCTGATTATAACCCGAGAATCCATCCATGAATGAGAATACTTTGTGTTGAGCGGTGTTATCTACCAGAACATCAATGTGCGGGAGTGGAAAGTCATCTTTGGGACTCGCTTTATTCAAATCTCTGTAATCTACGCACATTCGCACCTTACCATCCTTCTTTGGCACTGGCACCACATTAGCAACCCATTGAGGATAAGAAGTAACGGCTAGGAAACCGGCATTGAATTGTTTCATAACCTCGGCTTTGATTTTCTCAGACATTTCAGGACGCATGCGGCGAACCTTTTGCTTGACAGGACGGCAGTCTTCCTTCGTAGGCAGCCGATGCACCACTATATCAGTATCCAACCCGGGCATGTCTTCATAAGACCAGGCGAAAACCTCTACATAGTCGTGCAACATCTGAATCAATCTTTCTTTTACACTGTTTTCCAAATCTGCTCCTATTTTGACTTCTTTTCTTTCCACTTCAGTACCTAGATTTACGACTTCGAGTGACTCTTCATGCGACTGTATAGTCCTTTCCTCTTGTAGTAATAGTCTGGCAAGCTCTCCAGGGACTTCATAATCTTCCTCACTTCCATCTTCGGCTTGGTAGATCGGATTTTCAAAGTCATAATGAACAGTAGCGGAATTATTGTCAATAGGATCCAGAGTGGATACGGATCTGCGATTTGTGACGTGAGTGTGTGTAAGAATGCATAGCTTGTTTGAAAGACGACAGGAAAAATAAAGAGCGCAATATTTGAATGCGAAAAAGTCCATTGATTTATTGAATATGAATATGCTTATGAAATGACAAAACCCTTAACAAATTAGCTATTGTGCCCCGGGCGTTGACACAATGCTTTAAGAAGTTCAATTGAAAAATTAAAATTTGCAATACTAAATGGATAATAACAATTACTCCTGACTAAAGGAGATCGGGATAGTGTCTTCAGCCCTCCAATTATTGAGTCCGTCGCCAATTGTTGGGTAGATCCAGCTATCCAGGTCGCAATCACTGTCAGCATCCTCTACAGCATTGATTTGATCTTTGACCATCTTTTCAGAGCTAAATCCCAGACCAGATTTATCAGACTTGTAGGGTATGTTGATCAGTTGACCCCAACCAGTACAGCCACCATCTTCAACCACAGCTTGAGCGTCCTTCAGGGAAACCATGGCAGGAGAAGCTCGAATAACCTCAGGCACAAGGGGAGTCGGCTTAAGGACAGGATTGGGCGGAGGAACCACTTCAAATGACTGAGACGGAGTCTCGAAGAATTCACCATCCATCTCGACATATCTGAAGGTATGCACACTACTGACAATGTATTCTTCTTCCCCACACACAGTGACAATCTTTCCCTCTATTGGATATCTCAGCTTTTGATGGAGAGACGAAGCTACAGCACCTGCCCCATGAATCCAAGGGCGTCCCAGCAAGCAGGAATAGGCGGGGCGAATGTTCATTACATGAAAGGTAGTGTTGAAGACTTGAGGTCCTATCTTGATAGGGAGAACAACTTCACCGTGGACAACACTCTTTGCACCATCGTAAGCACGCACCACAATGTCACTAGGCTTCAATTCAATGCCTTTACAGTCAAGTTTATCGAGCACGACTTTCGGTAGCACATTCAAGGAAGATCCATTATCGATCAACACATGAGCCAAAGTGATTCCCTTACACTCAATAGAAATATGCAGGGCCTTATTGTGGTTCTTTCCTGCTGGTGTCAGGTCAGCATTGGAAAAACCTAGGCCGTCGTCAACAGTCAGGTTAGCAACATAGTTTTCGAACTGATCGACGGATGTTTCTTGAGGCACATGAGCGGTCTTCAAGAATTTCATCAATGCATTGGCATGGGATTCAGAGGATAATAACAAGGACAACATTGAGATTTTAGACGGAGTATGCCCCAATTGTTCCACCACATCAAAATCACTCTTGCGGATGATTTTCAGCACTTCTTCCATTTCTCGTTTGGCAACATCTTCAGTAGTAGCTTCGATCGGTGTCTCTGACTGAGAAGGGTTGACTGGTTCCTTTCCTCGGTTTTCGGGAACCGGAGGTGAGATCTCTGGAGAGAAGATCCTTCCGCTTCGAGTAACTTTACTAGTCCCAACAATGTCATTAGGATTAGCAGGATCACCAACTTGCTTTACGCCATGGACATAAACATCACCTCCATAATTCCACGGAATAGCTTTGCTTGAGGAATACGGGATCGGGCCAGGTGCAGTAATGATCAGGGGAGCTACTCTGGGCTCAGCAATAATCTTCACAGGTATTCTGGGAGCAGTAATCTTCACTGGAACCTTGGACCTTGCAATCACAGATACTTCTTCAACAGGGTTTTCCGTCTTAGAAACCCTTTCAAAGAGAATTGTACGATCGTCCATCAGCTGTTGAATACCATTCCTCAACTTCAGACAGTCCTCGGGCCGGAGTATGCAGAGATTGCAATCTTCGGTACAACCTGGAAATAAACCAGCTCGCAATAAATTCCTCTTTATGATCGGGAGAGGAGATGTTAAGTCCGCTATAGTAGTGATGAGAGAATCGTCATCGAGAGCATTAACAGCCTTGTCATGATTAGGCATAGGAGCAGTGATGACATTAGGAGTCTCCGGAGGCTCGAACTCAATTTCCCCAGCGTCGATCATGTCCTGAATTTTATTCTTTAACAGCCAACAATCGTTTGTATCATGCCCGGGGCTATCGGAGTGATATGCACATCTGGCATTGGGATTATAACGAGGCGAAGCAGTGTTGACATTTGCAGGAGGACCTCTGAGAGTGATTAAATTTACCTTCAGCATGCTTTGCAGTGCTTGTGCTAAAGTCATATTGAGCTTGGTAAACTGCCTTCTTGGTCTGTCTTGTCTTTGCTGGAAGTTTTGAGCTGGCGGGGCTGCGATTGTCACTGCTCCAACGGCATGGTCACCATTTTTCTTACTATGATTCTTTTGACCATACACAGCGTTCGATTCATTCTTCCCATGGTAGGACTTTTTACTGCTTGTAGAAGTAGCCGCCTGTAACTTTCCACTTCGAATGCCGCTCTCCACCCGTTCACCTGTCAGTATAAGTTCAGTGAAACTTGATGAAGAACTCCCCAGTAGGTGGCTGTAGAATGGGCCAGTCAGGGTACCCATGAACAGGTCCACTAATTCTCGGTCAGTCATAGGGGGTTTGACTCTGCCAGCCAAATCTCTCCATTTCTGAGCATACTCTTTGAAGCTTTCTTTAGATCCCATAGCCATATTCTGCAACTGTAGCCGAGTAGGCGCTAATTCAGAATTGTACTGGTACTGCTTATAGAAAGCTGTTGCTAAATCAGTCCAGGTGCGGATGTCAGAGCTCTCGAGCTGATAATACCATTCCAACTGGGTGCCAGACAGACTTTCTTGGAAGAAATGGATCCACAGTTTCTTATCAGTGGTATGCGGCTGAATCTTTCTCACATAAGCCCTTAGATGCATCTGAGGACAAGACGCACCATCGTACTTAGTGAAAGTGGGGATTTTGAATTTGCGGGGAATGGTCACATCGGAGACCAGACCCAGACTTTCGAAATCCAGACCAGGTGTCTTCTGACCCTCCATGGCTAGCATGCGTTCCTCCAGCAATTTATACTTATCATCTCTCGGAGAGTACTGTTCATTTTCATACTCTTCATCGTCATCCTCAGGGTTAGAGAAATCAGCATTCTCCTCCTCTGAATCATTCTCCGCCCCCTCTTCTGGACCATTCGGGATTCCAAATTTGATTCCCGTAGCCTGTCCTTTACGCCTTCTTCCCGGGTTAATGAAACTCACAGCTTTCTTGTCCTTCTTCTTTTCGGCCAAAAGAGCCTTCAGTTCCTCCTGCCCCTTGGATAAGCTTAGCATCATCTCCTTGAATTGAGCATTCTGAGTCTGGAGATCTTTGACAGTTTGTTCGAGATCCATTTTGTTGTTTAAGAGGCAGACCGTGAGAATATGGTCCTTTGGAATACCTGTTATGCAATGTTATGTTATGCGATGCAATGCATGAAATGTTTTCAAGGACTTTTGGGAATTTAACTTTGCGTAAGTTGCCAACAAGAGAGAAATGTTTATTGCTAATTTTTTCAATGTTCATTACAAAAGGAATAATGATAAAATACAATGAAAGTTCAAGTCTCTCAGGGGCGACTTCTTTTTGGGCGAAGATATGCATTGAGTCTTCGTTCCTCATTAAGCTGACTGGTGAGCTCTAGTACTTTCTTCCTTTCTGCATTGAACTGAGCTTCGAAAGTATCTCTCTCCTCTCTCAACTGGGTCCAGGATCTTTTCAATTCCTCAACATCAGTAGGCCTATCTGGATAAGGAATGGTCTGGGAAGTACCTCCTTCGACCTCTGATTCAACAATCAATGGTCCGACTGCAAGATATGGCATGACAAGTTCGCGAGCTCTGGCGCGCACCCATCTGAGATAAGGTTCCAAAGGAATAGAATTTTTCTTCCCTAAATTGCTTCTTTTCACCATGCCCCAAGCTCGTACAAACTTTTGGCGGAGACCTTGAGGGTCATTGTCATAATCGAACGCTGTACCTTGAATAATCATTTCATGTGGACCATCCCTTCGAGCATACCCAAACTGACGTAGGGCTAAGGCAGGATTATAAGTAATACCTCCTCTTATCCCCATGAGTGGTACATTAGGGAATTCTCCACAACGGTCGATGATGATACCATTTTCTCTGAGGTTAGAACACCACCGGATGTCTGAATGGGAGAGTGCCATTATCCTTTGAGACCACTTCAGATTTTGATCATTCTTGAAGACTGATTGAGGAAGGTGCGAAATAAACCACCTAGACAATAGAGGTATGCAGCACATGAGAGTCCCTTGCCTCTTCATAGTACGAGTGTGAAGGGAATGCAAAATATCTCCAAGCAAGGTAGGCACAGGGTTATGAGTGAGGAATATCTTAATAGCATTCACATCTATGAATTGGTCCGGATTAGGGAATAGCACCAAACCATAGATCAGCAATGCTAGAACATCTTCAAAAGCATGGACATTCATAACTTTTAGGAATTCTCGGGCCTTACTTATCAGAAATTTGGCCAGTAAACCTTTCATTCCACTCCTTGTTACCCAATTAGCTTCAATGTCGGACTTTGTCATGTGTAAAGCTGCGGCAACTTCTTCAGATTTTGGCATCTTTTCCAGACCACTGAAAGGTATTTGATCCAGGATAGGTATCCCAAGCAGCTGGGAGAATTCTTCTAATGTGGGTACCAACTGATAATCTGGGAAAGTGAAGCAATGATGTTTAGGATCGAAGAACTGGAATAGGACTCTCATCATATCTTCCTTGAAACCAGTGGTAACTAAGTTGAGAAGATGACCATGTTTCTTGTTGAACTGAGCATGATCGGGGAGTTCTGACACCAAATCCTTGAGTTGAGGAGAGATTGCTATAAGATTGATCCGGATAGTCTTCCTGGAAGCCATAACCTGTTCAACAGAGCAAAGCTAAATCCCTAAGTCCTTGAAATGGTTAGTATGATGATGTTATGATGTTATGATGTTATGATGTTATGCAAGCACAAGCATGTCACACAACAATTATTCCTAAGTTTTAAGGCTTGCATGAGTTCCATAGGTAAGTACCCTCCCCACTGAAGTTTGGTTGGTTCAACCTGTCCTAGAATAGTAACCGGGTTCTAGAAGGATCTCAGATCATCGACCTTTCTTTAGGTCCACTTCAGTGCAACACCAAGTGGTTGACCGAAGCTTCCCTAAAGTCCATTCTCAAAGAGTGTAGTATCGAGTATCAACCAACCTCAGTCGGAACCGAAGCCAGTTATCTCACTACTTTCTAATGGCTAGGATGAGTCAATTAGGGTTCTAAAGGTCTGGTTAATGCTTTGATGACACCACGCGGAAGCCAAATTTTTCCTCAAATAACATGAGGACCATCAGGACGACCAAAGTGTCACATTAACCGTAGCTATCATTTTGACCATTCCAGTATACGCCGGATAGTCGCGATGATCTATTGCTACTTACCTAAGGTACACTAGATCCGGGTGTAGGATCTTTCACTCAAAGCCCCCTTAAAAGAAGGAATAATAAAACATAAATTGATTTTTTTTTTTAGATGGACCTCTCTTTGTAGTCCCCAGCAGAGTCGCCAGTTCTGTCATACGGTGAACTGGACTTTATCGGATTTGTAATCGCAATGTCGCGGTTAGCAAGAGTCGCCACCGACTTTTCTTTTATCCAATAAGGAAAGGTGGAAAAGAACAGGAAAGACCTTAATTTAGATTCTTAGGTTCGGGAGGTACTTTATACAAAGGGAAGGTATTAGCACCCTTTGTATCCATGGTTATCCATGGGCTCTTAATTGCTCAATCATTTATGTTTTCTAGGTTTGAAAAAGTGGTTGAGAAATGTATGAAAGATGTTTTGAAAACGAGAATTTAACTTTGTAATGATTCTTGCATGAATGTATACAAAGTGGTCATCCCGTATAGTTTTTTTTGAAAGTAGTTTAGAAGAATATAACTCGGCAATGATCCTAGTACGGATGTATGCTAAGTGGTGATTTTCCAAAAGATGTTTGAAAGGTGTGAGGTGTGAAAAGCATTTTTTGTCATGAATGAGCAATTAAGGTTATACCTGTCCGAGGTCTTTCCGGGCATTTCTTATCCTTATGAGGGCAAAACTGTCCTTACTATTGAGAAGTAAGTAGTTTTATCCTTGGGATGTTTAAGGGTCATCGTAGGGTCATCGATAGGTCATTGAAGGCAACAGTTGTGAGGATACCTTAGCATTCGAAGGGACTACCATCATTTAACCGTAGGCTATACCGAAGGGTCATCGAGGGACAAAATCGTATTTTCGAAGGCAACATCCGAGGGACTATGATGATTTAACCGAAGGGTCTTTGCTAAGTGTATCCCCACGTTCGCGGGACATGACCGTATTACGTAATCGTGGGATAATAAAGAGAGGTCCGATGTTATTTATTTAAAGTCCGGATTTTAACAATTAATTAAATAGCCGTAATCAGTTAGGTAATTAGGTCCACAGGAAATCAATGAAATCAATACATTAAAAATCAAGCTTGGTGATTCAAGATGAATCTCCATATTAAACTTAGGTCATCCAAAAACCATCTCCTCAAGAATGTCCACACCTAAAGCGGCATGCCTAGCCGGTTATTTCTTTGGAAGTATGCTAGCCTTTACATCATGCAACACACGGATTAGAGCATTGAGGCAAAATACAATTGGAAATTGCCCCATAAATAAATATAACAATCAGGAAATTAAGCCAAATCATGCAGAATCATGATTAGATAAACATAAAATGGGCAACAGAGACAAAGCAGCCCCTGTCCCGTTCGCCTCTGCTTCGCCTAGCGAAGGATCAGCGAAGGCTCGCTGCAGGCTCGCCTAGCGATGAGCTAGCGAGCGGCCACGGGTTTGAAGTTTGAGAACAGTATGACCTCAACCTGCGGCGTGGCTTATGGCATTCAATACATAATTATACGGTCCAGCATTCACAATATTCAGGCACACTTAAATTCACATGCAAAACTTCGAATATGTTTATGAGTTCAATTATAGTATCGCATGCAAGTTAAGAACATGAAATGGTACCACATGCCAAATGAGATCACAAAGCGGTATCACATGCAGATTAAGAACCTAAAGAGGTACCACATGCAAAATAAGAACTTAAAGTGATAATCCCATGCAAATTAAGAAAATAACGCGATAATAGTGATGCAAACCTGTTGGCGATCGAATTGCAACCTTGAATTGGCGAACCGGATCGGGTTAGGCGGCGGTAGCTTCGGAGCGGGGCGCGGCCTTCAGGGTTTCTTCACTCGGAATTTTCTAAAGTAGCCTCAGGGTTTCCGTGCCAGGGTTTCCGTCCGTCTTCCTCTGTTTTTCGTCCGTCTGTGTGTGTGTTCTTTTTCGTGGCAGAAGAGCAGGTATTTATAGTAGTGGTAGTAGTGACCTAATGGGCTTAAAATGAGGTCCAAAAATTCAAATTCTCGCAAGCTTCGCTAGGCGAAGGAATTGCTCGCCTAGCGAGCAAGCTAGGTTTGGGCTTTTTCTGGACCTGATGCTTCGCTGGGCGAGTGGCATGCTGAGATATTCGCTAGGCGAAGGAATTGCTCGCCTAGCGAGCAAGCTTTTTTGGGCCACTTTGGATTAGGCCTGTTGTGAGCTGGGCTTTTGTCCATTTAATATCAGTGCCTTGCAGATCAAGTCAGAGGGTCTTGGAAAATGCTTGGTAATATCAACGGGAAAATTTTGGGGTATGACACTTGTCATCTTTCACTTCTTCAATCGCAAATATGTGAGCTGGTCTGTCCAAGCGCATCACAGTAATATTGGGGACATCATTCCACCGTCTGACCACAATCATGGAAGCAAGCGTAGCAAGAGCATCTGCCATCCGATTATCCTCTCGAGGAATGTGATAAAATTCAACTTCTGTGAAGAATGTTGAAATTCTTCTTGCATAATCTCTATATGGGATAAGACCAGGTTGATTCGTCTCCCATTCACCCTTGATCTGATTAACAACCAAGGCCGAATCACCATACATATCAAGATACTTGATTCTCAAATCAATTCATTCTTCAAGTCCCATGATACAGGCTTCATACTCCGCCATATTATTCGTGCATTTGAAAGTTAGCCTTGCTGTAAACGGAATGTGTGAACCTTGAGGAGTAATGATCACTGCCCCAATTCCATTTCCATATTGATTAACAGCGCCATCAAACACCATCGTCCATCTGGAACCAGGTTCCGGACCTTCATCAAGTGTAGGCTCATCGCAATCTTTCATCTTCAAATACAGAATTTCCTCATCAGGGAAGTCATACTGAACAGACTGATGATCTTCGATCGGCTGGTGCGCTAAATGGTCAGCCAAGATACTACCTTTGATAGCTTTTTGAGCTCGATCCTCAATATCATACACGGACAACAACATCTGCCAACGGGCAATCCTCCCAGTTAAAGCAGGCTTCTCGAAGATATACTTAATTGGATCCATTCTGGATATCAACCAAGTTGTATGATTTATCATGTACTGGCGCAAACGCTTAGCAGACCAAGCTAAAGCACAGCACGTCTTCTCAAGCATAGAGTATCGAGACTCACAATCAGTAAACTTCTTACTGAGGTAGTATATAGCAAATTCCTTCTTCCCTGATTCATCTTGTTGACCGAGTACACAACCCATCGAGTCTTCAAGAACTGTCAAATACATGATCAGAGGTCTTCCTTCCACAGGCGGAGACAAGATCGGAGGTTCAGACAGATATTCTTTGATACTGTCGAAAGCTTTCTGGCAATCCTCGGTCCAATCATGAGACTGATCTTTCTGGAGGAGCTTGAATATCGGCGCACATGTGGCAGTCATGTGGGATATAAATCTGGAAATATAATTCAAGCGGCCAAGAAAACCTCGGACTTGCTTCTCAGTTTTGGGTGCAGGCATCTCTTGTATTGCTTTGACCTTTGCGGGATCAACCTCAATACCTCTTTCACTTACCACAAAACCCAACAACTTGCCGGAACGGACTCCAAATGTACACTTGTTCGGATTCAGGCGAAGTTTAAACTTCCTCAAACGCTGAAAAAGCTTCAACAAATGCTCAATATGCTCAACTTCCGTTCGGGACTTAGCAATAATATCATCAACATAGACCTCTATCTCCTTGTGCATCATATCATGAAACAAGGGAGTCATAGCTCGTTGATACGTGGCTCCGGCGTTCTTCAAACCGAAGGGCATCACTCGATAACAGAATGTTCCCCAAGGTGTGATGAATGTTGTCTTCTCCATATCCTCGGGTGCCATTTTGATTTGATTATATCCGAAAAATCTGTCCATAAAGGAAAAGACTTTGAATTTAGCTGTATTGTCTACCAACATATCAATGTGTGGTAGAGGAAAATCATCTTTCGGACTAGCTTTGTTCAAATCTCTATAATCAACGCACATACGGACTTTTCCGTCCTTCTTAGGAACATGCACAATATTGGCCACCCATTGGGGATATGTAGAAGTCACCAGAAACCCCGCATCAATTTGCTTCTGAACTTCCTCTTTGATCTTCACTGCCATATCTGGATGAGTTCTTTTGAGCTTCTGCTTCACAGGCACGCACTCAGGCTTCAAAGGCAGGAAATGTTGCACAATATCTGTATCCAAACCCGGCATATCTTCATAGGACCAAGCAAAGATATCTGAATATTCTCGTAGCAAACTGATCAAATCTTCCTTGACAGACCCTTCAAGAAGTGCCCCAATCTTCACCAGACGAACACAATCCTCAGACCCCAAGTTGACTGTTTCCAAGTCTTCGAGATGCGGCTGAATGACCTTCTCTTCGTGCTCAAGGAGACGGGTAATTTCATCAGGAATCCCCTCAACGTCATCTTCCTCTACCTCAAATACAGGGAATTCAAAATTGGGAGATGGCGTTGGATCATTATGTTCAATGGGTTTTAGGATCAACCTGCATAATGATTTTGGTTAATGAAAAACTTTAGCATTTAAACAAGCAAACCATTATGCAGATGAAAAAGATTGCTTTTATTCTTGTTTTTTATGGTTTTTTGTGATCACTGATTTCATGCAAAAGCAAAAAGTGAAAACAAAGGAAAAACAAATGTTAAACAATGCATTAATTGAATGAAAACATCATTGTATATATGCTTTGCCAACAATGTCATCACTTCTCCTTTTGGCATGGGAGAAGGGTTTCAAACAAAGTGAACAATTACTCTGATCTATGGATGACCGTAGGAACATCTACAGCGACCCAATTGTGGCAGACACCACCAGGAATAACGAAGTCGTTCACGTCCTCTGCATTCTCTTCCAAGATAGCAGCAGCTTCCTCCTCAGGTTGATCATCATGGATGAATCCTCCACTCGTGAACAAACCTTGCTCATTACATGCCCCAGAACAGTAGCCAATGCCAGCCCGGGATCTATTGTCTTCAAGTTCAATCACCTTCCCTAAACCAGCAACTGCGCCACATTCAATGGCCAGCTTCGCATCACGGTAGGAAGTGAATGAAGGAGACTTCTTCTCGACTGGTTTATCAATAGATAAAGCTTGGAATGGCGTTCCAACTTCATCTTCAGCGTCAATGTACGAGAAAGAAGACAGATGACTAACCAGGAGAGCCTTCTCTCCCCCTACTACAACCAATTTCTTGTTCTTCACAAATTTCAGCTTCTGGTGTAGGGTGGATGTCACGGCGCCAGCCTCGTGAATCCATGGCCTGCCTAAGAGACAGCTATAAGATGGGTGGATATCCATTACCTGGAAGGTAACCTGGAAATCACTTGGTCCAATTTTGATTGGGAGATCAACTTCCCCAATCACGGTCTTACGCGACCCATCGAATGCCTTCACAACAACCCCACTCTGCCTCATAGGAGGACCTTGATATGACAATATGGAGAGTGTGGTTTTTGGCAATACATTTAGAGAAGATCCAATGTCCACCAGCACATTGGACATTGCATCAGATTTGCAATTCATGGAGATATGTAAAGCCATGTTGTGGTCTCTTCCCTCCTCAGGGAGATCAGCGTCACAAAAGCTCAAAGTGTTGCAAGCGGTAATGTTTGCAACAATACTATCAAATTGCTCAATGGTGACGTCGTGATCAACATACGCCAGATCCAAGACTTTCTGCAGAGCCTCCCTATGGGGTTCTGAATTCAGCAGCAGAGATAGAATGGAAATCTTGGATGGCGTTTGTAGAAGCTGGTCTACAATGTTGTACTCACTCTTTCTGATGAGCCTCAGCATCTCATCAGATTCTTCATCTATAATGCCACTCGGGCCAACTGAAGAAACGGGAGCTTTTTGTACAGAGGAGGATGGTTTGGCAACATCAAGTGCCGGATTCTGAATATTCACAGCTGTCCCTACAGGATGCTCAACAGTATCAGAAGCAACAGCCTTAGGAGGCACAGAAAACACACGACCACTTCGGGTCAACCCACTTACATCAGCGACGTTGGCCACAGAAGTTGAAGGTAAAGGCACTTCTACCCCATCTTGCACAGCAACAGGGTTGTATCTGAATGGTACGGCTTTGTCAGATGAATAGGGCACAGGGCCTGCAGGTTTAATGACCAAGGAAGGGGAAACCTTCGGCTTGCTGCTATTGTAACGAATAACAACAGGCTCAGGTAATTTGAACACTGGCGAAATCACATTCACCTCAGGCTCGTCTTCATCAACATTGCGATTTTGCAGAATCTCAATGGTACCCTCATCCAACAACTTTTGGAGTTCTCTTCGTACTTGATCGCAACCCAAGCGGTTAACCGAGCAGACGCGACACTTGTCGTGGTTATGCTCCAAGTAGCTGTACTGACACAGCAAACGATGTAATTCCACCAACGACTGCCTAATGTGGCTTACATATCTGACCTTGTACTTCCCAAGGCATTCCTGAACCATATTAACTGATTTCCCATGCGCAGGCAATGGGTTCTTGGTGACATTCGGGCCTGAATCTTCAAAACTCAAGATTCCACATCTCATAAGGTCTTGAACCTTAGTCTTGAGTGGGTAGCAATTCTCGATGTTATGACCCGGAGCACCGGAATGGTAAACACAATGTTGATCTGGTTTATACCACCATTGTGGATTTGCAGGAATGGCAGGAGGATCCCTGGGAGAAACCAATTTCCTTTCCAACAAGGAAGGATAAAGCTCTGCATGTGTCATAGGAATTGGATCGAAGCTGATCTTCTTCCTATCATAACTCAAGTTAGCTTGATTGGTTGTACTTCCACGAGGCTGGTAAGCCTGTTGCTGTGGACGATGTTGTTGCTGATACTGAGGCTGTTGATATTGTTGCTGATGCTGATACTGCTGATGTTGCTGAGCATTGTCTTTAAAGACAGGTGCTATATGAGCCACCTGGTGCTGATGACCGGCACGACGTGCAGGCTTCCTCTGAGCAGAGGGTCTTCTTTGCTTGGGATGGGATTGCACAGCATGTGCTTCCCCATCCTTCCTCTTAAACGCCCCATATCGTTTAGAAGAAGAGCTCTCATCTTTCGCCAACCGTCCCTCACGGACACCTTCTTCAAGACGCATCCCCATGTTCACCATCTCGGTGAAATCAGAGGGAGCGCTTGCTACCATCCGCTCATAATAGAATGAGCCAAGAGTCTTCAAAAAGATCTTGGTCATTTCTTTCTCCTCCAGCGGTGGAGTAATCTGAGCTGCCAGCTCTCGCCACCTCTGGGCGTACTCCTTGAAAGTTTCCTTGTCCTTCTGCGACATGGACCTGAGTTGATCTCGGTCAGGCGCCATATCGACGTTATACTTATATTGCTTGACGAAGGCTTCGCCAAGGTCGTTGAAGGATCTGATATTGGCACTGTCCAAGCTCATGTACCATCTAAGCGCGGCACCGGACAAACTGTCTTGGAAATAATGAATCAGAAGCTGATCATTATCAGTCTGGGTAGACATCTTCCTGGCGTACATGACCAGGTGAGCGAGTGGACAGGTGTTCCCTTTATACTTTTCAAAGTCAGGTACTTTGAATTTAATCGGTATCTTCGCACCGGAAACAAGGCACAACTCGGCAGCAGACTTGCCGAATAAATCTTTACCTCGAAGAGTCCTCAATTCCTTTCTCAGCTCAAGGAATTGGTCGTTCATGGCGTCCATCTTTTCATGAACGTCTGAGCCCTCAGATGGCTCGGAGTGATAGATGGTGTCGTCTACCCTTGGCATGGTATGCACGACAGGAGGAGCAGCAACAGGGACCGGGCTAGATGTCGGCATATGAGCAAAAGTTGGCGCAGGCAGATCAGGCATAAAACCTGGAGGCACCTGATGAGCACTGACTGGCACAGTCGAAGTGACGACCTCTGAGATGACCGTCCTCTGGGCAGGAGTTGCAGGAGATTGAGCAGGTTGATTTTGAGCAGCGAGGAGTTGCTCCATCAAAGCGCCAAGTCTGGCGACCTCTTCTTTCAGTTCTCTGTTCTCTTGTTCTAGCTGCTCCATGACTTTTGCAGAATTGACTCGAGTATAATACCGGTGAGTCAGCTTGTCTTCAAAATAAATGAAGAACACAGAGTTAGGACAAGAAGACCAGAAACAAAGGGTACCTGCTTATGCAAAAATGATGCATGAAATGCTTGTGCAGATGCTTTGTTTATTTTCAAGGAACCCTTAGGGTATTATTTGCAATATTTTGAATAGTTAAAGCATTTTAATTTCTCATGGAAAATATCTCATTCAATATATCGAGACAAAGAAGTACAACATTTTTGATCATTACAAAGAGAAAAGGGAAATAAACATCCTATGGATCCCTAGAAGCTCGGGATGCTGGAAGACGAGAAGTACACAGCTTCTTGATCTCTCTCTCATAGGCCGCTTCCATGTCTGCTTTCTCCTTTGCAAGTCGATCATACCTCCTCTTCCAGAATTTGGAAGACTGAGGAAGCAGAGAGGTCCAAGTGTCGTTCGGATCGTCGATCACTCGATGCTCGAGGAACTCAATCATAGCGTCCTTCTCCTTAAGCTGCTGAAGCAATTCTTCTCTTTCACGGATCCAAGCACGTGAAAGGTCTTCTTCTCTCAACTCCTCTACACGTTGGGTAGGGAGGGTTGAAGGCCCAGCCACATCCAACGGTGTAGGTCTCGGGTGATCATATGGCATCAAGTACACGGCAGCTCTCTGTCTGACCCAAGAGGTGTATGGCTCCAAAGCAATGCAGTTCTTTGGACCCAACTCGTTCCTACTCTTCTTGTGAATACTGCGCCAAGCACGGACAAATCTGGCTTTCAGGCCTTGGGGATCTTTACCCTCCTAGAAGAACACACCTTCTAATAGAATGTTATGAGGTTTATCCTTCAGGGGTAACCCAATTTGACGTCGTGCGAGAATGGGATTGTAGCTGATCCCACCACATGTGCCAAGAAGAGGCACATTAGGGAATTCACCACAATAGTCAATGATCTGGACGGTACCATACACGCGATCATACCAAGTGATATCATCATTGGTGAGAGACATAAGTCTCTGAGACCACCGTAGACATCCCTTGTTCTCCTTGAAAGCAACTGTCTGCGGCAAGTGCGAAATAAACCACTTGTATAGCAAAGGTAGACAGCAGACAATAACTCCTCCACCCTTTCCGTTCCTCAGATGCAAAGAGACATAGGCATCGCCCAACAAAGTTGGAACGGGATTAAGAACAGAGAAGATCCTAATGGCGTTCATGTCCACGAACTTGTCGAAGTTGGGAAACAACACCAATTCATAGATGAGCAACACAAACAAAGCCTCAAAGGCATCCTCACTCATGGCCTTCCCATAAAAAGTAGCTTGAGCAATGAGGAACTCGGAAGGAAAACCCTGAATTCCGCCTTTGGTAGTCAGATTAGCCCTAATCAGATCTTCATCTATGTGCAACAGGTTGGCAATCTCTCGAGCAGTCGGAATACTCTCTAAGCCGCTGAACGGCACTTGATCCAGAATCGGAATCCCAATAAGGTGAGAATACTCCTCCAAAGTTGGCAACAGCTGGAAGTCCGGAAATGAGAAGCAATGATACAGAGGATCATAAAACTGGGCTAGAGTACTCATCAACCCTTCATCAACCTGAGTAGTCAGCAGAGGCAGAAGCTTCCCATAGCGAGCTTTGAAACCCAATGGATCTAATACATAAGATGTTAGATTCCTTAACTCTTTTACATCGGGTTGTCTAAAGCTGTACTTCTTTGTATGCCTTTTTGGTCTTTCCATGTCTGAAAATTTTGCAAATAAACCCTTTTAAGTTCCTTGAAATTTTTCTTTTTTTTTTTTTTGATGACATGAAGTGCAGATGAATGCATGAATGCATGAATGCAACAATCACACTCAAGGATCAAACAAGGCACACCAAACAAAGGTCATGGGAAAGCTCATTGTATCCCTAATATCAATCATCCATTTTGGTGGATTTAGGTTTTCACCTTATCGACACCCAAGTTCCATTGATATTAACGGTACATGAACCGGCTCGAACATCCTTAATATCAACCATCCTTTTTGGGGGATTTAGGTTTTATACCTGATCAACGCCCAGGTTCCATTGATATTAAGGTTGTCTGAACGACTCAACCACGAATCACGGGTTTGCTGAGAGTCACGAGCATGGAGTCTCGGTTAAGAACCACCCAAAGGGAGTGTACTAGGGTTTAAACCTGCCAGACATGTTCTACCAGAGGTTCCCATAATCATCATTCCATCTTTCGAATATTATCGGAGGAACGAATACTCGTATTCCAAAAATATTCTCAAGAGAAATTCTTATGAGTGTAGTATCGCGTAACAATCGCATCAGAACTTACATCTGAACGACCTCCGCACTACGTCCTAAAAAAAATAGGCCAAGATGGGTTTGGTAAACTACGGTCCTTGGCTTCTGCGGCACATGATTGAAAGAATAATGCCTAACCACAAATAACTTGTGTGACATTATTAATCCAACATGACCTCCACCAAGTGAATGGACTCGCAAGTCAACTGGCTAAGGAATACTCCACACCAGTCAACAAGACTATGCCATTCTCCTATCCTAGAGTGCACTCGAGTTCGGGTATAGAACTCATCTCACAGATCACCAAAGCAAACAGCAATTGTATATCAAGCAATTCAAACATTACAATCAATACAGTTATCCCAAATTGTACAAAAATATGTCATATAACACATAACAATATAGCACACAACAATGGTGAAAAGTAGGCAATACCACCAAGGAACATTGATCCCCAGCAGAGTCGCCACTTTTCTGTAGCGGTGTATTCGTCGCTATATGATTTATTGATTAAATCAAAAGCAAAGCATACAATGAATCGAGTCGCCACCGCACTTTTATTTATCCAAAGGACTGGCTAAAAAGCGAACAAAAGCCTAAGAAGTTTTACACATAGAAAACTAATGAAAAGATCAGAGAGTCTGGGTAAGGGGTAAATTACGCAATGGGAAGGTGTTAGGCACCCACTACGTCCTAGGTACTCCTAGGGAGCCCTTTTCACACTTGTTGTACTAAAATGTTATTTGTTTTGAAATATTTATTGTGCAAACATGAATGGGATGATGAGAAAAGAATATACAATTTTATTTTTGTGTTTGAACGGATGAACCCGTTGCCTATGTACCTTCCATCAAAGGTAAGGATCAAAACGCCGTAGTTCGGCTAAAAGATTTCCAAAAGTTAGTGGATTCAATTTTAAACACAAGCCTTAAGGTCTTACGTTATCCACGGGAGAAAACTCAACCTTATACAAACAACGAGTCCACCATGTGAGAAAAGCTTCAACTTGCTAGTGAGGGGTTAACCCTATAATAAGCAAGAAAGACTTACAATTCAATCAACTAAGGACAAATAGGTGAGATTAACATCAACCAACTAGGATAAATCAAACCTATGGCTAATGTATGAAAACTTAACAAGAATGGACAAAGCCACAAAACAATTGAATGGGTGAAGTTAATTGATTATGAGTATTTACAAAAGGAGGGTCAAAGTATGATTAAGATTGATTCAAAAGAAGTATTATGAAATGGAGTTTGAAAAGTCAAGGACTTAGGGTCCAGGTTTCTAATTTGAAAGCATGAAGATGTTTGCACAATATTTATCTCAAGTTTTGAAAGTAATGTGTGAAAAGGTTTAGGACAAAGAGGGATGAATGGATGAAGATGGAGTGTAAAAATTCCTAGAAGGTTCACCTCTTGAAATCATATAGAAGATGACTCAAGTGTGTCCTTTGGAATAGGCAATGAGCAATAACAAACAAGCAAAGCAAAAGAAGAAAGTCAACAAAAGCGGATACCGGATGCCAATCACTAGACTTATACCAATCTCCTAAAACAGAACTGGATATCAGAGGCCACTCTATGGACTTATACCAATCTCCTCAACAAAGAAATAAAAGATGGATACCGGATGCCAATCTATCTGGGCTTATACCAATCTCCAACAAAAAGCAAACACTTGGATGTCAGATGCCAATCTATCTGGGCTTACTCTAACCTCCAACATATGATCATAGGAAAACAAATGCCAAATTACATGGACTTACAATTGCATCCTCACATACAACAAACAAATGCATCAAGCAAAGAGAAGATGAGTGGCCAATTAAATGGTCTTATACTCACTTCCATATCATAGGAACAAAGGCCAATGAATGGTCTTACAATTGTCCTCAATGGGCAAACAACAAAGACATGTCATAAAGACAAATGAAATGATCATGCACTAATGAGCAATTAATGATGATAAATGCACAAAGCATGCAAGCAGACATGTACAAATGAACTAAGTAATCAATCAACCAAAGTCATTCAGCACACACTATAACCAAACAATTAGGCTCATACAAAGGGTTAGGCATTGAAGCCAACTGGAATAGTGTTAATGATGCTCTTAACCTTGACATTGAGAGCCAAGGTGAAGCAGATGAAAGGATATGAGGGGTGTGCCTCATGCTCTTATCCCTGGTCAGGGAGAGCTTCAAATGATAGAAGGTGTGGGAGTTCAGAAAGTAGGAACTCTCTCCACAGATTATTGACTCGATTGATCTTGGGTTTTTACTCACTATGCATCAACACATGTGGTGTGAGCAAGGTGAGTGACACACAGAATAGTAGGAGATAGGCTACATATCTCTTTTGTCTACCAATTGCCTTATTCAAAGGACTTTTCCTGCTTGGGACAAAAGTAAACAAGCACAAACATCGCCTCTTAAGGAGGACTTCAGACAGTTGCCTGGCCAAGTAACAGGCCAGGTCTTCCAGACTACATGAAGACAAGAGATTCTACCTCAATGCAAATGCTATCAAGCAAAGCAATGCAAGTTCTCAAAGAACTAATAGCAACTAATGGTACCTGATTTGAAGAGCAGTGGTGAAATCGTGGTTTTCTGGCCGTGTTGAGCTGAAACAGATGCACAATGATGTTCCAAATGATGAATGAACAACGAATTTTAGCTCAACAACCCTTGAGGCAGCTCCAATCGATACTTGCCATGGAAGAACTTCAATGCAACAGTGCTGAAAATGGCTCTACAGTTGTGATTCTAAGCTTGCAAAAGCTTCCAAAAGGATGGTGGATGATGGTCCAATACACAGAAGCACGAATCCTTTGGAGATTTTCCAGAAAAATTCAAGTGAAGGATGAGAGTTTTTTGAGAGAAAAAGAAATTCAGATCTCGTTTGTGAGTTGTGGCTAGGGTTTTTCAGTCTGAAATGAGCAATATATACCCTTGATTAACAATGCATAAGCTTGGTTAGTGAAATGGTAATTGAATTTAGCTTAATGAAGTGTTTTGGTTAATTGGTGAAATCCACTCATGTTGCATGTGCATGGCATGCTACAGTGTGAAAATGGGCCTAAACAATCTCCAAATGTGGTTTCTGAACATTTGCAATTGGTAGAATATATGGACAATGATTAATTTGAAAGTCCATTTTTCACCCCTCTCTTTTTTAATTCAATGCACTTGAAAAAGGCCATTTTGATTGGATGATTTTTGGTGAAATGTGATGAAGGATTTGGATAGAGCATATCAAATGTGACTTGTAGCAAAAAACCTCACTCAATTTGGCCAAATGGTTTGGAAGTTATCTCACTTTGAAGTTCAAAAATATTTGAGAGTGATTTGATCATAACTTGCCAACCACACATGAGAAATGAGTGTTCTTGGACTTTTTGGAAATGGGAGAACAAGATCTTCAACTTTCATGTTGGACAAAAATTCATTTGAAGCTTGTATGATGAAGTAATTTTGAGGAGAAGAACTTTCCATTTTTGGCAAATTCCAATTACAGGTCAACTTACTATTTTTGGAAACTTCTTGTCTGACTTCAAATCTTTCACTGTGGATCTTTGACATGTTATATGAGGCTTATATGGGCATGAATAAGACCTCTCAAACCAATTCCCACCATCAAATCACTGATTAAATGCACAGTTGACCACAATTGACTTTGCTAGGGTTTTGGTTGACTGAACCATGTTCTGATGAATTCCAAGCCCCTACCACTTGAGATCTTGATTCAAAATGATGTCACAACTCATATGAACTCTTGATGAATGATCATGGTGCCCAAATTCTTCAAGAATGGCCACCATCTATTGCTCAATGACTGATTTGACTGTTTTGACCTAGCTTGCTTCATCTGCAAGTAACATGGTTAGATGACAATATTTTTGTACTTTTGGTTAATAGACAGATGAAAAGCAATGATACACAAATGCAAAACATGCTTGGTGATCAAGAACCACACTCACAAGATAACCCACCCACTAGGAGGGAAGCAAAAGGTGCACAAAGATCCTTGAGGCAATGATATGGTATGATATGATGCCATGAGGGATCTTAGGGACAAAATTGGGGTCTTACATAAGTCGATGCGGTTACTTAATCCTAGTGAGGAGGAAGAAGTTGATTTCTTGTCTACTAGAGAGCTGAAGGAGCTTTTGCAAGAGGAAGCTCGGGTGTTTGCGTTGTTCGTGGCGTTATCTGCTAAGAGTCAGGAGGTGATTGATGAATTGCAGGTAGTGCAGGATTTTCCAGAGGTGTTTCCAGATGACATTTTAGATGTACTGCCAGAGATAGGTGGAGTTTTCTATTGATCTTGTCCCTGGTACCAGACCTGTTTCTATGGCACCATACAGGATGTCTGCATCGGAGTTAGCAGAGTTGAAGAAACAGTTAGAAGATCTGCTAGAGAATAGATTTGTGAGACCAAGTGTGTCGTCTTGGGGAGCTTCGGTGTTGTTGGTAAAGAAGAAACGCAGTAACATGAGGTTGTGTGTGGATTACCGAAAGATGAATAAAGTGACGATTAAGAACAAGTATCCACTTCCGAGAATAGATGACTTGATAGATCAGTTGGTGGGTGCATGTGTGTTTACCAAAATTAATTTGAGGTCAGGCTACCACCAGATCAGTGTGAAGGGTGAAGATATACAGAAGACGGTGTTTAGAACTCGATATGGACACTATGAGTATTTGGTGATGTCGTTCGGTGTTTATAATTCACCCGGAGTATTTATAGAGTACATGAATCATGTTTTTCATACTTACTTAGATCATTTTGTTGTGGTATTTATTGATGACATTCTAATCTATTCTAAATCAGAAGAAGAACATGTTGAGCATTTGCGAGTTATATTGCAAGTGTTGAAGGAGAAGAAGCTTTATGCTAAGTTTTCGAAGTGTGGATTCTTGTTGAAAGAGGTGATCTTTCTTGGTAATGTTATTTTAAGTGGTGGTATTGTTGTGGATCCATCCAAGGTAGATGTAGTTCTACAATGGGAGGCTCTGAAGTCGGTGACAGAGATTAGAAGCTTTTTGGGCTTGGTTGGTTATTACCGTAGGTTTATTGAAGGCTTTTCCAAGTTGGCACTTCCGTTAACTCAGTTGACCTGCAAAGGTAAACTGTTTGTGTGGGACGTTCCTTGTGAGAACAGATTCGTGGAGCTGAAGAAAAGGTTGACTATAACTCCGGTTTTTATTTTACCTGAATCGAATGAACCATTTATGGTGTATTATGATGCGTCATTGATGGGTTTAGGTGGTGTGTTGATGCAAGATGGCAAGGTTGTGGCTTATGCTTCACGACAGTTGAGGATTCATGAGAGAAACTATCATACACATGATTTGGAGTTGGTTGCAGTGGTGTTCGTGTTTAAAATTTGGAGGCATTATCTTTATGATTCCAAATTTGAAGTGTTTAGTGATCATAAGAGTTTGAAATACTTGTTTGATTAGAGGGAATTAATTATGAGAAAACGCAAATGGTTGGAATTTTTAAAGGATTATAACTTTGGCTTGAATTATCATCCCAGTAAGGTGAATGTCATGGTTGATGCTTTAAGTCAGAAGTATTTGCATATACCTGCTATGATGGTTAAAGAGTTGGAAATGATTGAACAATTCAGAGACATGAGTTTGGTATGTGAGCTGACACCGGAGAGTGTGATGTTGGGTATGCTGAAGATCAACAATGATTTTCTTAATAACATTAAAGAGAGTCAGAAGTTGGATGTGAAGTTGGTGGACTTGATGGTTGGAAGTAATTAGACTGAAAGTAATGATTTCAATGTGGATGAACAAGGTGTGTTGAGGTTCAGAGACAGAATTTGTATCCCTGACAAAGCTGAGTTGAAGAAGATGATTTTGGAAGAAAGTCATCGAAGTATCTTGAGAATTCATCCAGGAGCTACTAAGATGTATCAAGATTTAAAGAAGGTCTTTTGGTGGTCTATAATGATGTGATATGTGGCTCAGTTGGTTTATGCTTGTTTGACTTGTCAGAAGTTAAAAGTTGAACATCAGAAACCTGCAAGATTGACGCAACCGTTGGATATTCCAGAATGGAAATAGGATAGCATTTCTAAGGATTTTGTGATGGGGTTGTCGAATACTCCGAGAGGGCATGATGTCATTTGGTTAATTGTTGATAGACTGACGAAGTCGGCCCATTTTATTCTGATTAACATTAGTTTTTCTATGCAGAAGTTGGCAAAGATATATATCTATATGATTGTGAAGATATATGGGGTTCTGTTGAATATTGTGTCAGACAGAGATCTGAGGTTCACTTCCAAATTTTGGGAGAGTTTGCAGGAAGTTTTGGGTTCGAAGTTGAGGTTGAGTTCATCTTATCATCCGCAGACCAATGGTCATACGGAGAGGATCATTCAGTCACTAGAGGACTTCAAAAGTATGTTTCGAATTTGTCGCATGTGATTCCGATGGATGATGTTCGGGTGAGGGATAACCTTACAGTTGAGGCTCTGCCTATAAGGGTTGATGATCGAGAACTGAAACAGTTGATAGGCAAAGAGATTTCTCTCGTGAAGGTAGTTTGGGGAGGAAATATGACATGGGAGTTGGGAAGCAGGATGCGAGAGGCGTATCCACAGTTGTTCACATTAGGTAATTTTCGAGGACGAAAATGTTCTAAGCGGGGAAGAAGTGTAACGCCACAGTTTTATTTAAATTATTTTTCATATTTCAGGTATGTGATAGTTGTAGTTGTGTTGTGCTGATTGGTGTTTTGATGTGTTATGTTACCCTTGGTGTAGTTGCCTTAGAATCATAAAAATTAAGGTATTGGGGGATGGGTGAGCAAAAATATAGAAAGGGTGATGTGGTGAGTGAAACTAATTAACTAATTTAGTTATTATTTAATTTAATTAGTTAATTAAGTGAATCATTATTATTATTATTATTATTAATATTATTATTAAGAAATTAGTGATAATATAATAAGTTAATAAAATAAAAAGAATTATAATAAAAATAGAAAAGGGGGCTGTGGGATGGAAACTCAGAGAACGTAAGATTTGGGAGAAAAAAGAAGAAACTGAGAAAGGGAGAAGAAAAGGCTAGGGCTCAAGGGGAGAATCACCATTGTTGAAGGTCAAAGAATCTATTTTTAGAAGCTCTAAGGTAATAGGGGGTTTTGATTATCTAATGGTTAACATGATGATGGTGGGTAGATTATCCCATGTAGGTTTTGTGTTTTTCTTCTCTATATTCATGATCATGGTAATATTGTTAATCGTTGAATTGTCTGAATGAAGAATTGTTGTTGTTAGAATTATCATATTTGATTGGATTGTTTCTTATAGATGTTGTGTGAATTGATGTGGTTTCAGGTCAGAGTCGAAACTGAGTTATGAAGGTTTTCGCTGTAAATAAGTTGGGGTTTTGAACTTTGTAAAAGTAATTTTCTGGTTAAAATATGGTATAAACGATTTGTGAGAAAAATGGGGTTTCTGGGTGAATTTTATGTGATTTGCGTTTTGAAAAAGTTGCAGAAAAGTGCTTATGCAACAGTGTAATCGGTTACCAGAATTGGAGTAACCGGTTACACTACTTAAAAATACATTTTTGGGCAAAATTTGCGGGGTGTAATCGATTACTGGTTTTTATGTAACCGATTACCCTGTGTAATAGAGGCCACGCCAGGGCTGGAAAGGGGGGTGTAACCGGCTACAAGTTTTTGGGTAACCGGTTACCATGTGTGTGTTGGCAGTAGGTTGCGCTACTGGATGTAGTGTAACCGGTTACTGGTTTTGAGGTAATCGGTTACACTGGGAGAAATTTCTTAAAAACTTTAAAAATTCATAATTTTTATTTCGAGTGTTGTTCGAAGCGTCAGAAAGCTGAGAGCATGTACTGTCATTAAAAATTGGTTTCAGTACCTGAAAATGAATATTTTTCTGTTTGATTGTATTGATAGGCATTGAAATGTTTATGTGGTGGTGTAACATATCCTTAAATGCATTGCTGTTGCTTGTTATGTTGTATGTTGATGTTGTTGAGTTGTATAACATGTGTTTGATGCATGATGGTCAATATTTGTGGTGTAATTGACAATGGTGATGGGTCATTGTGCATGATGTAGTGGTTTCATGTATAATATGTTGCATTCATTCATATTGTTGGACAAATGGTCCGTTGTTGGTGACCCTCAAATCCCATTGTGTGGATTGGGTCGGTAGCTGATTTCATAGGTGATGGAATCAGTGAGACGTTATCGGAGGTGATGGTAATAAATTGATGACTTTGATCCTAGGAGGTGAGGATCAAAGTGGTGAACATGAGTGTTCACGTATTGGTACCACGTGCATTGAGTCAAGTTGTTGAATCTCATTTCATTGTACATTGGTTGCATTTGTAATTGGGTGGATGATTGATTATGTTGTTATCTTGTTGGATGGTTGTTATGTTGCTATTATGTGTGGATAGCTATTGTGTGGATTATATGGAATTGTGTTGTGGAATGGGTGGTGTGCATGTGATAATATGATGCTTACTTATTATCATGCTTTCCTTTATATAATTATGATATCTCACTCCTTCTATTTGAATGTTGTCTCCACGTGGATAGTGTGTAGATAATCTGCCAGTAGGAGCTCAGATGTGACTGGAAGATTAAGTTTTCTGTTTTATTTTAGTGTCGGCGTCTTCTCTGATGTGTAACACTGGGGAATTTGGAATGTTGTATCTTTGTTACGTTTTAATATTTCTTATTATGACATGTTATGTTGATGTTGGATATGTTGAGTTAACTGTTTATTATTGTTGTTCCGCTGCTATTTAATAAAAGTTAACATTCAGACAGATGGTTATTACTACTATTTTTATAATTGTCAAGTGTTACATGTCTTTTCGATTGTGCAAGTTGATTGTATATTGTAGTGTAGAACCCTAAATTACATGTTGATGTGTTTTACTCTGATAAATGTTTTAAATTTACGCAAGGGAAATTTAGGGTGTTACAGCATGTATGTAGCTTTTACATGATATGTCTACTCTATGTTGCAAGATTTCTGCATTGATGAGACTAAACACAACATGTGAGATTCCCCGTCATTGCATTGGTCAAGCCTCTTCTACACTTTTCAAACACGGCCATGCATTAGCCGAGCATCTTCATCAGGTTTTAAACACGACCCTTTATTGGCCAAGCTTGGTATTTGCATTGGTATCTATTTTTGACTAAACTAATTATATTTATATGCTAACTTTACCATATTTCACCAGCTCATTCATTTTCTACACCTAAAAACTGTTTCACTATAATGGTTGAGAGAAATATAGCGGTAACCATTCACTATAATGGTTCTATTTTCACGTACATTAATGTCGAATTCTCATTTAGCAATACAGAAACCCAATTACTGAAAATTCATGTCAACTCTGATTTCATTCATTTGAAATATCGGATCGAAAAACTTTGTAACGTTTTTTCTAGAAATTAGTTATCAACGTCTATTAATTAATGGAGACGATGATACAGTGTTTTACATAATGACACAGATTGAAAATGACGAAGACGTAAAATTAATGTTTCGGGGTCACAAGGCATTTACTCAACTAAACACGATTGAGTTATACATATTCTTGATGATGTTTAAGCATATATGACTCAATCGTCACAATCACATAAGTATGAAATGAGTCAAACTACTGATGATGAACCAACACGAAATAATGAACCTTTCATACCTAATGAAGAGGTCAGTGAAGATAGTGAAGATGATCTTGAAGAGGTCCGTCTTGAAGATCTTTTTGGTAATAAAGGCGATGATGGAAATAAAGATCTCACTGACATGCCTACCCAAGAAATAAATGCTCAACCGATTAATTTGTACAATACATCAGATCACATGCAAAAATATGTTTAGAAGTTGTTCAACCTATCTCTGTTTTTGGAAACTTCACACTAAACCATATTGGTGAGGAAATATATATATGAATGGAGTTTGAAAATAAATAAGCTTGTGTTGTTGCATTGCAACATTGGCATATAACAAATAGTTTTGACTATTCGGTGTCTAAATCTGACAGTGAAAGGTATGTAATCAAATGTAGGAATTCATAATGTAAATTCAAATGCAGAGCTTCATTGCGTAAGAAGAACTCAAAGTGGGTGATTAGTAAGATCAGTGGGGTCCACACTTGCATTACGTCTTCTATGTCACAAGATCATAGAAAACTCGATTTATAAATTATTAGTCACATCATCAGGGAGCTTGTTAACCGCGAAGCTTTGCTTAAAGTGAAGATGATTATCTCCCATATTGTTGAAAAATACAGGTACATAATATCATACAAGAAAGCATGGATTGCAAAGTGTAAGGCCATAAAATCACTGTATGGAAATTGGGAGACATCTTACAACGACCTTCCACAATGGTTATTGGTGATGAAAACCTATCTTCCTGTTACTATTATAGATTTGTAAACCTTGTCTGTGATTTCATACGATGGAACCCAATTGGGTGACCAGAGGATCTTTCATCATCTTTTTTTGGCGTTTCAACCATGTATCTGCGACATCGCATATTGTAAGCATATTATGCAAATTGATGGAACATGGTTATATGGAAAATATATAGGGACTTTGTTGATGGTTGTGGTGCGATATGGGAACATAATGTGACATTTAATTACTATTGTGGCGAAATACGAAGAACAAATATATAGGCTTTAAGGTGGATATACAACATTCCCTGAGAGAAGTGGGCAAGGGCGTATGACAGAGGGCAACACGACAACTAACTTGGCATAAGCAATGAACTCTTTACTTAAGGTAACCCGAAACCTTCCAATCATTTATTTGGTTTAGTCTACATATTATCGGTTGGGATCGTTGTTTGGTAAAATAGGACATTAATGGACAAAAAGGTTGACTTTTAGGCAAGTTTTCACGGATAGTTGAAATAAGGGAATGACTGGAGAAGTGAGTAAAGCTAACACTCATAATGTCATGTAATTGGATCGCGAGAGATTCTATTTTATGGTCCATGAAAACGATGGTCGGTCAACAGGTACTTTCAGCGTTGACCTTAGGAAGAAGTGGTGCGACTGTGGGAAATTTCAAGCATTTTATTTACCTTACTCCCACGTCATCACAACATGTTCTAGTATACACCATGACTACTCCATTCACATGTCAGACATGTTCAAAATTCTTAACATATTCAAGGCCTACAAGGAAAACTTCCTTGGACTTTCCCATGAGGAGAATTGGCCATAATATGAAGGATTTACTTTTTGTCACGATGAGTCTATGAGAAGGAAGAAGAAAGGACGCACAAATAGTATCCGGATTAAAATCTAAATGGACATTGTTTAAAAATAAAAGAGAAGGTGGGGGATTTGTCGCTAAATAGGTCATATGCGTAGAAAATGTCCAAATGCGGCATGCCCGTTTAGATGATTGTGCTAGTTCTTTTAGTTCATCTTTTAGATGATTGTGCTAGTTTTTTAATGTCTATGGAACAAGCAGTAAGAAATATATTTAATATTAAAAACTTATGATTACAGAGTACAGTTACATCAACGAAAAATCAAAATGCTTTTTAACACACTAATCAACAACAACAACAAACACAAGTGACCTTCAACTCATATGTTAACTTCACCACTATATGTTGAAAACATACAATGGACGTCTAAATTATTTTGTATACGATCCAAATAATACTTGTACGTACCCTCAGGGCTAGCATTCATCAACGTTATGTATGGACAACGATACTCTACTTTTCTCACCTTCATACGCCGACCACCCAACTGCCGAAAACCCGTGTTAATGGCTACAATTAGTGTTCTGAAATTCCATTGTGGATCTAAGCAAATACTCATTTTTTTTGTCTTGCTAATAAAACAAAAGAGCTCATTCAGGCATGTTTACAAAAAAAAATGCTAAGTGAGATGAATTATATTTCTTCACATCAAACTATTTATAGAAAATCAATACATGAATCATTGGATTTTCAGTGGCCGAGGATTTACTAATAGAGGCATCCATCGGCCAATGAATATCATGGGTGATTAAAATATTTATTAAATTAAATAAATAATACAATTATATTAAACAATTATTTTAAATAATTATTCAATTATTAATGTAAATAACTATTAAATCAACTAAATATTTTTAAATAAATTAAAAATCATAGTAAAAAGATATTTAAAAAATAAAATGTATTATTTTATTAACAAAATATTAAAATTAAAATTATATTAATTGAAAAACAAATTAAAAATATTAAAATAAAAAAATGAAAAATTCTAGTCTATTCATTGATCGAAAATATACATCAAAGAAAATGCATGATATCCTCGGCCTTTGATTGACCGAAGCCTTTCATAGATTAGAATACCCTAGAAAGAAAATTCAAAGTGAGACAGATAAAAAAAATTGTTTCAAATTAGGGGCAAGGTAGGAAAAACATCGTAGTCTCAGAATTAAAAACATTGTAGTTTCAGAAATTAAAAATTACTATTGCTAAAAAAAAAAAGGATTCCAAAAAATAAAAGCAGGAGATATAGCTCACATATATAGTTTCCCATAGTTTATATCCATAGAAATCACATATAAAGTTTAGGAACTTATCTAGAAATTATGTTGACTTTTCGAGATTCTACAAAATGGAATAATGCAACCCCAATGGAAATTTCAAATAGATTTTCTACCCTAGTTCTAACATTTGAAGTAGTTACAACTTTTCTCTCCACATTGTGAGAAAGGAAAAAACAAGTTACATTACAGGAAAATTATTAGTTCTTACGCACCAACTAGTGTGGTGTTGGTGCTCATCAGCTCATGAACTTCCATTCCTCTTCATAGAACTAAGTTAGAACATTCATCCAACTACCCCTTCTGCATCCAGTGTGTTTGTCTAACCAATCATTTCACCTATGTAAAAGGAGTTTGGTTTTCGGCTAGAGACTTTGGGTGTTAATCAATTATCACTTATATTCGAATACAAAGAATAACTTGATACATGTTATTAGATGGCATGCATGTGGCTGAAAGCCCTAACAACGTTGAACTGTTGTATGATGGATTTGATCACGCCTTTACAACTCGCCACATAACATTTAAATGGAAAATAATTGAGCTACCACGAGGGATACTACTAGACTATAACATATCCCTAGCATTTATTTATTTATTATAGAAACTTATCAGTAAACCTAGTTGAACCTAGTTGAGTGGTGTTTGGTTACTTGGATGTACAGAAATATGCTTAGGGTCATACACCAACGCATATGTTTAGCATCATACATCAACGACTTTGGCGCAACAACCGAGTGTCATTCTAAATAATTATTATAAAAAAAATTAGAAATACATTTTCAACAAATATATTGATAGTCGATCAGTTCAGTGGACATTCCGCAGATGCATCTCCGAAAATTTGAAGCGGAATTTTGAAATTCATTATCATTTTTACATGTTAAATATTTTTGGAGATACATCTCCGGAATAATTTGATAACACACAGAGTTGCATAATCACACAGCCATACTTGTTTTTCACTCAAAACTCTCACCAAAAACTCTTTCATTCTCAATCCACATTTTTACTCTAAATCTTCAATTTTGGATTTCATCACATTAAAGGGAGAAAAAGAAGTTAGAATTTCAGGTAATGATCATTTATTTCAAGTCTCAATGCTCGCATTAATCTTGTTTTCTTCTGAAAAAGTAGTATTTTTTCCCAAAATATATCTTCGGAACGAGTATGAACTTACCAGAAAATGCATTTCCGATATCAGTTTGTGTTTATTTTTTCAGCTTTGTTTACAACATTAGTGCTTATTTACTGTTATGTGGTAATTGTTTTTATTAGATATGGTACACCCCGGTGTTCCCCGAACAAGTTGTGTCTCCCACTGATAAAGGTGTTGTTACGAATGTGGTAGCTGTTGGTAACCAATTTAAAAATGAGCAAGAGCTTAAATCTCGTGATCACATACTTCAATAGATTCATATAGAGGCCTCCAAATTAGAATTTGGTGTGTTTATTGGAAGGTCCGGTAACGGTTCGGATGATTTTGTGACAATGATGTGCGAAAGAAACGGGAAATATAGACCCCTCTGTGGAATTTTAAATGAGATGACACCGATTCGAGAAATTGAGAAATATTGAAAGAGAATCAAATGCACAAAAGTCAATGGGGGTACCATCCATAGTAGTCGGCGACAAATGTTTCGATTTGTTTTAGTTTTCTATTTAGTCGTACAAATAAGTGTATGTAATTGTGTCTCAATATTAATGAAGTGCAATATACTCAATTTCTTGATATTTTAATATATTTTTTATCTTTCCCATAACATTTGTTTATTTGTCAAAAAATGTCTTCAATTAAGTTCTATTTTCAAAGGTTTTATTTTATGCCTGGTCAGGAGAGGTTTCGGATATGCATCTCCGAAACAAGATGATAGGGTGCGAAACTGGAGATATATCTCCGGAATCAGCATGTCAGATTTTGGATGGTACATATTTGTCTACAGCTTCAATAAATTAAGGTGCTCTTGTTTTTTATTTCACACAAACTGAAAATGTCTCAAATGTCACAAATAAACATTATCTGATAAGTCGTAAATGGCTCATTCTCCAGCGCGTGACACCCGAGTGAAATTTTAAGCCCAACTAGTACACCTCTCTTGCAGATATTAAATACAAAATTCATAATCTCTTAACTTACGGAGACAATCAAAGAATTGTGAAGCTCGAGTACCGTTCACCGTCGATTGACAACTGAGGGAAAATTGAGTTCAGCAACTTTGAGCTGAAGACGAATGCAAATGTAAGCTCTATGTGGAATATATATTTCTGTTTTGAAACAAAAGTTCTGCTCGAGTTGGAAGTAATAATTTCAAGATCGGTCGAAGATATTGTGAAGATGATGAAGCGTCCACCTGAATATTGAAGTGTAATGTTGCATTTTATGTTAAAATCATACATGTAATACTTATTTTATTTTATGAATATTAATTTTATTTTGTCAAATTACAAGTTTTTTGTTTCTGCTTCTGCTACTGGTGTGTAAACATTACGGATTTGCATCTACAGAAGTCTACCGGAGATGCATCTCTAGTATTAAAAAAACCCAATTATGCGCTAGAACATGATCCAGAGATAGAGGGGTTAGAGGAATTCATAATTATTCCTAAAGATATAAAGATATGATCATTGGAACTCGGTGGCTGGACGTAGAGTTACTACAAGTTTGGTGCATGTAAGTATATCTCATTATGGCACATTCCTTGTTTTGTATTGAACTAATTTCTCACGTGTATTTTGTATTTTGTTTAACCATTTAGGTACATTTATCGTGTTTGTATAGAACTAAATAAATAGAATACCTATGGATTGTTGGATCCAATTAGCGTATGATTTACAAATAATTCTACAAAAAAAATTGAAGAATAATTAACATCACGGATAGCGGGGAGAGGGGGGTGTTACTTAGCACCATTCCTCGATAAGTGAGTAATTTTAAAATTATGATTTCTCTATTATAGTTAGCTTTCATGTTTTACCAAATAAAAAGTATATATGCTTGGATTGTTCATTCGAAGAACATTATCAATTGATCATCATATCTCTTCGGACGAATATGATAATTACAATGTGTTCGGTTACACTATGAACTTGATCCTATGATGAAAAAAATTATTACTATGTAACTTTATGTTTACGAGACTTTTAGTAATATTTTATTTGACTTTGTAATTATCTTAGCTGTAATATTTTTAAATCATTTTCAATATACAGGATTGTGGAGAGACATTATAGGTTGAACAACTTTAGGAAAAAACTCGCATTTTATGAGCCCAAGGTAAGTGGATTAATTGTGACATTCAATTATATATATTCATGAAATTTGTGGTTATATATTCATGAAATGTTTAAATTTGAAGACTAAGAAACAAGTTGAGGGATACGAGTGTGGGTATTATGTAATGAAACATGTGTTTAATATCGTCTTTGTCGATATTATTGATTCGTGGGATCGAGTATATATAATGTCATGAAATGTTTTCAATAACATATTAATGTTAAAGTAATTTGCTATTATAAATCAAATCACGTGATATTCAATTTTTTTCACTTATTTATGTAGACGTTTAACGAAGGACATATTTCTCTCCCGAAGACTTAGACGACCTCCGTAGACGTTGGACGTTTATGTTCAATGTGTTAGTTGAAAAGGGGGTTGTATTGTATGACTTCGTCTTTGATGGTTATAAATATATTTTTATTTTTTAATTTCATATTTTATAAATATTTAGCTATATATGTATAATACACAGGTAAAAAAAATAAAGGTTTGTAATATATGGAAAATTAAAATATAAAAAAACAAAGTATTTAATCACGATTAGTTATGCCAACAGTTGTTATAGATAGAGCATAAAATATTATAACTTATACAATCAATGGATTTCGAACTCATGATCTTTCGCTTTATATCACAATGATTGTATACTTTGACCGTTATGATATATAGTACGCTACCTAGTTTATCACAACGATCCTACGCCCACGGTGGAAAGCATCATACATACAATCGCATCTTGCCTCACAACAGTTAATCGGTCGTGGTTGTATCCGTTTTCTAACCGTTATGATAGGTGTTTTTTGTAGTATTAGGGGTTACCATTGTTAGTAATTGTTGTTGTTGATATTGACGTCTTTTATGGAAATAGCGCTTGACTTTGCTTATCAGTTCATCGAGATTCCCAAGGCTTCGGGTCTTTCGCATTCAATAAAAAATGGAAAAAGTTCCATAAAAAGTTGTAAATGGGGTGTCTTAATCTAGAAAGCAAACTAGTAGAATTCAATATTAAAAATGGTCTCCGACATTGGCACCAAAAACTTGGCAGACCATAAGTGTACAACTTCTATCAAAGTAGTAAAAAGATTCTCGTTCCTCAAAGACAAGTTTGATTACCAAAATATAATATCCTTATGTTTATCAAAGGCAGTCATTCAATATCGATTTTGAAATGATTTTGATTGGTTTTAACAAGTTATAAAAAAAAGTTCAAGACTGTGAATCATATCTTATACTTACTCATATAGGGTTTGAATTTTAGTTACTTACAAGAAATTTACTAGTAGAAATAAATAGAAAATGCTGGTAATGCATGTGGATCTATGTGCTTACAGGTATGAAGTTGGTGATCCTGACATTGATGACCTTCTTGATGTTTTGATGACGGTAACGCTTATGCTGATTTAAATCAGTGGTAATATATTTTCAACTCTTTAATGATGGGGATTAACTTGAATACATCTCAAGCCTCATCAAGTTAGATGTTTAATATTCTAGTGAAGTTCTTATAAGATAGGTATATTGGAAAAGGAACTTGAAAAGGTCTCAGAGGTGTGAAAGAGAGGAAGTGTGAAAGTTCGCATGGTCGTGTGTGTTTGAGTGATCAGATTCTTGTAAAAGTAGGAGAATAACTCATAAGATACTAAGGTAACTCTCTCTCTCTCTCTCACACACACACACATACACACACACATGTGTGTGCATGCAGACACACACGCACACATAAAACCTTTGAGAAGGTTCTCTTTATTTGCTAAAATCAATTGAAAACATTTTTAAGACCTGGCCAATTGATTAGGAAATTGTTTGATCAATTAGGTGTTGTTTTACAACTAAATAATCTATTAGTCATGATTCTAATCGGTTATTTTTCCAAATAATTTATTGGACCTACTCATCTAATTGATTTTTTTCCTCAAAATCGATTGGGACAAAGCTCTAAATGATTAGAAATTGCTAAATATCAAAACCTTCCATTTGTGGTTTGAATAATTAATTAGCTTATTAATTCGGCTCATGGATTGTTTTATTTAGCTACATTTTCTCATATATAAAGGAGATCTCTCCTCGTTTGAAATCACACCAAAATTCATAGTTTTCCTAATTATTTATATTTTATTACTTTCTTCTCTTTCTTTAAATATTTTTTCACCAAAGTTGCCTTAGTGTTTTGTGAGTGAAAACTACTTGTGAAAAAAATGTTGTACTAGTGTCTTGTTGTTGTTCTTACTTTCAAAGTGTGATACTCTTTAAGAACTGGGTTTGGTTCTTAAGATCAACAATTGGAAAAAAAATTGTTTCGTTATAGAACTCATCCTAGAAAACTTATGTTTGATTATTGAGATTAGCCGGTAAAATCTCTACTTAGTTCGTGAGTTTATCCCATAAAAAAATATTTATGTTGGGGATAAGACATTGTAAAATCTCTCGCTTGTATCAAAGGTTTGTGGGCATAACCTGTAAAAGCTCAATATTATAGTGAAATCTCAAGAATATCTCTTGGGGACAAGAGTAGGTCAATGTTCGGGCGAATGTGGATAATTCTATGGTGTCATTTAAATTGTGTTATTTATTCTACTATCTAATTTTATTTCTGCTGCTTTTCTCTCTGATTTTTATGGATACTAACACAATTTATGTTTTAAGTAATAAAAGCTTTAAATTAATCACGAATTTTTAATATCACAAAAAACTTATGTAGGGCATACTTACTTTCGTAGAGAACTTGAGCATTTAAAACAAAAAATCGAGAAAAGTAATACATCTCGTTATTTAACTTTCAACCGAGAATCTACATAAGGTTTGTCATTCGGACAATTCTCATGTCTTAAATCCTAAACTTACGGCTCAAACATAATCATGTGAAAACATACATGATTTTAAATGATAACAATAACATGGCAAACAATATATATAAAAGCGAATAAATAACCTGAATTGTAGTGAAATAAGAGTAACAATCACTCCGGAGAGACTTTTACAAGTAGGAGTGAAACTTTAAGGCAATGGGTTAAATTTTTTAAAAATCAAAAGACTTTGACACTACATATTCACTTAAAACTTTAAGACAATGGATATATTGGTCTTTTCTCTTATATATCCAACATTTCATCTGTTTCTTTCTATTTGATGTGAGATTTAATGACCTTCAATAGAATCTCAATAAAAACACTATTTAACATTTTTCAAAACTCATGAATAAAAGATATAATTTTGTAAAACTAGATTACCAAACAATTTTCAAATTTTATATACTAAATAATTTTTTTTTAAATAAACCAAACACGCCCTTAATCATCTTATCTTATGCTACAACTAAGAATTCCCCAATGAAACTCAGTAAACTAATCTATCAATGTTGTTACATACAAAAATTGAAAGAATACAAAGATTATGATATGATATGTCCAAAAATTTATAAGATACTAAAATCAAAACAAAGAGAGATCTACCTGTGGTGCTTTATTTCCAAACAAGCACTTCAAATCATTTTATAAAGGTGTTCAAATTCAAGTCCAATTTTAAACACATGACCCTTTTACTATTCGATCTTTTCAAAACAGGAGAAGATCTTGCTATCACTATAATTCATAGTAACATAATTGTTCTGAGATTGAAAATGTCATGTATTTCATTGAGTCCTCATATGCTATATATAATTACAAGATTGAATGGAAATAGTTAATCATTCCAAAAATAGTTTCCTAATATTAAAGGACATTGATGCTATAGATACTAAATTGAATATATGTACAACTGGTACATAATTGAATATCTTCATGATGTTATTGGCAATTAACAGCAAGATATCAATTTCCTAAAACCTCCCCTCAAGTTGGAGCATGCAGATTGTGGATGTCCAACTTGTTTAGAAAATAATCAAACTGTTGTTTTCCCAATACTTTAGTAAATATATCAGCTAGTTGAATATTAGTGGACACATGGTGAGTTGAAATGTTGCCTTTGAGAAGCTCATCACGTAAGAAGTGACAATCAACTTCGATGTGTTTTGTGCGCTCATGGAAGACTGGATTAGCAGCTATATGTAATGTTGATTGACTATCACAATATATCTTCATGGGGCGAGATTGGGGGACACCGAGAGAGAGCAAAAGTGCTTTCAACCATTTGAGCTCACATGTGGTAGTAGCCATGGAACGATATTCCGCCTCAGCCGAGGAACGTGAGACAACATGTTGTTTCTTGGTTTTCCAAGAGATGGGAGAATTCCCAAGGAAAACAATCCATCCAGTGAGAGAGCGCCTAGTCAAAGGACATCCTGCCCAATCCGAGTCACACCAGGCATAAATTTGAAGATCACAATCAGCTTGGAGAAGAATACCTTGGCCAGGATCTCCCTTGAGATAACGGACGACACGGAGAGCTGCGTTCCAGTGCTCTTCTAAAGATTTTTGCATAAATTGAGCCAACATATGAACAGAGTAAGAAAGTTCTGGTCTAGTGATAGTTAAGTAGACCAAACGACCTACTAGTCTTCGATATCGATCCGGATTAGAAAGAGGAGTTCCAGTGGCCAAGGGGAGATGATGATTCTGATCTAAGGGAAAACCAACGGGTTTAGCTCCCAACAACCCAACTTCGGTGATGATATCAAGTGTATATTTCCTTTGACACAAGAAAATCTCATTGGAGTTGCGAGCCACCTCAAGGCCAAGAAAATATTTTAAAGGGCCAAAATATTTCATATGAAAGCATGTGTTCAAGTAGGATTTGAAGGACTCAATTGATTTGTTGTTGTTTCCAGAAATGATAAGATCATCCACATAGACTAACAGATACAGCTCTACATAGTCACGATGTAGAGTAAAGAGAGAATAGTCAGAGTAGCACTGTATAAAACCATACCGTAGCAGAGCATTTTTTAGTTTGGCAAACCAACATCAAGGTGCCTGTTTCAATCCATATAAAGATTTGTGCAAGCGGCATACTTGATTTGGTGTAGAGGTCTTGAAACCGGGAGGTAATTTCATATATACTTCTTCATCAAGCTCACCGTGTAAAAAAGCATTGTGAACATCCATTTGGTGAAGTTCCCAGCGCTTGGCAGCCGCAACAGCGAGAAATGTTCTCACAGTTACCATTTTCACCACTGGTGCAAAGGTTTCATGATAATCCAGCCCCTCAACTTGGTTGTTCCTCGTAATAACAAGTCTTGTCTTATAACGCTCGATAGTTCCATCTGAATGATATTTAATCTGATACACCCATTTGCTACCAATAGCCTTTTTGTTTGGAGGAGGCGTTTCTACTGTCCAAGTGCCATTATTTTCAAGAGCTTCAATTTCCAGCTTCATGGCATCTCGCCATCGAATATTTTTGACGGCTTCAGCAAAGTTTTGAGGTTTTGTAGCTGCAGAAACAGCGGCTAAAAATTTCCTGTGTCGTGGTGAAAAGTTAGCATAATTTACATACTTGGCTAAAGGATAAGGTGTACCTGAGGGACGTGACGAAGCAGTAGAACAATTTGAGGGGCATATCTTAGTGATGGTATTGGTCACAAAGTCTTGCAGCTTGGTAGAAGGCAATTTGATACGATGACCACGTCCCAAATTTTCGATAGTGTCTGCAGCCTGTGGTTCCTCACTAGTTTCAACAAATGATGACATATTTTGGGAGTTAAATGAAGAAGATCCAGGAGGAGATTCAATTGAAACAGGTGGCGTGACACTTGACACATCTTTATCAAGTAATGTTGCAGTTTCAATTGCTGGAGTTGAGGGGACAGCAGGTATAGTAGGAACAAGCTGGAAAAAATCGTCTTCAATAGCATTACTGAAAGATGCACCAGGCAAGATGTGATCATTTTCAGACGGAATTTCGGCAGCAAAAGGAAATTCATTTTCACAGAAAACAACATCTCTTGAGTTAAAGAAAACGCCCAGCTCTAAATCATACATACGCCATCCCTTGGTGCCATATGGATAGCCCACAAATACACATTTTCGACTTCTAACAGCAAATTTATCACCCTTATGATGTTGATTATGCGCATAAGCTAGGCAACCAATGACACGGAGGTGCTCAAGAGAGGGACGTTTATCATACAAGAGTTCAAATGGAGTCTTACCATCCAAGTTCCTTGTAGGAGTGCGATTGATCAAATAACACGCAGCAAGAGCACATTCACCCCAAAATTGAATTGGAAATTAAGCTTGAGAGCGCAAGGCACAGGCAACATTGAGAATATGTCTATGCTTCCGCTCCACTCTTCCATTTTGTTGTGGTGTCCCAACACATGAAGTTTCGTGAATTATACCATTGTCACGAAAATATGTTTTCATGCAAGTAAATTCGGTCCCATTATCACTACGAACAATCTTTACTTGTTTATTGAATTGTCGCTCAACCATTGCAAAGAATTGACACAGATATTTAGAGACTTTTGTTTTCTCAACAATGAGATAAATCCACACCGCTCTCGAGTAGTCATCAACAATGGTTAAAAAATATCTAGCGCCACAAAATGTTGGGTTGCGATAAGGCCCCCATAAATCACAATGGATTAAATGAAATGCAGAAGTTGCTTTATTTTCACTAATTGGAAAAGTATCTCGAGACTGTTTTGCTCTAAGACATATTTCACATGATTGGGTACATAGATAATTGTTTCTATTAGAACTAACATTCGAAAACATTTGCAGAGCCTTCAAAGATGTGTGTCCTAGTCTGCGATGTAATAGGTCCAAAGGAGTTTCCTTATTTGTTTTCACTGCAACTGCTTTGACCATCTCTTTAAGATAATTTAGCTCCTCTATTTGTTCACCCGCTCCAATCGGCGTCCTCAAAGTGGGGTCCTGTATAAGACAAAACTTATCAGTAAATTTAACAGTGTAGTTAGAATCTTTTAGCAGCTGCGATACTGAGATAAGATTGCAGTGTAGACTAGGCACATATAAGACATTAGTTAATCTTATTCTTTCATTGAGCATCACAATTCCTTCCTTTGTCGCCATTGTCTCTTCACCGTTTGGTAGTCCAACAGAGCACTCAAAAATATTGTGCACATTGGTTAAGCATTCCAGTTGACCGGTCATATGATTTGATGCACCTGTATCAATAATCCATGGCAAAAAGGAACACTTACCACTTAGCTTCTCGGTTGCACCTAGCTTTACATTGTTCAAAAGGCTGACCAATGCTTGTCATTGACCACTAGTAATATTTCTTGGATTACAAATATCGGAACTTGACGTTTCAGAAGCAACCTCTTCTTTAGATGGTTTTGCTTGTGCTACATGAGCCTTAACAGCTCCTCCACGTTTTTTTGTTAGAAACAACGTTATATTGTTCTGGTTTCCCACGCCCGGTTCCTTTCAACTGTCCGCGTTGTCGATCTCCCCACCAATCAGGATATCCTATTACCTGAAAACAACCATCTGAATCACGGCCCGTTCGATTGCAATGACTGCACATTCCTCCTTTTTCTTTACGTTTGAAGTTGGACTGCACTGCAAACGCCATGACCTCACCACGATCTTCGGCCGTACGGGTCACAGTGCGCAACCGTTCCTCCTGAACTAATGTCGCATAAACTTTGTTCAATGTAGGCAGAGGATCCTGAGCGAGAAGATTGGACCGTACTGTTCCATAGAGAGCGTCATTTAATACCATGAAGAATTGATGGATTTTCTCTTCTTCGCGTTTCTTTTGCAACACAGAGCTGAGATTGCACTTGCAACGCCCACACTTGCATGCCGGGATCTGATCGTAATTCACCAATTCTTCCCACAACTTCTTCAGTTTCCCATAATATGTCATCATTTGTTGAAACCAGTGAGGAACCACAGGCTGCAGACACTATCGAAAATTTGGGACGTGGTCATCGTATCAAATTGCCTTCTACCAAGCTACAAGACTTTATGACCAATACCATCACTAAGATATGCCCCTCAACTTGGTTGTTCCCCATAATAACAAGTCTTACCTTATAATGCTCTGATACCATAACAGAATTGTTCTGAGATGGAAAATGTCATGTATTTCATTGAGTCCTCATATGTTATATATAATTACAAGATTGAATGGAAATAGCTAATCATTCCAAAAATAGTTTCCTAACGTTAAAGGACATTGATGCTATAGATACTAAATTGAATATATGTACAGCTGGTACATAATTGAATATCTTCATGATGTTATTGGCAATTAACAGCAAGATATCAATTGCCTAAAACATAAAAGATGAAGAAAAGACTTCATTATTAATTCTATATCTTCTCATATCGATTATTAGTGTGATTATTTCCCTTGTGTTTCATGATGAGAATTTGAGGTTGCATGTTTTGCACTCAAACTCAACTTGAGAATATGTTTTGTTGCTTTGTTGTTGACGAGGGTGTATGCGGATTGGGTTGGGTCGGGTTTGGTCTACCTTGTTACCCAATCCGTTCAAATTTTAATGGGTTGGATTCATCGTTCAACCCGCAATTTCATTGTCAAAACCGACTCGAACCAACCCGTTCATTTATGGATTGGATTTGCGGATTGTGTTTCAAATGAGAAATATATTTATTATGATTATTTTTGTCGATTTAAAAATATATATAACACGGGTAATAACATTTACTAATAAGTTTGAAACTTAGCATAGTCTTTTTAGTTCAACCGAGTATGAATTAATATAGTAATGACATTTACTAATAAGTTGGCATGTTTGACTTATCTAAATGACGTGAAAACCCTCAATGCTTGCGTAATTGCTGAATATAAACAGCCTCCATGATTGAGCCTTGAGCAATAAGCTGCTTGTTGTACAAGAACAACGATCCATGAAAATGGGTGGCAAATAGATGTTTTTCTTTGTTTTCTAGTAAATGTTGAAAATGGAAAAATCTAACGTGTTACATTGTAGTTTCAGAAGTTGAAAATTACTATTAGAAAAAAGGGATTCTAGAAGGTAGAAGCAGAAGATATAGCTCACATAGTTTCCTATAGTTTATATCCATACAGCTCACATATAAAAATTAAGAACTTATCTAGAAATTGTGTTGACTTTTTGAGATTCTAGAAAATGGAATCTACAACTTATTGTCTCTCTACATAGAGAAAATGGAAAATACAAGTTACATGATAGGAAAAGTATTTGTTCTTACTTCACACAAACTAGTAGTGCTCATCAGATGATGAGCTTCCCTTCCGCTTCATAGAACTAGCTAGGATATTCATCCAACAAACCCCCAACTACATCCTCTCTGTTTGTCTAACTGGTCAATTCACCTCTGCAAAAGGAGCTCGATTTTCAGCTGGACGCGGAATTTTGCTCTCGGAATGGACCCATTTTAACCGGTTCTCTGTCGAATTGTCTTCACTTATTTGTGTCCTCATCTCCTCAATGGATGCAAGGCTGGGAACTGACACAATTTTTTTGTGAGATGTTGAACTTGTATGCTTGTCAACCTGTGTTCATAAACAACAACACAAACTTTAAACTTAATAATTCACAACAAATAATTATAACAATAACATAACGAATCTGCAAAGAACTCAACAAAAGTAAATAAGACTATGTATACCAGGTAATCTTTAACAAGGGATTTTTCTGCTTGGCCATGGATATCTGATATATCTCCACCATGCTTATCTTGTAATGAATGAAGTTGTTTCAACCACTGTGTAGTCATAGAATCAATTTCCTTCTTATTCTCGTGGTCCAGCATCAATGCACCTGGAAGTATTACAAATATGTTTAACTCAGTCATATATGTGAAAGGGAGAAAAAAGAAGGTAATAAGATGGAGATGAACTAAAAATGCAAGAAATCCAAATTACCATTCACGTTTTCTAGTAGGTTAAGCGTTCCTGCTTCATAATCTGAATCCATAGATAATGACGCAGCCACAAATTTTTGATCCAGAGCATGGTTTGTCGAGATGTTTTTCCTGTTAATAATATTAAAACATGTTTCACCCTAGAGATTTTATCTCAATAAGAAAAATCTAAAACACTAACTAGCCGAAACTTACTTCACTGTGGATTCTATCTCGGCAAGATTATTCTTGTGAAAATTGCTGAAGGACAAATGAGCACTTTCCCACTGCTTCCTGGAACAGTCCACTGTATTTGAACTGCATACCATATACAAGATAATTGAAGCTTTTCTTTGAGACAAGCAGAGTCGAATCAAAATTCAAATTTTATAAATAGGAATATTAGTATTTGTTGTCATTTACAAATGGAAAAGTTACAATATTTTTCTGTCTCTTTACTATCGCCAAACAAAAATCAAATCGAAAAACTCACCAATCCAGGAGACAGTCCTCCATTGTAGCTTTAAAGTTGTTTACTGAGAATATTTGTTTCACAAATTGGCTATTTGCATTCTCTACATATTCATTAACTTCCTTGGTAGCATCTTTAGAAACTTGCTGCATGTTCAACATCTCTAACTGCAATCTCTTAGACTGTTGCACATTTGTGTCCTTCATATTTCTTGACGCCTCTGAGACCTAAATCATATTTGCCAGAAGTCAGTAATACTATACTACTCTTTATAATATGAATAGCACACAACAGCTACAAGGAAATGAAACAAAATGATGATGCAGTCTACAGACCATAACAGTTCTCTTAGATGTCAAGTTTGCCAAAATTGCTGAAATTTTCTCTAAGGCCTCCCCCTCATCTCTCACAGCCTCTTCCTGTTTCAGATTGAAGGAAGAAAATCAAGCATCAAACACGAGTTGACGTTTTAGGATCAAGGTTTAAGTAACAGTGTTTTCCTACCTTGAACTTCATCTCAAAATTAGTCAATTGGTGGGACCTCTCATTTTGAGTTTCTTCAACAATTTTCATTACTCTCAAAGAATGCATATTAATGTCATCGAAGAATTTTACAGTTGCCTCTGAAACCGCATGCGCCAGAGTTGTACTTTGTTGTAATCCCTACAATGATAAATTAAATTTATAGTTGCATTTTATTAAACTATTGCTCTAGTATTTTTACACAATTACAAATGCGGAACAAACTCAAGCAAAGGTAAAAAATGGAACATACCTCCTCTTGTTGTTTAACGGAGAATGCTACTAATTGTTTTTGTTCATCAAGAGAATCATGGATGTTGTCGATCACATCGTTAGCTTCAAGAACCGCGGTGGCAAGAAACTGTAAAGGGGGACTTGATAGGTGAGCATGGAAGTATGAACAACTATTTACCAAATATTTTTAGCATTCTTTGAAAAACCAATGCCTGGAATCAAGTTTGAAACTAAAACAGGAAAAGAAATTAATGTTCTTCAGTAACTCAATTACATTCTCAACAGCCAATGTCTGCGACGAAACTTTATCTTGTATCTGTTCCATATCAGAAGAAGCTTTTGTATGCAATGTATTTGCTAGCTCCTTCAGGGTCCCTACACCTGAAGTATAAATTTCTGTCATTTTCTTGATCCTTGATTCCAGGGCTTGTGCGGCCTGAAAAAGGAATATCATGCAAAAATCAAATGACGAATGGTCAGGACATGGAAAACAGAGTAACTGAAGAGAGATCTTGTTCAGTTTTCTTACATCATTTTTACTGGCAAGATGAGAGCAAACATGATCTTCCATGCATTTAAGTTGTTTCTGTTGTTGAGAAATAGATCCTATAATGGTTGCATGCAAATCTTTTAAGCTCCCATTTAAGAGGGATGCAAAATTCTCGATTATTTTTTGGTTTTCTGCCTCCATCCTTTCTTTGTGTTCTGCAAGAAGAAACTACTTTTAAGATATCCTGGTTGAAATAATGCAATAAGATGCTGAAAAGTAGTTGTTCTTTTTATAAATATATAACAAATAACACCATGTTAAGAAAAGCTCAACACTCATTTTTCACATCCCATTAAACATACTTTCTAACGAAAGGGCAACAAAATTAGGAACAAAAAAATTATTGTCGCAAAATCAAGAGATAAATAATCATACCCAACTTTGAGGACAGTAAGTTAATATCATCTACTGCATTTTGAAGATCCATAGACATTTCCTTTGCACGCTCAATCAAGGAATTTTCTGTTCACAAGCAAGATAAAGCAAATAAAATATAGTGAATTGAACAAACACAGAATAAATCTTTGTAGCATATCATCAATTGATTTACCTGATTTCAGTAGCTTGGAAATGATGCACTCCTTCTCCTTCAACTTTGAAACAACTAGCTTGTAATTCTCTTGAAGATTATGCAAGTTGTTGCTGGTATTTTCCAAATTCACCTAAAGAGTAATTTAATCTGATAAGATACGTTTTTAATCAATAAATTATGGAGCAAAAAAATAGCCATTCACACACCTTGCAATCCATAAGCTCGTTTTCTAAATCCAGTTTCTGTTCTTGCTCAGTCAAATAGAGCTCCCGGAATTTCTCCACTTGCTGCAAATTAATGGGAAGAAATCATTTATCAATGAAGTTCCTATACACAATAGGAAGAAATCTCAACCAAAGACTTGGGGAATACTTTCTGACTAAGGTTGAGGTCATTCTCTAATTGCTCTATCTTCTCATTTCTTTCCTGCACAAAGGATTGATATAATGCAAATTAAGCTAGGGAAAATTGAAATAAGAACCAAGAAAGATAGAATAGAACATGCATCTAAATACGGAACTTTAGTATGAAACTACTTTATAAACATTCCCGTCAAGAAAAGATTCAAATCATTGAGAATTATTGAGAAGTATTCAAGTAGAGGTTTTGCTATCCCCGGATGTGCAACGATCCTTGTAAATTTTCCTAATAGTATTATTGTTATGGAATGTAGATATGCAGATACAAAAAATAAATAAATAAAGGACCTTCTTTTCAGCTTCTTCCATGGCAAATCTTTCATGGGAAATATATACACCATTCTTTTCCCTTGCTGCCCGAACATCTGCAATCAATATTCACATGAACAAACATATGATACAAGGATCTCCCCTTCGTTCCTAAACATCAAATAATGGTGAGTGTACTATACCTTCTTTCATTCTCTCAATCTCAATGTACAAGTCCTTCAATAAAACAGCCTTGGAAACTTTTTGGTTTGCCTATTAAAAAAACATTAGCTTTCTCTCAGCATAAAGAAAATATTTCTTTTATAACATTATCTAAGGGGTTATAGCAGTGGTAAGAAACCTCAGGCTTATTCTTTATGCTTTTTGCTCTACTAGCATAATCTAGGGTACTTAGTGTTTCTTCCAAGCAATAAGCAGATGGGCTAATAGTAGCAATTATGCATGTTTTAGTTTTCCCTCCTAAGGAGTCTCGCAAAATCCTTGTAAGCTTACTGTCTCTGAAATAACGAACAACCAAGTGGCATGCATATTACGTAAATGTTTTAATAATAACTAATAACAATTGAAAACCATGTTAATATAAACCTGTAAGGCACATGGGCAGAATGTTCTACAAGGGCATTTATCACACGCCCCAGGGTGAGTAAGCTCTTGTTTATCTCCCCTGCTTCTCTAGCACGGCCCTGTAATCATATTGTTGCAAACTTAATGCAAGATCAAACGGAACCATTTAATTCACATATAGTCGAGACAAACAAAGAACCAAAATCGGGTGAAAACCAAGTTATGTCACTTTCTAACATCAGATTGCCCTGAATTAACATCAAGCATACAACTTCTTATAAATAAGAGGAAATAAAATATTAGAAAGTCTGGCAAAATCTGAATTTTTTAGACAAAAATTTCTAGCACAGGTTAATACTAGTTCCAAAACTTAACTTTTTAGTTGAAAATCTCCTATATGCCAAAAGTTAATCCAAATTGGGCCTAAGTATGTAATGATGACTCTTACTTCTTAAAATAGTTAACTATAACTTTTTCTAGACAAATTACCTGACACAAATAATTATCAAAAGTAGTAAATCATAAATTTTTCTTTTACCTCACGTGCTCCGGAGCGCAATATATTTTCCGATCCAGCCAAATCAACAAGATTAAGCTTGCCACACTTAATCAACTCCTCATCTCCAATTACAGTTTCTTTCACATAGACAGTAATGGTGAACACTGAATGGGAACGGCTGCACCAAAATGCATTCATGTAAATAGCTTCAACTAACATAAATTCCAACAACAAAATTAAAATGCGACTAAGCTACCTGCTTCTCTTGTTAAGCAATGTCTCTGCAGTGCGCCTCTTTGATGCCCCTCGCTCCAACAGAGTATAAATTTCGTTTACACTATATACTGACTCTTCTTCAAGGCCTCTTAACATCACGCAACCTTTTCCATCTTCCATAAGGGCTACAGGTTTCTTGATTCTTTCTTCAATAGGCCTACTAGAATTGTCTTCTGGGGACAATAGATCGGTTATTTCTTCATTATATAGCTCAAGGAATGTTACTTTCATGCTGTAGTCAGCTTTCTGTGCTTCCAAAATATCAAAAATTTGACGAACTGCCCTCGGAATAACACCAGCCTCAGCAGTTAAGTCACCACCCTGTATATAAATCACAGCATTATAAAGATCGGAAAAAAATCAGTGATATAACATCATACAAACTTTGGAAGGGAATGCAGGTTGAGTGACAAAACACATACCTTATTTCTCATCCCACCCTCCATTGTATAAGTTTTACCAGTCCCAGTCTGTCCATAAGCAAAGACGGTGCAGTTGAAACCATCGAGAACTTCGTTGACAATTGGGGAAATGGCTTGGTCGTATATCGACCTCTGTTGTGCTTTAGGTCCAAAAACCTTACCAATCAAATTAAAAGAAAGTATTCTTAAATCAAATATTAAATTATATGGTAACTAGTAGGTAGATTGATCATAGTGTTGAAAAAAAGATAATAGAAACAGAGGTTTAAGCAAGCATACCTTGTCGAAATTGAAAACTCGATCTACCTGCTTGTTAGCTATATTCTGCATTACAGTCACTTCCTTTTTGTTTTCATTACACGACACAACCTTAGGAACATTACTCTTTTGTTCTTCATCGCTTAATGGCCTAAAATTAGAAAATTAAAATTTCAAGTGTTAATTATTGAAATTTTCCAAAAATAACCAACAATCAACTCAATAAAATTTGTACAAACTATACCCCTATCACACACAAAGTTTCAAATTAGTATAAATCATAAAATATAAAACAAAACAAAAAACAAAGCAAGCTCAAACCAAGTTACACAAGAACAGTAGCTCAAACCAAGTTACACAAGAACAGTAGCTTGAACCAAGTTACACAATTACAGTAGCTCGAACCAAGTTACACGATTACACTATCCCAAACCAAGTTACACAATTACAGTAGCTCGAACCAAGTTACACGATTACACTATCGCAAACCAAGTTTGATAATTATGGAAATGTAAAAACAAAACGCTGGAGTGAAATTCAAGTAGAAAATGGACCTGCATCGAAGCAAAACCTGCACATTAGTCTCTCTATCCTTATCCTGTCGGTGAGAGTTCCGATCAGAACCTTTTGAATCCGGTCGTCGTCGCTCAGGTCTCGGTGTCAAAAATGGAGTCGGAGAAGCTGCCATCATCCCCAATCCAACTTTCTTAGACTGATCTGGCGTCATTGACATGATTTTCTACCTAACTGCGAACTCTGCTGAAAAACCCTAATTAGCTTAGAACTGAAAAACAAAAACGAAAACAACAACAATCATCAGTCTCGTACTCTCGTATTGTAACAGACAACGAAAATGAAAAGAGAAAACAGAAAATTAAGGTTAAAGCATACTTGATCCTGATCGGAGAATTTGATCAAAGGTGGTCGAAAAGGGATTTTTCTATTCGAAAATTTTTTTTTTTTTTTGAGAGGGGAATTTAAATTTGAAAAGGGGAAGATTAGATGAAATGAAGGGTTGCGTTGCTTTATGAACGGCTACTAAGTTGAACTTATTTTTTATACTGGTATTTAGTTACGCTCTTCAGCTCCTGAACCCATTATTCAAACTTTGGTATAATTTTTTATTTAATAATTTTGGAGATGAAATTTGAATTTTCATTTTTGGGAAACAAAAATTTGAACTTTAATGTGATAAACAACTATAAATGAAAACAAATGCTATGTAGTCAACTAAAAGTTATATGTACATAAGTGCGTTTTATATCATTTCTATCTTAGAAGAGGGGATAATACATTGAAGCGTAAAATTGATTATAATGTTTATTTGTTTTTTTAAAATTAATTTTAATTAAGTATATAAATTGATTCTATTTAAAATTAGGATAGATATTTTTATTCTAAATTAAATAGATTTTTAGTTAATTTACTTATCGATTCTAAACATAAATTATTTTTAAAAATTATGTTCTTTTGATAAAATAATAATTTGTGAAATGCTCTCCTAGGGGTTATGCATGAACTTTAGGGTTTGCGATTGCAAACCATGAAAACCAAGCTCAAGAAGATGATTTGAGGGAGCGAAGCATCAAGAAAGTCAAAGACGAAGAAGAGGAAGTTCCACATTCCCCTTTAATCGGAGAAAGGTCTAAGACAAACAATGAGTTTCTTATCAATAATACCAATGTTTCTTGCATGAACATGGTAATAGGTAAACCGTCGGAGCCGATGAATGCTCATCATCCAGAAGTAAGTGAAGATGATCTTAGAGGTATTCAGATTGAATAAGGAAATGCAGAGAATACGTGATGGCACTCAATCATTGCGTAATATTTACGAGCAATTTTGGATAAAATCGGTGGAATAATGAGCAAAAGTCATGCCAAAATGTAAAGAAGTGAGCAAAAATAACCAAGAGGGGGAAAGATGAGTTTTTGTGAAAAAATGAAGAAAAGGGAAGAAAATAAAGGATTTTGCCATTATTTTTCTCGCATTCAGGATATTCCCACTGTGGGTGCGATAACATCGTGGTGTTGCGCTTTCTTGACACACGCCAACTGCTATTTATATGGTTTTTTGCTATTAATTTTAGGATTCGAAATTTTTGAAGGAGAAAATGTAATTACATGTCCCTAATACATTCAGGGGGATGATCGCGACTTTATGAGTCTATTGGGGTATTAACTGCAAGTGCACAGTCTAATCGCGTAGTAATAAAAGATATCGATCCCACAGGGACTTAATGAATCGATATACTGTTTTTCTAGGGTTACTTCGTAAAGCTAAGGCGGATGATACTTTGATGATTAGGGGAAATAGTAAGACTAAAATTGGGTCTAGATTAAATATCAAATAAGCGGATATCGGTATGTAGTTCGTCGTGATTAAGGAATCAAATCTTCGTTGGTTTCTTAGTTTTAAAATATATCCTTTCATTAGACACTATTGATTAAAAATCTTTTCTCAAACTCTCGCTCTGTTGAATAGACTATGATTTTACCTTAACGTACGCTCTCACTATTTAGTTAAAACTAAAATCACTTTTTGAAAACAATAGAATCTATAGAAACTCTTTTATTAAAATACTAACCGTTTAAACACCCTCGTCTCAAACTCTCACTCTGTTGACTTAGATTATATGATTAAACTTAAATGCTTAACTCTCGTCCTCACATTTAACCTTTAAAAATACTTTTTGAAAATGATTAGAATTTAATTAACTCTAAAAATTGCTTTCGCCCTGATTTAAAGTTAATGTCCAATTTACACTGTCCAGTTAAAAGCTCAAACCGTCGTTCTATTGATTTTAACTTCTTTACGTATTTTACTCTCGTACAAAAACTTTGGTATTAACCTTGTAAATTGAGACCATAAAAAGAGTGACTATATCTTTAAATAAATTTAAACCAACTTAGTTTTGATTCCTTTATTCCGCTTACTTTACATACCGATATCTAAGTTTATTTAGCCGGACATGCTAAACAAGCCTAAACAATAATTATGCTTAAATACAGCCATGTCAGACAAACAGTATAGATAAACAGCAGTACAGAGCATATATAAATTAAAACAATAAATTAATGAACTTGTAATATTAATAGAAATCTTGATTGTTCCCTAGCTCCGATGCTTGAACACTCCACCACAAACTGGTTGGATTTGTTCTTCACAATCTTCGATCAGACAGTAAAATAAAGGCGAAGGAATAAAATACTATGATCTAACGTAAGGTTAGATCCAGTAAAAACTACACAATAGTTTCCGGTGTAGAAACTAGTGTGAAAGAAAATAAATTCAATGCTTTGGAAATTAACTAGAAAAGAAAAGGAAATAAAAATTGCTAAGAAAGTAGAGTGCTGGAAAATTAAAAAGCAGGAAAAAATAATGCACGGTGCCGAAAACTGGAAAATTGAGAGAGAGCTCCAGGGTTCCATCATTGGTCCTATTTATATCCATCTAAAAATAACCGTTTCTTCCAAAGTCCCTTCAGTAGGTTTCCTCACGTTTCAACGAGTCAAGCGGGAGAATAGGTGAACGTGCTTCTGTTACGCGTCAAAGCCAAAAATATAGGAATGGGGGTGTGACGCTCGTCACACCTTGTGTGGCGCTCGTAACACTTAGCAGGAGGGCGTGACGCTCGTCACACCTTGTGTGGCGATCGTCACAGCATCACAGCGCCTCTCCTTGTAGTTGTGGGCTGGGCTTTAGTGGATTGCTTTTCATCCTCTTTTTGCACCTCATTTTCTTTCTTTTTTCACGTATGTTTCAAATAGTGTTACCTGAAATAAATAGAAGGAAAATACCAAGTAATATCGAATAATATGAAATAAATCGAATCAAATAATAATATAATTTAATTAAATCGAGTCCAAAAATGTGATATTATTTCATGTTATCAAACTCCCCCATACTTAGACTTTTGCTTGTCCTCAAGCAAGATTCAATGTAGAAATCGGTTTAAAATACTAGCCAGATGAAATTTCCAAACACACATCAATTAGTAGTAGGTTGCAAGTAAATCTCGTTTAAAAATAACTTGAGCTTAATCTTAACATCAACAACTACCGTTACAACCTCAGATAACCCCACCTTATGCAAACCAGTTCGAGTCACGCTATTATAGTTATCCTAGTTCTTTTACTCTTATTTCACCCGTTTTCATTCTAGCGAAATCACATTAAGCCCTTTATCTTTTCGCGCACATAGTGGAGTAACCGGTTAGCGATTCTGATTCCCTTTTTAGCTGGAAGTTCTGGTACATAAGTTGGATAACTTCGTTATTTAGTCCATTGTAAATTGCGGGGGATCGGACCGTAGTCCGCCCTACCAAGTTCAGCACCAGAAACCGCTGAACCAACTCACAGTGGATCGTTCATACAATGTTTTTGTAGGGTCCGCAACCTTTGGATTAAATGATCGGGTAAGGATCATCTAACTTAATTAGTGCATTTCCTTATATATTTTTTTTATGTTGTTTTGGGAATCATTCACTTATATTCATCGGCTCTCCACGTAGTTTGCTATTAAGATGGTACCGACTTCTCGTATAAACTACTCGGGGTTACTATAAAACTAAAAGTTCAAGGGATTGGTATAATAGGTACTTTTCCTGATCTAGCATGTTAAGGTTTTTAGAGCGTTGGGGCGGTAATAATTTTCGTCTTTATTTTACTCAAGTTTGATAAAATAAGCAACATTTATACTTATTGAGTGTGTTAAGTGTTAATTTTTTTTTTGTTATGGCTCAAGAAAATTGAGGGGAAAAGATAATACAAAATTCTCACACTAGGGACTCGACTTAAAATAAATATATTATATTTATTATTTTTTTTTTATATTTAGATAAGGGAAATAACAATGAAAGGGAAGATAACATACTTGAAAGAGGAATGTTGGAAAAGAAATAATCATAACGGAAACAAAGTTCCCCCCCCCCCCATACTTAAGTGAAACATTGTCCCCAATGTTTTAAAGAAAAGCGAAAAGAAAGGAAAATAAAATAAATATGCTCAATTTTGCCTGCGTCCTCTTGTTCTCGGGCCCGGTGAGCGTTGACGTATGTCATACCCCAAAATTTGCCCGTTGGCATTACCAAACATTTTCCAAGACCCTCTGACTTGTTCTGCAAGGCACTGGTATCAAATGGACAAAAGCCCACTCACAACAGGCCCAATCCACAAGCGGCCCAAAACAGCTGGCTCGCTAGGCGAGCAGCTCCTTCGCCTAGCGAACATTGCATCATGCCACTCGCCCAGCGAAGCGTTGGATCCAGGAAAAAGCCCAGACCTAGTTTGCTCGCTAGGCGAGCAATTCCTTCGCCTAGCGAAGTTTGCGAAAGTTTGAGATTTTTGGACCTCATTTTGAGCCCATTAGGTCACCATTACCACTACTATAAATACATGCTCCTCTGCCACGAAAAAGAACAGATAGAGACGGACGAAGACGGACGGAAACACGCATCCAGAGGGAGAAACACAGAAACCCTGCCGATCCAAAGAGTTCAGAAGGCGGAAACCCTGAAGGCCGCTTACCCGCTCCGAAGCTACCGTTGCCCAACTCAATCCGGCTCGCCAATTCAAGGTTGCAACTCGATTTGCAAACAGGTTTGCCTCACTATTATCGCTGTAGTTTCTTAATTGGCATATGATATCACTTTAGGGTCTTAATCTACACATGATTATCACTTTGTGTCCCTATTTTGGCATGTGGTACCACTTTAGTGTCTTAATTTGCATATGATATCGTTTTGTACTCTCATTTGGCATATGGTATCACTTCATGTTCTTAATTCGTGGAGGATATTATAATTGAATTCATAAATATTTTGGAGTTTTGCATGAGAATTTAAATGTGCTTGAATATTGTGAAACTGAACCATATAATTATGTGTTGGATGCCATAAGCCATGCTGCAGGTTGAGGTCCTAATGTTCTCAAATTTCAAACCCGTGGCCGCTCGCTAGCTCCTCGCTAGGCGAGCCCGCAGCGAGCCTTCGCTAGGCGAAGCAGAGGCGACCAGGCCAGGGGCTGCTTTGCCCTTTTGCTGCCCATTTCATGTTTACCTGATGATAATCCTGCATTATTTGGCTTAAATTCCTGGCTGTTATATTTATCTTATGGTGCAATTTCCCATTATATTTTATCTCGATGCTTTAATCCGTGTGTTCATGGTGTAAAGGCTAGCATACTTCCGAAGAAATAGCCGGCTAGGTACTCCGCTTTATGCATGGGAAGCTTTCATGGAGATGGATTCTAAATTGTTTCACTTTAATGTGAAGATTCATATTGATTGCCTAATTAATTTTAATATAGTGATCCTTAATGTGTTGATTTTAATGTATCGATTTAAGGCGGTATCACCATAATTACCTAATGAACTTAAAACATGGACTTTAAATAAATGATATCGGACCTCTCTTTATTACCCCACAATTGCGATATTACGGTCATGTCCCGCGAATGTGGGGATACACTTAGCAATGGCCCTTCGATTAAATCATCATAAAATAAATCATAGTCCCTCGGATGTTGCCTTCGAAAATACGATTTTGTCCCTCGATGACCCTTCGGTGCAGCCTACGGTTAAATGATGATAGTCCCTTCGAATGCTAAGGTATCCTCACAACTGTTGCCTTCAATGACCTATCGATGACCCTACGATGACCCTTCTACATCCCCAGGATAAAACTACTTACTTCTCAATAGTAAGGATAGTTTTACCCTCATAAGGATAGGAAATGCCCGGAAAGACCTCGGACAGGTATAACCTTAATTGCTCATTCATAACAAAAAAATGTTTTTCACACCTCACACATTTCAAACATCCTTTTTAGAAAATCACCACTTAGCATACATCCGTACTAGGATCATTGCCAAGTTATATTTTTCTAAACCATTTTCAAAATTAAACGAGATAATCACTTTGTATACATTCATGCAAGAATCATTACAAAGTTAAACTCTCATTTTCAAAACCTTTTTTTTTTTTACATTTTTCAACCACCTTTTTCAGACTAAAAAAAACATAAATGATTGAGCAATTAAGAGCCCATGGATAACCATGGATACAAAGGGTGCTTACCCCTTCCCTTTGTATAAAGTACCTCCCGAGCCTAAGAATCTAAATTAAGGTCTTTCCTGTTCTTTTCCGCCTTTCCTTATGGGATAAAAGAAAAGTCGGTGGCGACTCTTGCTATCCGCGACATTGCGATTAAAAATCCAATAAAAGTCAGTTCACCGTATGACAGAACTGGCGACTCTACTGGGGACTAATACAAAGAGAGGTCCATCTAAAAAAAAAAATCATTTATGTTTTATTATTCCTTCTTTTAAGGGGGCTTTGAGTGAAAGATCCTACACCCGGATCTAGTGTACCTTAGGTAAGTAGCAATAGATCATCGCGACTATCCGGCGTATACTGGAATGGTCAAAATGATAGCTACAGTTAATGTGACCCTTTGGTTGTCCTGATGGTCCTCATGTTATTTGAGGAAAAATTTGGCTTCCGCGTGGTGTCATCAAAGCATTAACCAGACCTTTAGAACCCTAATTGACTCATCCTAGCCATTAGAAAGTAGTGAGATAACTGGCTTCGGTTCCGACTGAGGTTGGTTGATACTCGATACTACACTCTTTGAGATTGGACTTTAGGGAAGCTTCGGTCAACCACTTGGTGTTGCACTGAAGTGGACCTAAAGAAAGGTCGATGATCTGAGATCCTTCTAGAACCCGGTTACTATTCTAGGACAGGTTGAACCAACCAAACTTCAGTGGGGAGGGTACTTACCTATGGAACTCATGCAAGCCTTAAAACCTAGGAATAATTGTTGTGTGACATGCTTGTGCTTGCATAACATCATAACATCATAACATCATAACATCATCATACTAACCATTTCAAGGACTTAGGAATTTAGCTTTGCTCTGTTGAACAGGTTATGGCTTCCAGGAAGACTATCCGGATCAATCTTGTAGCAATCTCTCCTCAACTTAAGGATTTGGTGTCAGAACTCCCCGATCATGCTCAGTTCAACAAGAAACATGGTCATCTTCTCAACTTAGTTACCACTGGTTTCAAAGAAGATATGATGAGAGTCCTATTCCAGTTCTTCGATCCTAAGCATCATTGCTTCACTTTCCCAGATTATCAGTTGGTACCCACATTGGAAGAGTTTTCCAAGCCGCTTGGGATACCTATCCTCGATCAAGTACCCTTCAGCGGTTTAGAAAAGATGCCAAAGGCCGAAGAAGTTGCCGCAGCTTTACGCATGACAAAGTCCGACATTGAAACTAATTGGGTAACAAGAAGTGGAATTAAAGGTTTACTTGCCAAATTTCTGATAAGTAAGGCCCGAGAATTCCTAAAAGTTATGAATGTCCATGCTTTTGAAGATGTTCTAGCATTGCTAATCTATGGTTTGGTGCTATTCCCTAATCCGGACCAATTCATAGATGTGAATGCTATTAAGATATTCCTCACTCATAACCCTGTGCCTACCTTGCTTGGAGATGTCTTGCATTCCCTTCACACTCGCACTATGAAGAAGCAAGGGACTCTCATGTGCTGCGTACCTTTGTTGTCTAGGTGGTTTATTTCGCACCTTCCTCAATCAATCTTGAAGAATGATCAAAATCTGAAATGGTCCCAAAGGATAATGGCACTCTCCCATTCAGACATCCGGTGGTGTTCTAACCTCAGAGAAAATGTTATCATCATCGACCGTTGTGGAGAATTCCCTAATGTACCACTCATGGGGATAAGAGGAGGTATTACTTATAATCCTGCCTTAGCCCTACGTCAGTTTGGGCATGCTCGAAGAGATGGTCCACATGAAATGATTATTCAAGGTACAGTGTTTGACTACGACAATGACTCTCAAGGTCTCCGCCAAAAGTTTGTACGAGCTTGGGGCATGGTGAAAAGAAGCAATTTAGGAAAGAAAAATTCTATTCCTATGGAGCCTTATCTCAGATGGGTGCGCGCCAGAGCTCGCGAGCTTGTCATGCCATATCTTGCAGTCGGGCCATTGATTGTTGAATCAGAGGTCGAAGGAGTTACTTCCCAGATCATCCCTTATCCAGATATGCCTACTGATGTTGAGGAATTGAAAAGATCCTGGACTCAGTTGAGGGAAGAGAGAGATACTTTCGAAGCTCAGTTCAAGGTAGAAAGGAAGAAAGTGCTAGAGCTCACCAGTCAGCTTAATGAGGAACGAAGACTCAATGCATATCTTCGCCCGAAAAGAAGTCGCCCCTGGGAGACTTGAGTTTTCATTGTATTTTTACTATTATTCCTTTTGTAATGAACATTGATCAAAAAGAGTAGCAATAAAACATTTCTCTCTTATGGGGGGATTTATGCCAAGTTAAATTCCAAAAGTCCTTGAAAACATTTCATACATTGCATCGCATAACATAACATTGCATAACAGGTGTTCTAAAGGACCATATTCTCACGGTCTGCCTCTTAAACAGAAAAATGGATCTCGAACAAACTGTCAAAGATCTCCAGACTCAGAATGCTCAATTCAAGGAGATGATGCTAAGCTTATCCAAGGGGCAGGAGGAACTGAAGGCTCTTTTGGCCGAAAAGAAGAAGGACAAGAAAGCTGTGAGTTTCATTAACCCAGGAAGAAGGCGTAAAGGACAGGCTACGGGAATCAAATTTGGAATCCCGAATGGTCCAGAAGAGGGGGCGGAGAATGATTCAGAGGAGGAGAATGCTGATTTCTCTAACCCTGAGGATGACGATGAAGAGTATGAAAATGAACAGTACTCTCCGAGAGATGATAAGTATAAATTGCTGGAGGAACGCATGCTAGCCATGGAGGGTCAGAAGACACCTGGTCTGGATTTCGAAAGTCTGGGTCTGGTCTCCGATGTGACCATTCCCCGCAAATTCAAAATCCCCACTTTCACTAAGTACGATGGTGCGTCTTGTCCTCAGATGCATCTAAGGGCTTATGTGAGAAAGATCCAGCCGCATACCACTGATAAGAAACTGTGGATCCATTTCTTCTAAGAAAGTCTGTCTGGCACCCAGTTGGAATGGTATTATCAGCTCGAGAGCTCTGACATCCGCACCTGGACTGATTTAGCAACAGCTTTCTATAAGCAGTACCAGTACAATTCTGAATTAGCGCCTACTCGGCTACAGTTGCAGAATATGGCTATGGGATCTAAAGAAAGCTTCAAAGAGTATGCTCAGAAATGGAGAGATTTGGCTGGCAGAGTCAAACCCCCTATGACTGACCGAGAATTAGTAGACCTGTTCATGGGTACCCTGACTGGCCCATTCTACAGCCACCTACTGGGGAGTTCTTCATCAGGTTTCACTGAACTTATACTGACAGGTGAACGGGTGGAGAGCGGCATTCGAAGTGGAAAATTACAGGCAGCTACTTCTACAAGCAGTAAAAAGTCCTACCATGGGAAGAATGAATCGAACACTGTGTATGGTCAAAAGAATCATAGTAAGAAAAATGGTGACCATGCCGTTGGAGCAGTGACAATCGCAGCCCCGCCAGCTCAAAACTTCCAGCAAAGACAAGACAGACCAAGAAGGCAGTTTGCCAAGCTCAATATGACTTTAGCACAAGCACTGCAAAGTATGCTGAAGGTAAACCTAATCACCCTCAGAGGTCCTCCTGCAAATGTCAACACTGCTTCGCCTCGTTACAATCCCGATGCCAGGTGTGCATATCACTCCGATAGCCCCGGGCATGATACAAATGATTGTTGGCTGTTGAAGAACAAGATTCAGGACATGATCGATGCTGGGGAAATTGAGTTCGAGCCTCCGGAGACTCCTAATGTCATCAATGCACCTATGCCTAATCATGACAAGGCTGTTAATGCTCTCAATGACGATTCTCTCATCACTACTGTAGCGGACTTAACATCTCCTCTCCCGATCATAAAGCGGAATTTATTACAAGCTGGTTTATTTCCAGGTTGTACTGAAGATTGCAATCTCTGCACACTTTGGCCCGAGGACTGTTTGAAATTGAAAAATGGCATTCAACGGTTGATGGACGACCGTACAATTCTCTTTGAAAGGGTTTCTAAAACGGAAAACCCTATTGAAGAAATATCTATGATTGCAAGGTCCAAAGTTCCGGTTAAGATTACCGCTCCCAGGGTACCTGTGAAGATCATTGCTGAACCCAAGGTAGTTCCCCTGATCATTACTGCCCCTGGCCCAATACCGTACTCCTCAAGCAAGGCCATTCCGTGGAATTATGGAGGTGAGGTTTATATCCATGGCGTAAAGCAAGTTGGTGATTCTGCTAATCCTAATGACATCGTTGGGACTAGTAAAATTACTCGAAGCGGTAGGATCTTCTCTCCAGAGATCTCACCCCCAGCTTCTGAGACTCGAGGAAAGGAACCAGTCAATCCCTCTCAGTCAGAGACACCGGTCGAAGATACTACTGAAGACGTTGCCAAACGAGAAATGGAAGAAGTGTTGAAAATCATTCGCAAGAGTGACTTTGATGTTGTAGAGCAGTTGGGGCATACCCCATCTAAGATCTCAATGTTATCATTGTTGTTATCTTCTGAATCTCATGCCAATGCGTTGATAAAATTCTTGAAGACTGCTCACGTGCCTCAGGAAACATCTGTCGATCAGTTCGAACATTATGTGGCTCACTTGGCTGTTGACAATGGCCTAGGATTTTCCGACGCTGATCTGACACCAGCGGGAAAGAACCATAATAAGGCCCTGCATATCTCCATTAAGTGTAAAGGGATCACCCTGTCTCATGTGCTGATCGATAATGGCTCTTCTTTGAATGTGTTACCGAAAGCCGTGCTCGAGAAACTTGATTGCAAGAGCGTTGAACTGAAGCCTAGTGACATTGTGGTGCGGGCTTACGATGGTGCAAAGAGTGTTGTCCACGGTGAAGTTGTTCTCCCTATCAAGATAGGACCTCAAGTCTTCAACACTACCTTTCATGTAATGAACATTCGCCCCGCCTATTCCTGCTTGCTGGGACGCCCCTGGATTCATGGGGCAGGTGCTGTAGCTTCGTCTCTCCATCAAAAGCTGAGATATCCAATAGAGGGAAAGATTGTCACTGTGTGTGGGGAGGAAGAATACATTGTCAGTAGTGTGCATACCTTCAGATACGTTGAGATGGATGGTGAATTCTTCGAGACTCCAACTCAGTCATTTGAAGTGGTTCCTCCGCCCAATCCTGTCCTTAAGCCGACTCCCTGTGTGCCCAAGGTTACTCGTGCTCCTCCTGCTATGATTTCTCTGAAAGATGCTCAAGCTGTGGTTGAAGATGGCGGCTGTACTGGCTGGGGTCAACTGATCAACGTACCATACAAGTCTGATAAGTCTGGTCTGGGATTTAACTCTGAAAAGATGGTCAAAGATCAAATCAATGCTGTAGAAGATGCCGACAGTGATTGCGACCTGGATAGTTGGATCTACCCAACAATTGGCGACGGACTCAATAATTGGAAGGCTGAAGACACTATCCCGATCTCCTTTAGTCAGGAGTAATTGTTATTGTCTATTTAGCATTGCAAATTTTAATTGAACTTCTTAAAGCATTGTGTCTATACCCGGGGCACAATAGCTAATTTGTTAAGGGTTTTGTCATTTCATAAGCATATTCATATTCAATAAATCAATGGACCTTTTCGCATTCAAATATTGCGCTCTTTATTTTTCCTGTCGTCTTTCAAACAAGCTATGCTTTCTTACACACACTCACGTAACAAATTGCAGATCCGTACTCACTCTGGATCCTATTGATAATAATTCCGCTACTGTTCATTATGACTTTGAAAATCCAATCTACCAAGCCAAAGATGGAAGTGAGGAAGATTGTGAAGTCCCTGGAGAGCTTGCCAGATTGTTATTGCAAGAGGAAAGGACTATACAGCCGCATGAAGAGTCCCTCGAAATTGTAAATCTGGGTACTGAGGTAGACAGAAGAGAAGTCAAAATAGGAGCAGGATTGGAAAGCAGTGTCAAGGAAAGATTGATTCGGATGTTACATGACTATGTAGAGGTTTTCGCCTGGTCTTATGAAGACATGCCTGGGTTGGATACTAATATAGTGGTGCATCGGCTGCCTACGAAGGAAGACTGCCGTCCTGTCAAGCAAAAGGTTCGCCGCATGCGTCCTGAAATGTCTGAGAAAATCAAAGCCGAGGTTATGAAACAATTCAATGCCGGTTTCTTAGCTGTTACTTCTTATCCTCAATGGGTTGCTAATGTGGTGCCAGTGCCAAAGAAAGATGGTAAGGTGCGAATGTGCGTGGATTACAGAGATTTGAATAAAGCGAGTCCCAAAGATGACTTTCCACTCCCACACATTGATGTTCTGGTAGATAACACCGCTCAACACAAATTATTCTCATTCATGGATGGTTTCTCAGGTTACAATCAGATTAAGATGGCACCTGAGGACATGGAGAAAACCACGTTTGTGACGCAATGGGGCACTTTCTGTTACAAAGTAATGCCGTTCGGTCTAAAGAACGCCGGGGCAACATGCCAGCGTGCTATGGTGGTTTTGTTCCATGATATGATTCATCATGAGATAGAGATATATGTGGATGACATGATAGCTAGATCTCATACTGAAGAAGAGCATCTCGATCATTTATACAAACTGTTCGAGAGGCTGAAGAAGTACAAGTTGAGATTGAATCCGAACAAATGCACTTTTGGAGTAAGATCCGGTAAACTCTTAGGCTTTATTGTCAGTGGTAAAGGAATTGAGGTTGACCCGGCTAAAGTGAGAGCTATTCAAGAAATGCCAGTTCCCCGTACGGAGAAGGAAGTCAGAGGTTTCTTGGGACGCTTGAACTACATTGCTCGATTTATCTCCCACTTGACCGCTACCTGCAAACCCATCTTCAAATTGCTGAGGAAGAATCAAGAGATGATATGGAATGACGAATGCCAAGAAGCTTTTGACAAAATCAAGAACTACCTCCAGGAACCTCCGATTCTGATACCACCAGTTGAAGGAAGACCTCTAATCATGTATTTGACCGTGTTAGAAAATTCAATGGGGTGCGTATTGGGGCAACATGACGAGTCTGGTCGAAAAGAGCATGCCATATACTACCTTAGCAAAAAGTTTACCGACTGTGAAACAAGATACTCACTGCTCGAGAGAACTTGTTGTGCTTTGGCCTGGGCTGCTCGCCGACTAAGACAGTATATGTTGAATCATACCACTTTGTTGATTTCTAGGATGGATCCCATCAAATACATGTTCGAGAAGCCTGCCCTCTCCGGAAGAATAGCGAGATGGCAGATGATCTTAACAGAGTATGATATCCAGTACACTACCCAGAAAGCAATCAAAGGAAGCGTGCTGGCTGATCATTTGGCTCATCAAGCGGTGGATGATTACCAATCTATGAATTTTGAGTTCCCAGATGAGGATGTCATGGTTGTTGCTGATAATGAAAAACCTAAACCAGATGAAGGACCCGAATGGGGATCCCGATGGACTATGGTTTTTGATGGATCTTCTAATGCATTGGGCCATGGTGTTGGGGTTGTACTCATTTCTCCTGGAGGTTACCATACGCCTCTCACTGCTAGACTATGTTTTCATTGTACCAACAATATGGCTGAGTATGAAGCGTGTATTTTTGGACTCAAAGCTGCTATAGATTGGCGAATCAAGTTTTTGAGTGTGTACGGAGATTCGGCCTTGGTAATCAGTCAGATCAAAGGGGAATGGGATACTAAACCTCCAAATCTCATCCCTTATCGAGAGCAGGTGATGACATTAATCCCATACTTTGAAGAGATTACATTCGAACATATCCCACGAGAAGAGAACCAGCTGGCAGACGCATTAGCTACCATGTCATCTATGTTCAGAGTCAGATGGGGCAGCGAAGCTCCCATGATTACCATTGGACGGTTAGATGAACCAGCATACTGTTATGAACTTGACACCGAGGAGGTACAGGAGAAACCTTGGTTCCACGACGTAAGAAGATATTTAGAAGCTCAGGAATACCCTGAAGGGGCATCCATTAAGGACAGAAAATTCCTGAGGAAGTTCTCCGCTAAATTCTTTTTGAGTAATGGAGTGTTATACAAACGTAATCATGACTCAACTCTGCTTCGCTGTGTGGATAGAAAGGAAGCAGAAAGGATTATGGAAGACATGCATGATGGTATTTTTGGGACTCATTCTAATGGACATACAATGGCCAAGAAGATTCTGAGATCAGGGTATTATTGGTCTACCATGGAAACTGATTGCCACCATCACTCCAGAACCTGCCACAAGTGCCAGATCTATGCGGATAAAGTACATATGCCCCCTGCTCCATTGAACGTGTTAACAGCTCCTTGGCCCTTTGCAATGTGGGGCATCGATATGATTGGAGAGATTAAACCCACGGCTTCTAATGGACATCGCTTCATTCTTGTCGCTATTGATTACTTTACGAAGTGGGTAGAGGCAGCCTCATTCGCTTCTGTCACCAAGAATGTGGTGGCACGGTTCGTCAAGAATGGCCTTATTTGTCGGTATGGCATCCCTGAAAGGATTATCACTGACAATGGTACTAATTTGAACAACAAGATGATTACTGAACTCTGCACGCAGTTCAAAATTAAACACCATAACTCCTCTCCGTACCGGCCAAAGATGAATGGCGTCGTGGAGGCTGCTAATAAGAACATCAAGAGGATCATACAAAAGATGACAATAACGTACAAAGACTGGCATGAGATGTTACCATTTGCTCTCCATGGTTATCGCACTTCAGTACGCACTTCGACAGGGGCAACTCCTTTTTCTTTAGTCTACGGAGCGGAAGCTGTTTTACCGGTGGAAGTCCAGATTCCCTCTCTGAGAATCATGAAAGAGGCGGGCTTAGACGAAGATGAATGGATTCAGACTCGGCTCGACCAAATAAACTTGATTGATGAGAAGAGACTTGCGGCTGTTTGTCACGGGCAGATATACCAGAAGCGCATGACCCAAGCATTTAACAAAAAGGTCAAGAGACAGGTGTATCAGATAGGCGACTTGGTGATCAAGCGTATCACTCTACCACAAGGGGACCCCAGAGGCAAGTGGACTCCCACATACGAAGGGCCATTTGTGGTTAAGAAGGTATTCTCCGGTGGAGCCATGATACTTGCTACAATGGATGGCGAGGACTTCCCGCATCCTGTGAACGCGGACATAGTTAAAAAATACTACGCATAAAAGAGACCCGCTAGGTCGACGTACCTAGGCAAAAGTAAGGGCATCCCGGCGAACCAAAAGGGTTCGGGCAAAAGTTAGGGATAAATATATAAAGACGTATACCCGGCAAGTCGAAAACCTGAAAAGGCGGCTTGGGCAAAAAGGGGTATCCCGGTGGACTGAAAACCTGAAAAGGCGGTCCAGGCAAAAATTAGGGATTAAAGCGTATGACTATGTCCCGTTCTCTGCCACCTTCACCCAAGTTCAAGGGGCTGAACAAGCCAATCACCTCTATCCGACAGCAGGAGATGAGATGCTTGAAGACATAATGACAGTAATGGAGTCAAAATCAATAGGGCTTATTCTGCATAGCTTTCTCTTTGTTTTCTTGACAATTTCCTCTTACTAGGATTTCTGTCTCCTTGTACACAAATTGCCTGTTTATAGGCCCTCTTTCAAAATCAATACAATTTCATTTCCAAAAAGATGCTTTTGTTTTTACCTTTTCTGTTTTGTTTGCGTAAACGTCCATTAATTTAACTTGAATTGACTTATGCACTTGAATATGACCCATGTTTACAAAAATGCATGCCTAAAATAGCAATAGCAATTACTACACGACTTCAGGATCGAGGAGAAGGTCTAACCACGCTTCCCAAGGAGGCTGTTACTAATTCGATTCCCCGACAACACCAATTATTCCCCAGAAGAGGTCGGCATCGCCCTACCGAAAGGTCATCCCTTCTATCCCCAGCCAGGCCCCGTTGGACAGAACCCGAATCCCCAGCTAAGGAAGGGCCATCAATACCAATGTCTCCGACCAGCAGACCGGGATCTATCTCCCCAGTAGTGTCCCCTGGAAGAACGTTTCAGGCGCATAGTGCATTCATTACATCATTTCACATCACATACCTACATACAATTTTCGTTCCGCATCATATACATTACATCATTTCATAACATATACATGTATACAATGCTCTCATTCATTCCAGACGCATAATTCACTTATTACATCATTTCACAGCATACGCATGCATACAACATTTGCATCTCATGCATCATGACATGGCATGAAGCTAACTTTATTTTTCAGGTCAATTATCCTCCTGACATAGTCAAAACAAAGGTCCATTCAGACGGACATCCTTATCAATTACATTCAGGATTCAACTACATCTTTCAGATACACTCCATGACAACATTCATTCTGACGTCCTCCTAAACGATGGCATCTATAAGCCCATCCCCAGTAAATTATTGCAAATACAACATATACAAATACTATCAGATACATCCTAACGTATGGTTCACTCTGATTCAGCTCAACATATGACCTTCAACAACTCAGATACGATCTAACGGACGATCCATTCTGACCTTCCAGTCGTCAACTACAGTCTAATGTACGACCAAGTTAGACCTTCCAGTCATCAAATACAGTCTAATGTACGACCAAGTTAGACCTTCAAGTCAGATTCTGCAAATACAGTCTAATGTACGACCAAGTTAGACCTTCAAGTCAGATTCTGCAGATACAGTCTAATGTACGATCAAGTTAGACCAGATTCTGCTCAGTGACAGTCTAATGTACGACCAAGTTAGACCGTCAAGTCCTCGGATTCAACTCGAATACAGTCTAATGTACGACCAAGTTAGACCAGATGCTGCTCAAATACAGTCTAATGTACGACCAAGTTAGACCTTCATCCCTTGCTCAGGTGCTACCTTCGGACAGGTACATTCCTGAATGGTAGTCTGGTACACAGCTACTCCCTTGCTCAGGTGCTACCTTCGGACAGGTACATTCCTGAATGGTAGTCTGGTACACAGCTACTCCCTTGCTCAGGTGCTACCTTCGGACAGGTACATTCCTGAATGGTAGTCTGGTACACAGCTACTCCCTTGCTCAGGTGCTACCTTCGGACAGGTACATTCCTGAATGGTAGTCTGGTATACGGCTACTCCCTTGCTCAGGTGCTACCTTTGGACAGGTACATTCCTGAATGGTAGTCTGGTATACGGCTACTCCCTTGCTCAAGTGCTACCTTCGGACAGGCACATTCCTGAATGGTAGTCTGGTACACGGCTACTCCCTTGCTCAGGTGCTACCTTCGGACAGGTACATTCCTGATTGGTAGTCTGGTACACGGCTACTCCCTTGCTCAGGTGCTACCTTCGGACAGGTACATTCCTGAATGGTAGTCTGGTATACGGCTACTCCCTTGCTCAGGTGCTACCTTCGGACAGGTACATTCCTGATTGGTAGTCTGGTACACGGCTACTCCCTTGCTCAGGTGCTACCTTCGGACAGGTACATTCCTGAATGGTAGTCTGGTATACGGCTACTCCCTTGCTCAGATGCTACATTCGGACAGGTACATTTCTGAATGGTAGTCTAGTATACGACTACTCCCTTTTCAGCAGATTCAGCCTAACGTACGGCCCATTCTGCAACTCAGATACGATCTAGCATACGATCCATTCTGATCTTTCATCCCCAGCAAAGTCATCCGCCTAATGAACAGCTCACTCTGGTATTCAGACACGGTCTAACATACGATCCATGCTGATCCCATATCCCCAGCAGTATATAGCATACTCTGACTCCCCAGCGAAGTCGACGGCATAATGGATGACTCACTATACGGTCTGATGTATGACCCGGTGTGACACCCATGTCTCTAGATATCGTCTAACGTACGACACAATCTGGAAATCTCCTCAGCAAGTTTCTTGGATGGCATCTTTAAGCCCATCTCCATCAAGACAAATGGACAAGTGCAAATTTTTGGGGCATTCTAAGTGTTCAATAATCTTTCACCTCCAGACCACGAACGGCACATGCCATTCTACTCTCTCGGTTCGAGAATATTGAACAGGGGCAGCTGTCATACCCCAAAATTTGCCCGTTGGCATTACCAAACATTTTCCAAGACCCTCTGACTTGTTCTGCAAGGCACTGGTATCAAATGGACAAAAGCCCACTCACAACAGGCCCAATCCACAGGCGGCCCAAAACAGCTGGCTCGCTAGGCGAGCAGCTCCTTCGCCTAGCGAACATTGCATCATGCCACTCGCCCAGCGAAGCGTTGGATCCAGGAAAAAGCCCAGACCTAGTTTGCTCGCTAGGCGAGCAATTCCTTCGCCTAGCGAAGTTTGCGAAAGTTTGAGATTTTTGGACCTCATTTTAAGCCCATTAGGTCACCATTACCACTACTATAAATACATGCTCCTCTGCCACGAAAAAGAACAGACAGAGACGGACGAAGACGGACGAAAACACGCATCCAGAGGGAGAAACACAGAAACCCTGCCGATCCAAAGAGTTCAGAAGGCGGAAACCCTGAAGGCCGCTTACCCGCTCCGAAGCTACCGTCGCCCAACTCAATCCGGCTCGCCAATTCAAGGTTGCAACTCGATTTGCAAACAGGTTTGCCTCACTATTATCGCTGTAGTTTCTTAATTGGCATATGATATCACTTTAGGGTCTTAATCTACACATGATTATCACTTTGTGTCCCTATTTTGGCATGTGGTACCACTTTAGTGTCTTAATTTGCATATGATATCGTTTTGTACTCTCATTTGGCATATGGTATCACTTCATGTTCTTAATTCGTGGAGGATATTATAATTGAATTCATAAATATTTTGGAGTTTTGCATGAGAATTTAAATGTGCTTGAATATTGTGAAACTGAACCATATAATTATGTGTTGGATGCCATAAGCCATGCTGCAGGTTGAGGTCCTAATGTTCTCAAATTTCAAACCCGTGGCCGCTCGCTAGCTCCTCGCTAGGCGAGCCCACAGCGAGCCTTCGCTGAGCCTTCGCTGAGCCTTCGCTAGGCGAAGCAGAGGCGACCAGGCCAGGGGCTGCTTTGCCCTTTTGCTGCCCATTTCATGTTTACCTGATGATAATCCTGCATTATTTGGCTTAAATTCCTGGCTGTTATATTTATCTTATGGTGCAATTTCCCATTATATTTTATCTCGATGCTTTAATCCGTGTGTTCATGGTGTAAAGGCTAGCATACTTCCGAAGAAATAGCCGGCTAGGTACTCCGCTTTATGCATGGGAAGCTTTCATGGAGATGGATTCTAAATTGTTTCACTTTAATGTGAAGATTCATATTGATTGCCTAATTAATTTTAATATAGTGATCCTTAATGTGTTGATTTTAATGTATCGATTTAAGGCGGTATCACCATAATTACCTAATGAACTTAAAATATGGACTTTAAATAAATGATATCGGACCTCTCTTTATTACCCCACAATTGCGATATTACGGTCATGTCCCGCGAATGTGGGGATACACTTAGCAATGGCCCTTCGATTAAATCATCATAAAATAAATCATAGTCCCTCGGATGTTGCCTTCGAAAATACGATTTTGTCCCTCGATGACCCTTCGGTGCAGCCTACGGTTAAATGATGATAGTCCCTTCGAATGCTAAGGTATCCTCACAACTGTTGCCTTCAATGACCTATCGATGACCCTACGATGACCCTTCTACATCCCCAGGATAAAACTACTTACTTCTCAATAGTAAGGATAGTTTTACCCTCATAAGGATAGGAAATGCCCGGAAAGACCTCGGACAGGTATAACCTTAATTGCTCATTCATAACAAAAAAATGCTTTTCACACCTCACACATTTCAAACATCCTTTTTAGAAAATCACCACTTAGCATACATCCGTACTAGGATCATTGCCAAGTTATATTTTTCTAAACCATTTTCAAAATTAAACGAGATAATCACTTTGTATACATTCATGCAAGAATCATTACAAAGTTAAACTCTCATTTTCAAAACCTTTTTTTTTTTTACATTTTTCAACCACCTTTTTCAGACTAAAAAAAACATAAATGATTGAGCAATTAAGAGCCCATGGATAACCATGGATACAAAGGGTGCTTACCCCTTCCCTTTGTATAAAGTACCTCCCGAGCCTAAGAATCTAAATTAAGGTCTTTCCTGTTCTTTTCCGCCTTTCCTTATGGGATAAAAGAAAAGTCGGTGGCGACTCTTGCTATCCGCGACATTGCGATTAAAAATCCAATAAAAGTCAGTTCACCGTATGACAACGTACTTCCAAGTCATCAAACCTGTTGAGCAAATCAGTGAACCGCTGATCGGTTATTGCATTCCTTGCTTCCTGTTGATGTTGCATCTGGCGCATCAGTTGCATCACTTCGTTATTTTGCGCATGCATGGCATCAATAGCATCCATGATGTCATCATTAGTTGTTGGCCTTCTTCTTCGACGACGTCAGGAGGATGGACCAGTTGCATTATCGGAAGGGTTAAGCGGGGCTGACTGTTGTTCAGGACCTTGATCTCCTTGCTCCATTTCTTCAAACTCGTCCGGGGTCGGGTTTGCTTGTGTAGGCTCGGTAGCTTCGGGAGCATTCAGGTCGTAGATGAATCGGTCGGGGTTGGTGACATCTGTGAGGGCAATGTTGGGTAAAACAACGCGTGGGACTTCTTGGTTATTCACCATAAGATAATACCTTCCGCCTACCCTATTTTTGATTAAGCGGCTAGAGCGACAATAGCTTATATCCATAAATAAGGGTGGCAGAGATTGTAAATTTTAAAGTCGGTCCCCTAGATTCAAACCAAGTGCTATGGAGGTTATTAATCCTCCAATCACAAAAGGTTGGCGGCCTCTAGCACATAGGGTGCGGATATGGTGAAATAAGAAAGAAGCGGCGTTTACCTTTGTATCCATTTCAAAAACGCAGTGGAGGAAGAATAATTCCTTCGAGTTGACTTTGCTGTTGTTTGGTCGACCAAAAATGGTGTTTTGTAGAATGCGGATAAAATACCGGATAGTGGGGTTATGTATGTGTGAAGCAAGTAGTGCATCCCAGTTATTGGTTTCCACACCGGATATTTTTCTAAAGAGGTCGAAGGCATTTATGTGCCACTGTGAGTTCTGAGGGATTCTTGGGTGGACTTGGCCTCCTACAGGGAACTGTAGCATGACACTCAACCGATCTTGGGTTAGTGAGTACTCGGTGTTGAACATGCGGAAAGTTGCGGTACCGGTTAAGTACTCGTCTTCACCGGTTGGAGTGGTGTATGAATAAGAACTTAAAAATTATAAGGTGAGTGATGGGTAGGTAGGTTGATTGTGTGTGCAAAGAAAGGTTAAATCAGCAATCCGAAACATCCATTGCACACCTTGAAGTAATCATAATTCTTGTAAACAATTTAAATCAGGATACCTGGTAGAGACGACACCTCGTTGTTGAAACCGATCGAACTGCTCCCGTTGATAATTATCATCTTCGGATCGGAAGATAACATTTCCGAATTGTTGGTTTTCCGCCATATTGATAGGTGGGTTGAAAGAAGGAAAGAGGATGCAAATGTATTTGTATAGAGTGGTTTGTTGGAATGATGTGGTTTAGGGAGAAATGGAGTGTAGGTATTTATAGGAAAAGTTTTTGGAAGTTGGAAGAGGAGTGGGTGAGAGAAAAATAAATGTGGAGGAATGTGAGTGGGATGGAGTAAAGAGGTGAATGAATGAGGAAAATAAAAAGGTGGGGGGTAACGGTCGTGTCCCCAACAGTCACCAACGTTCACTTACTCTGGAGCTATCACGCTCGTGACAGAAGGTGTTACGGGCGTCACATGCACTTGCGTGACGACCGTGATGGCTTGTGTGACGCTCGTCACAGAAGTCAGCTTGCAACGGTCACTTACGTGGGTGCTTCATAATTTGTTTTTATTATTTTATTATTTTTATTTTGTTTTATTTATGTTTATTATATTTTGCTATTGTTATATTTTTGAACTGCCATGCGTGCTACTCTACTACACACCATAGTGTATATATATTTTTCTCTAATAGGCTATGTAAGTAGCATACAGTAAATATCATTATTGATAATTGTAGATATTGCATAAATCAAAATAAAATAAAATTGAACCAATAATGCAATAGCTTCATAAAATAAACATAATGTAACATTTGAAGGTAAAAGAAAACATGGAAAAACAAATACTAAGATTAAAACAATGTTAAACGAAACTATAGATTCCCTAAAACTAAAACTAATTAACTAAAAACTTCTAGCCACTTGCAGGATCTCTGGCCGGAGGAGCAAAGGAATTGACACGGCGGTCCAACTCGAGAAAATGATTTGTCATAGTGCTCATGTATTGCAGAATTTCATGTCCCATCATATTTAACTCCTCTCTCATGGCAGCTTGTTCTGACATCAAAGCTTGAATAGCGGTATTATAATTATTTCCGGGCAGATGATGTCTAAGATCAGGTATTGCTGATTCTGCGAACGGGATAGGATGAGGTGGAGAGGTTGCATCGTGGTAACCAGTTGGTGTCTGTGGATCAGACTCAACATAAGGAATCTGGTCGTCACAAATCTCATAGTCTTGGATGGATTCAACAGATCTAACAGGAGAAGGTATTCCATCCAGGTTGTAAAGCCAATTGTTTCGGTCATGAACAATAGTCATCGGACTAGGCATTGTGAATAGGTAAACAACTTGGTTATTAATTACTAATTCAAACTCTTCAGGTCCCAGATTTCTGATAAACAAAGTGTTGAAAAGGAAATGTATGTTCATAGACTCAATGCCACAAAAAGGGTTCAAGTCAAGCATGGGTTGGCGCAATCCAATAGCATTGGCAATCATGGTTATCAATCCTCCTACTTGAATCGGTGCACGGTCAGCTTGAATAAGGCGGTCGAAACTCGCCAGCATATAAGTTGCACCATTCACTGGACAGTTCTGGGAAGCACAAAATATTATGAAGAGTTCATCACGTGATACTGTGGTAATGTTTGATCTCTTTCCAAAAAGAGTGTGTGCTAGGATTTTGTGGAAATAGCAAAAAGCCGGGTTATGTATGTTTCTAGAGAGAAACTCATGTTCCTCAAGGTCGTCATTACCCGTCAAACTTCCCCAAAAATGTTCAAGCTCTCTATATTCAAAAAGGTCTTCTTGGCTCATGGTGAATGTATCAAAAGAGGTAGGGAACCCTAAAAGGTTAGTAAACTCTTGAATGTTAAACTGATACTCCATATTGAACATCCTGAATTGAATGAAACCTCGGTTTATTCCTTTTCCATGGTTTGGTAAATAGATCAGGGAGCTAAGGAATTCTAGAGTTAGCCTTCGGTAAGTAACAAATTATCTGCGAATAGGAGTGGTTTCCCACCCTATTTGATTCAGCAGATACAGGACACTATCTCTTAGCCCAAGTACGATCATTGCATCTTCATCAGCATAGAAGGTTGGGTGCATCTCTCTCTCAGAAAGTTCTTCAAATTTTTGTCTCTGAGCTCTCCCTCTGAATTTGATACCCATACGATCAATTTGTCCCATCAGGTTAGTGTTAACTAAAGAAAAGAAAAACAAGAATTTAGTCAGGATTTGGCCAGATGCCGAAAGAAGAAAAGAAGAAAAGTTTTATAAAATAAAATAAATGAAGAATGAATACTAAATCAAATCAAAAGAATAATCAAAGAAAAGATAGTAAAAATTTGTGGGTTGTCTCCCACGAAGCGCTTTGTTTAATGTCGCAAGCTCGACATAAAACTAGTAAATGTTAATCTATAGATTTAGGAGACAATACGTCTAATTTCAGGACTTGCGAGTTTTCATTGTTTTCATCATAGTGATAATGTTTCAGACGCTGCCCGTTTACGTTAAATGTTTCCATAGATTTTCCCTTAATTTCCACTGCTCCACTAGGGAAAACATTAGTGACTTGGAAAGGGCCTGACCATCTAGAGCGTAGTTTTCCTGGGAATAACTTAAGTCTAGAGTTAAACAATAGGACTACATCGCCTTGTTTGAAAGTTTTTCTTGATATGCGCTTATCATGCCATTTTTTCGTTCTTTCCTTGTAGATTCTGTCATTTTCGTATGCGTCTTGTCTAAGTTCTTCTAATTCATTTATATTAAGGATTCGCTTTTCACCGGCGGCCTTATAGTTTAAATTTAAATTTTTAATAGCCCAATAGGCTTTATGTTCTAATTCTACCGGAAGGTGGCAAGATTTTCCGTAAATAAGCCTAAATGGGGTTGTTCCTATGGGAGTTTTGTAAGCAGTTCGATAAGCCCATAAAGCTTCAGGTAATTTTGATGACCATTCTTTTCTTGACGTGGCGACTGTTTTTTCCAATATCTGTTTAATTTCTCTGTTAGACACTTCCACTTGTCCACTGATTTGAGGATGGTAAGGTGTCGCTACTCGATGTTTTACACCATACTTAAACAATAGTTTTTCGAGTATCTTAGATATGAAATGCGATCCACCATCACTGACTACTATTCTTGGGACACCAAATCTTGGAAAGATTATATTCTTAAAGAGTCTAGTTACTACTCGTGTGTCGTTTGTTGGAGAATCTATAGCTTTAATCCATTTTGATATGTAGTCAACCGCTACGAGTATGTACTTGTTACCGAAAGAAGGTGGAAAAGGTCCCATGAAATCTATTCCCCACACGTCGAAAATCTCTACTTCCAAAATGCCCTTTTGTGGCATCTCGTCACGTCTAGATATGTTTCCTGTGCGTTGACATCTATCACATTTCTTGACAGCAACATGCACATCCTTCCATATGTTTGGCCAATAAAGACCGGCTTGTAGGATTTTAGAGCAGGTCTTGGATGTACTTGCGTGTCCACCATAAGGAGCGGAATGACAATGTTGGATTATACTTTCTACCTCTTCTTCAGGTATACACCGACGGAAAATACCATCGGGGCCTCTTTTGAAAAGTAAAGGGTCGTCCCAATAATAATGTTTTATGTCATGGAAGAATCGTTTCTTTTGTTGGTAGGATAAATCAAGTGGAACCATTCCGGCGGCTAAATAATTGACAAAGTCGGCGTACCATGGTGTAACGCATACAACCAAGGTGGTCTCTACCCATTCATCAGCTATATTTTCTTCCAAATTAGCTATAAGTTTATCGTACGAGAAGTCATCATTGATCGATGTTCTTTCCGGTTCCAGATTTTCAAGTCTAGAAAGGTGATCTGCTACTACGTTTTCAGTTCCTTTTTTATCTTTGATTTCCAAATCAAATTCTTATAACAACAAGATCCACCTTAGGAGTCTAGGTTTAGCGTCCTTTTTTGTTAAGAGGTACTTAATGGCAGCGTGGTCAGTGTAAACGATTATTTTTGCTCCGACCAAGTAAGAACGAAATTTATCTAGTGCAAATACTACTGCTAGAAGTTCTTTCTCGGTCGTGGCGTAATTCATTTGTGCTTCATCTAGAGTTCTACTTGCATAATATATGACGTGAAGTTTTTTATCCTTTCGTTGTCCTAAAACAGCGCCTACGGCGTAGTCACTTGCGTCACACATTATTTCGAATGGTTCATTCCAATCCGGAGTCTGCATTATGGGCGCGGAGATCAATGCTTGTTTAAGTGTTTGAAATGCTTCTAAACATTTATTGTCGAAGATGAATTCAGCGTCTTTCATTAATAATCCGGTTAGAGGCTTAGTTATTTTAGAGAAATCTTTAATAAATCGTCGATAAAAACCGGCATGTCCTAAGAAGCTTCGTACTTCTCTCACAGTTTTCGGAGGTTGAAGGTTTTCGATTACTTCTATTTTGGCTTTGTCTACTTCAATTCCTCTATTTGATATGATGTGTCCTAAAACAATCCCTTCTTGTACCATAAAGTGACATTTTTCCCAATTAAGTACTAGGTTTACTTTTACACATCGTTCTAGAACTCTTTCTAGGTTTTCAAGGCATTCTTCAAAACTTTGTCCGCATACGGAAAAGTCATCCATAAAGACTTCCATGATGTTTTCAAGAAAATCGGCGAATATTGCCATCATGCACCTTTGGAAGGTTGCAAGAGCATTGCACAAGCCAAACGGCATTCGTCAATAAGCAAAGGTACCAAAAGGACATGTGAACGTTGTCTTTTCTTGGTCATCATGATGAATTGGTATTTGAAAGAAGCCTGAGTAACCGTCCAGATAGCAGAAATGAGAATGCTTGGCTAATCTTTCTAACATCTGGTCTATGAATGGTAAAGGAAAATGATATTTTCGGGTTGCTTTGTTTAGCTTTCTATAATCAATGCACATTCTCCATCCCGATTCGATTCGTTTGGTTATAATTTCTCCTTTTTCATTTTCGATAACTGTTATACCTCCTTTCTTTGGTACTACATGTACAGGACTAACCCATTTGCTATCGGATATATGATATATGATACCTGCCTCTAATAACTTCGTTACTTCCTTCTTCACTACCTCACTCAGGATCGGGTTTAGTCTCCTTTGATGTTCCCTAGAAGTTTTACAGTCTTCTTCTAGCATGATGCGGTGCATACAAATAGAAGGACTTATCCCTTTAAGATCGGTGATGTTGTATCCTAGTGCGGTCGGATATTTTCTTAAGATATGTAGGAGTTTTTCGGTTTCGAGTTTTCCTAGGTCTGCATTGACTATCACGGGTCGTTCAAGTTCTGAGTCTAGGAATTCATATCTCAGATTTTTTGGAAGTGTTTTCAGGTCGAGGGTAGGTTTCTTAAGGCATTGCGTAGGATCCGATGTTACTGCTAAACATTGGTTCAGTCTGTCTTCTACACGACAGTCAGTCAATTCGTCATTTTCTAATTCTGTTTCTTTTATGCATTCATCGATGATATCCATGAAGTAACATGTGTCTTCTATTGCAGGTGCTTTCAAAAATTTGGAAAGAATGAATTCAATTTTCTCTTCTCCTACTTCGAAAGTGAGTCGTCCTCGTTTTACGTCTATGATAGCACCGACGGTCGCTAAGAATGGTCTTCCCAATATAATGGGGGTAACTTCATCTTCTCTTATGTCCATAATTATAAAATCGGTTGGAATGTAGAATTGACCTATGCGCACGGGAACGTTTTCAAGAATTCCTACGGGATATCTAACGGAACGATCTGCTAATTGCACAGACATTTTAGTTGGTCTTAATTCTCCCATTTCAAGTCTCTTGCATATGGACAAGGGCATAACACTGATACCGGCTCCTAAATCGCATAAAGCTTTGTCTATGACAAATTTTCCTATGTGACAGGGTATAGAGAAACTACCAGGATCTTTAAGTTTAGGAGGCATATTCTGGATTATAGCGCTACATTCAGCAGTGAGTGTAACGGTTTCGCTATCTTCAAGTTTCCTTTTATTAGAAAGAATTTCTTTTAAGAACTTAGCATATGAAGGCATCTGTGTAATAGCTTCTGTGAAAGGAATGGTGACGTTTAATTGTTTCAGTAGGTCAACAATTTTTTTAAATTGGCCCGCCTCTTTGGTTTTAATTAGCCTCTGAGGATAAGGGATAGGTGGTTTGTAAGGCGGTGGAGGTACATAAGGTTCTTTCTTTTCTACGGTTTCCTTATTACTCTCTTCCTTTTCCTTAGGTTTATTTTATTCCTCAGTTGACTTTTTAGAGTTTTGGTTTTCAATTCTTGGATCAGATGGTCCTTCTACCTCTGTTCCACTTCTCAATATAATTGCATGATCGTGGCTTTTCGGGTTAGGTTGGGGCTGTCCAGGAAATGTACCAGTTGGGGTAGCAGTAGGCGCTTGTTATTGAGCTACTTGTGAGATTTGTGTTTCCAGCATTTTGTTATGGGTAGCCAGGGCATCTACTTTACTTGCTAGTTGTTTAATCTGTTCGTTAGTGTGTACATTCTAGTTTAAGAAATCTTTATTGGTTTGCTATTGAGAAGCTATGAAGTTCTCCATCATGATTTCCAAGTTGGATTTCCTAGGAACGTTATTGTTAGGTGTAGATGGGGTCGGCTTTTGATATCCAGGAGGTATAGTTGGGGCTTGATTGGGAGCTTGTCCTGGTGCGTATAAAGCATTGTTACTCTTATATGAAAAATTAGGATGGTTCTTCCAGTTTGAGTTATAGGTATGCGAGTAAGGATTTCCTTGAGCATAGTTCACCTGCTCTGCTTGGATTCCTGTTAGGAGTTGACAATCTATAGGAGTGTGACCTTAGATTCTACAGACTTCGCAATTTTGAGTCACGACAACCACGGTGGCTGGAGGTGATACATTTAAACTTTCAATTTTCTGGGCAAGAGCATCCACTTTTGCATTAACATGATCAAGGCTACTTATCTCGTACATGCCAGTTTTCGTTTGAGGTTTTTCTACCATTGTTCGGTCGCTTCCCCACTGATAATGGTTTTGGGCCATGCTTTTGATAAGTTGATACGCGTCAACGTAAGGTTTATCCATAAGCGCACCACCTGCGGCGGCGTCTATTGTTAATCTTGTGTTGTATAAGAGACCATTATAGAAGGTATGGATTACTAACCAGTCCTCTAAACCATGGTGTGGACAAAGTCTCATCATGTCTTTGTATCTTTCCCATGCTTCGAAAAGAGACTCGTTATCTTTCTGTTTAAATCCATTTATCTGGGCTCTTAACATAACTGTTTTGCTTGGAGGAAAATATTGGGCAAGAAAGACTTTCTTCAACTCATTCCATGTGGTGACTGAGTTGGAAGGAAGAGACTGAAGCCATCTTCTAGCTTTATCTCTTAACGAGAAAGGAAAGAGACGAAGTCGAATTGCCTCTGAAGTGACACCATTAGCTTTAACAGTATCAGCGTATTGAACAAATACGGATAAATAAAGGTTTGGATCCTCGGTAGGATTTCCAGAGAATTGATTATGTTGCACTGCCTGTAACAGCGAAGGTTTAAGTTCGAAGTTGTTTGCTTCGATTGCGGGTGGAGCAATACTCGAATGCGGCTCATCTTGCGATGGAGCGGCATAATCTCGAAGAGCACGAGCTGGTTCTGCGATCTCGGGTATCGGCGAAGGAAGAAGATTTTTGAGATCAGGAATTTCGATTGGAGGAAGATTGTTTGCAGCACGATACTCCCGAATTCGTCGTAAGACTCAGAGATATCGTTCAATGTTGTTGATTCGTAAGTAATACGGTTCGCCTTGTGAGCGAGTGTGTGGCATACAAATCAACGAAAGACAAAAGAAAAAAATAAAAATTGTCTTAGTTTCTACAGCGTAACAGAAGAGTTACGATATCGACTAAATAAAAGTCCCAGGCAACGGCGCCAAAAACTTGATCGCGACTTTATGAGTCTATTGGGGTATTAACTGCAAGTGCACAGTCTAATCGCGTAGTAATAAAAGATATCGATCCCATAGGGACTTAATGAATCGATATACCGTTTTTCTAGGGTTACTTCGTAAAGCTAAGGCGGATGATACTTTGATGATTAGGGGAAACAGTAAGACTAAAATTGGGTCTAGATTAAATATCAAATAAGCGGATATTGGTATATAGTTCGTCGTGATAAGGGAATCAAATCTTCGTTGGTTTCTTAGTTTTAAAATAAGTCCTTTCATTAGACACTATTGATTAAAAATCTTTTCTCAAACTCTCGCTCTGTTGAATAGACTATGATTTTACCTTAACGTACGCTCTCACTATTTAGTTAAAACTAAAATCACTTTTTGAAAACAATAGAATCTATAGAAACTCTTTTTATTAAAATACTAACCGTTTAAACACCCTCGTCTCAAACTCTCGCTCTGTTGACTTAGATTATATGATTAAACTTAAATGCTTAACTCTCGTCCTCACATTTAACCTTTAAAAATACTTTTTGAAAATGATTAGAATTTAATTAACTCTAAAAATTGCTTTCGCACTGATTTAAAGTTAATGTCCAATTTACACTGTCCAGTTAAAAGCTCAAACCGTCGTTCTATTGATTTTAACTTCTTTACGTCTTTTACTCTCGTACAAAAACTTTGGTATTAACCCTGTAAATTGAGACCATAAAAAGAGTGACTATATCTTTAAATAAATTTAAACCAACTTAATTTTGATTCCTTTATTCCGCTTACTTTACATACCGATATCTAAGTTTATTTAGCCGGACATGCTAAACAAGCCTAAACAATAATTATGCTTAAATACAGCCATGTCAGACAAATAGTATAGATAAACAGCAGTACAGAGCATATATAAATTAAAACAATAAATTAATGAACCTGTAATATTAATAGAAATCTTGATTGTTCCCTAGCTCCGATGCTTGAACACTCCACCACAAACCGGTTGGATTTGTTCTTCACAATCTTCGATCAGACAGTAAAATAAAGGCGAAGGAATAAAATACTATGATCTAACGTAAGGTTAGATCCAGTAAAAACTACACAATAGTTTCCGGTGTAGAAACTAGTGTGAAAGAAAATAAATTCAATGCTTTGGAAATTAAATAGAAAAGAAAAGGAAATAAAAATTGCTAAGAAAGTAGAGTGCTGGAAAATTAAAAAGCAGGAAAAAATAATGCACGGTGCCGAAAACTGGAAAATTGAGAGAGAGCTCCAGGGTTCCACCATTGGTCCTATTTATATCCATCTAAAAATAAACGTTTCTTCCAAAGTCCCTTTAGTAGGTTTCCTCACGTTTCAACGAGTCAAGCGGGAGAATAGGTGAACGTGCTTCTGTTACGCGTCAAAGCCAAAAATATAGGAATGGGGGTGTGACGCTCGTCACACCTTGTGTGGCGCTCGTAACACTTAGCAGGAGGGCGTGACGCTCGTCACACCTTGTGTGGCGATCGTCACAGCATCACAACGCCTCTCCTTGTAGTTGTGGGCTGGGCTTTAGTGGATTGCTTTTCATCCTCTTTTTGCACCTCATATTCTTTCTTTTTTCACGTATGCTTCAAATAGTGTTACCTGAAATAAATAGAAGGAAAATACCAAGTAATATCGAATAATATGAAATAAATCGAATCAAATAATAATATAATTTAATTAAATCGAGTTCAAAAATGTGATATTATTTCATGTTATCAGGGGAGCACCTCAATATGGTTATTTTGTTGTTTGTCTTATCGCTTTCATATATTGATTTACTTTCGATTATTGAGTCACATCCATGATTACATGTCTCTGAATCAAGTTTTGAAAAGATTCATTTTTAGCATGCTTAAATCATTGGTTATGTTGGAACTTGATCATGATGCTTTTAATCAATTGCCTGAGTCAGTGGAATAAGATCCATATATGATACAGATTCAAGTTAGGTGGAAAGAAAAATCTCAAAGTCTCATTAAAACTTTGAAAATTTGGGATTTTGGGTGTTTTATTCGAATCAAGTAGAAATCCTTATTCGAATCATTTTAGACAGTTGGAAACCAGAAATTTTCAAAACAATTTGATTTGAATCATATTTTACACAATATTTCAGATCATTAAACTCTAGGTCACCTCTGCCTCAATTAATTCGAATCACACTTTACACATTATTTGAATCCTGTAATTTTTTCACATTTCTTCAGTTAGTTCAGCCTGTTTGATTCGAATTAAATTTTACACATGATCCGAATCACAGGATGTTTGATTCAAATCACACTTTCCTCTTGATTCAAATCTACTAAAAATGAGTCAAAGCTCTGTTTTTCTTTTATTCCACTTCACTTGTTCATTTGATTCAAATCGTGAAATGCTCTTAATACGAATTAACTGAATTTTTCAACCATTTCCAGTGCTTAATTTCAAGCACATATAAAACCTTCTTGTCATTATTTCTCAAGTAAATAGTCATAATGAGTATCATAATCAACATTGTGATTTTGTGAAAATCAATTTCCTCTTTTTGAAAGTTCAAAGTTCTTGCAACAAAGTTATTGCATTTTCAACTTCAATTTGATTCAGATCTTGATAGTGAGAGATTTGTAATTAATTAAAGGAGGCGCGTTCTTGAAACTAATCATTCTTTAAGATTTGATTGAGATTTTCAAGTTGTTTGCAAGATTGAGGTGATTGTCAATGTGATCGCAAATTCAATTGAAAAGAAGTAGGTTCTTCTCTCCATAATTGCCTTACTATTGACTGTGTGGAAGGCTACGGATAAGGTAGAGTTCTTCTTAAATCTTTGAAAAATTCATCGCTCAAGGAATCAATAGGATCAAGGGGTTGATTGTTACACAAGAAGGCTTGGATCAGGTTGGTGATATTGGAATATTAAGAAGTGTTAATTGAGTAAAGATTATGCAGAAGAGTTTAGCATTGTGTCGTATACAAGTCAAGATCCAGATAGGAGATTTTAATTTTATCAACTTTATTATGGATTGGTGATTGTATGAACTCTTGCAAATGTTTGTCAAATAAAAAGAAACAATGCATGTTCCAATGGAAAACGTTGAAGAATTCACATAAGCAAAGCAATGACAAACGCCGAAGCACCATAAATCTCAATGTCATCTCTCTCTCTTACTCTTGCATTTAATTTCATAGTATTTGTATGCTTAGGTATTTCAATTCTAGTGTATTTTATTGTTGATTTAATTGATAGTGGTTTATTACGTAAGCATTAGGTTTTGTTAGAATTATATACCTTATTGAGCTGAATTGGTGATTAATATTCTAAGAAACCATTGAAGTTAAAATTCTCTATATTGAATCACTGTATAAACACACATCATGGATTATACAATCAAATCAATTCAATACCTAGTGTTTCATCATATTCATTTGGTGTTACTTAAATGATTTAGTGTTAACATGATCAAAATTTTGAATAGTATAATTTTTATATTTTTGAATCAAACCTTCCGCTCGCAAAATTTTGAAAACACTATAATAAATTTTTAAAAAACAAGCATTTGATTTTTATCTGGTTTTATCCCCCTCCCCCAAGAACACCATACAACCACTAAGAGTAAAGAGATAAAAAAACACAAGTATTTTTATCCTGCTTCACTTGAAACTCAAAGCTACTTCAGTCTACCCGCCAAGGTGATTTTGCCTTATACACAAGGACTTAATCCACTACAAAACAACAAGTTTGAATCAAATGTTTTTTGTTTACAAGATGCTTCTACACAATCATATTTTACACAAATAAAATACAAAAAACTTAAATAAAAGTATACATAGAGTCTAGATCTTTTCCACATAGAAAAAAGTCTTGTGAAATTGTTGCAGATGTTTCTTCAAGTCTCCAAGTCTTCTTTATATAGCATGAAAAAGATGTCGTTGGAAGGAAAAATAGAGCGGATGTCCATTGTTGGATTGGTGAAAGAAGTGATACATAGTACAATCAGTGACAAGTGTGATGTATAGTATTATCTTTTGCCCACGATATCAGATAGTGGAATGAATATTTAATTTGTACCATGTACTATTTAATCACGTATCTATTTTGACCTTATCTTCAAACTCATTGGCTTTTGATTAAAGTTGATAAAGCACGAAATGAAGAAACATACAGCTAGATTCAGAAACTTTAGAATCTTTAGTCAGAACCTTGATAGCATCAGCAATCTGGCTTTAGATCTTCAGTATCTTCATAATCTTCAAACTCTTCAGTCATAATCTTGATAATCTCAACGTCTGACTTGAGATCTTCAAAATCTTCAGCTAAGTAACAAAGCTTCAGAAGCTTGCCATTTTTCAGAAGCTTGATGATCAGAGTCACGTCCAGAAGCAGAAGCAGAGAGAATATTGCAGCAACAATATAACTTCTCTTCAGAAACTTCTCAGGATTGAATCATCATAGAAGCGGAAAGAACATTGCAGCAGCAACTTGATATCTTTCAGAATTTCTTATGATTAGTTCAAAAACAGATTTTGGAACACAATGTTCAGAAACTAATGACATCGCACGTCATAAACTCATAATCAGAATTGTCGGTTAAAGTTACACAATAACAAACCATTAGGATACCAAAATTATTCTCACACAAATACAATATTGTTATCATGAAAAATAAATGTATAGTGTAGAACCAAATCTTGTTCTAAAATAGGTAACCATAAGTTGTGGCTTTTGATTTAGCGAACGTAGAACACCTGATTTAACTTTGTATTGGCTTAAGGAATTAGGGAATTATTATGTAAATTAGAGAGTTGTACATCAAGAAATTGGATACGGTGACCTTGTTAATTTCATGTGATATTATAGTGTAATTATTATTCATCTTATACACAGTCATCGACATATATAATTAGGGGATTCGATAAAAAAAATCTAATCGCTTTTCCTTATCAAACTTTACTCTGACAAATTTCTCTTTTTTGTTTTCGTACCAAAACACTATTGAACCCCCACCCTCCATTTTTTAATTTAAATCGCATTGTTATTACCTTGTTAAATTGACAATCCTTATGGAGACAAATTATTTGTTTATTTATGCAGGGTTCTGATTTTTTTATGCAGGGTTCTGATTTTATACTAATGGCGATATACCCAAAAATAAAAAGAACAATGTGCGTGATTCATATAGAGAGAACTGATGGTAGCTCCTACACATAAAACATTGGGAGATTATTGAAAGAGAATTGATATTGGACAAATATCCTTAGAATTTCAACCGGCTAGTCGTGTAACTTTTGATATTAAGAATTATGTACTTTCAGATTTGAAGGAGAACTCGTTCGACGGGAAAGAAATCAGATATCCTTTGGAGCATCTCGTGAAATTCTACGTACATGCTCAATGTGCAACCCAGATAATGATATTACTAACGATCGAGTAAAATTACGTTTGTTTGGTTTTTCTTTGATAGGGCACGCTAAGGATTGACTGCAATACATCCCAAATGATATTATTGAGAATTAGAGTTCAATATATGATCAAAATATATAAAAATAGAAAAAAAATGGAAATAATATTTGAAAAGATTAATTATGAAAATAAAAAGAAAATAAAAACATAAAAAGATGAACAAGAGAGGTGCAAAGCTAGTAAATGGAGTTTGAATTAGGAATTGGTACTCAGCCCAAACCAAAGGCCTATGAACCAAATGGATGCAGTACCGGGGGTGTGAAACGGATTTGATGGTGTGGAAGGAAAAAAAAAGAGTGAAGCCCAAGCCCGAAGAGTCATAAACCAAAGATAGAAAGGGAACTAAATCACAAACGTGTGTCGCTCCTAATGAATCAAACCCCACTGTCTCCGCCGCGCCACGTCGCCTCTGGAGGTGGAGAACCCATAATCCCCAGTCACTTATGTAAGACCCAGATTTTGACCCTAAGATCCCTCATGCAATTTCATCATAAGCATTAGCATTGGGATCATGTCTTGGCATTCTCCTTACCCCTCCTTCATTGGGTTTGTTTTGGGAGAGATCACCAAACACTTTATGATTATATCATACTTGTATATTATCATTTTACTAACTAAAATACCAAAAAAATATGTCTTTGCATTTGCCTAACTCTTTTGTAGGTAGGGCATGATCTCATTGATTCATCAAGTTCACATCTAGGGTTTGAGACCCTCATGAACAAAGAGCACAACCGAGAATTGATTCAAGAGTGGTTATGAACATCATATATGGGTCCCAATGATCTCTACATGTTATATTGATCAAGTTTTCTTCAAGAGTTTGAGGGTGATTTGCCTTGGAAACCCTAGTTTGACTGGGTATCTTAAGTAATTTCTCCAACAAGCTATCTCACCAATTGATCAAATTCCTCAAGGGACACTTTAAATTTCATCATATTATGCATATATGATCTACCATGAGCCAAGAAAGTCAAGAGAATTGGAAATTAGCAAGTTGGTTGATGGTGGTTGGCCAGATGAATTCATCTAATCAAAACTGGGTCTCCCTAGACCCTATCTCCTACAATTTTCACCATATGAAAATTATTACAATAGAAAATGTACTCTAAATGACATTTTAAACAACTTTCATGTTTAGACCTATAGCTAGTTTTGCTTGGAAAATCATTTTCTATGTTGAAACATTATAGGTCATTTTGTCTAAACCCTAATTTGAAAGTCAACTTCCTAAGGCCATAACTTGCTCAATTTTTATGAGATGAAAGATTTACAAGTTTCAAAATCAAATTTAATGTGTCTACTTCAACTTTGATGTTTGGAGTGGGAGATAATTCAACTTTTTTGAGCATGTGATATGAGGTTACATTATAGGTCACTTTTGACCTATACCACTGATCAAGTGATTTTTCCAAACTTCAAAAATAAATAACTCTATCATTTCAAATCCAAATGACATAAAATTGGTAACCATTTTTAAGGGCTTTGAGAGAGATACAACTTTGATGAAGACACTTTTCTCATTTGAAGCTCATGTAAAAAGTTAAGCAAGGTGGAATATTGAGACATATGACTTGACACTTAGAAAAAATTTGATATGTCAAAAATTTCCAAACTTCCACCTCAAATTTCTCCAAGTTCCAAGATCCAAATGAAAAAGTGTTGAACATGAAAGTTGTTCCTCTTGATCTCACCTTTCCAAAGAGCTCAAATTCATTCATTTTAGACAAGAAATGCATAGGTTGCACATGGCTTAAACAGGGTGACAACACTTGGATAAGATCAAGCTTCAAACATCAATGTGCATTTGCCTTGCAATCCAAGCTTAGCTCAGAGCATTTGATATTCATTTGTGGACCTCAAGAAATCATTTCATGGGCCTATACGCGCCCATGCACCATTGCATCACCATTTCCCAAAATTGGAAAGTAATTGGAAGTGTGCAATTATCAACCATTTCAGCTATAAATAGAGCTTCAATTGCTCAGAAATGAGAACACCTTCGCGCCAACTTTGATCCCCCATTCTAAACCCTCACTTTGCAAAGGATAAGCCTGGAAAATTCTCTTGAATTTGAGCTTGAATTTCCACTGTTTTGAAATTTAATTCTCTAGGAATCCATAGCTTCTTAACCATTCAATCCTTCTCCTGCAAGCAAGTGGAGTGAGACCAAGCACAAGAAAGATCAAGATCAATTGAGTCCAGACCTCCATTGAAGGTATTTTCCAGAAATTTTAAAATCTTCGATTCTCTCAAATTATTGCTCAATTCTATCGATTCTTTGGTTGTCTGAAGTCCTGACAATGTAGGCAAGAAGTTTGAGTTGCTTTTAGGCCAAATCGAAGCAACTCAGTTCATGTACCTCAAATTTCAACTCCATGTATCTCTCAATATACTTGGAGTTGGAGTGAATGAAGGTCAGATTCGAGCTCAGTGCCATTTTTTCTTTAAGATCATGTCCTTGTTTTTCATTTTGGTGATGGTTCATGGTGGACCAGTCCGGTGAGGTCCACTGGAGAAGATGACCGGAGCTCTGGCTCCGGCGATGAGTTGGCAAGGCTCTGAACCACATGATCCATCCATTACGTTTTAATCTTGATCGTTGGTTTTAAATACCACTTATGCAGCGCTGTTGACTCAAGTCCATGTGGAACGCGCGCTAGGGACCATCTGATCTGCCACCTCAATTAATGAGGGAGATCTGATGGTCCACGTATTTTTGATTATCTGAATTTTTATTTTAATTGCATTATTTTCAATAATTCATATTAAATTCAATATTGATCCAAAAAATATGGGACTTTCACAAAAAAAATTCAAATATTTTTCTCTTTCATATTCTGAATTAAAATTATTTTCTGGATCATTATTAATATTTTTCATGAATTAATTGATTTTGTATTTGTTTTTAATTGTTTAAAAATATTTTTAAATGTCCAAAAATTATGAATTTTTTTCTCCAAGGTCCTTTGACCTTGTTTGACCTGTGATAAATCTCATGGCCATTTCTTTGGTGTTTTGATGAGATTTTAGGAATTGGACAAAATATATTTGATTTAGATGCACTATTTTATTATTTTTAATTGAATAAATGTCAATTATTTTTGTTGACCACTTGTATTGACTTGTTTGAGTTTGCTTATTGTTGTTGGGCCTTGGTCAAGGTTGATTTGACTTTGTCAAATTAATATCATTGGATTTAGGGGATTGATGGAATGTACATTCCATCTCCCAAAATGAATGAATGATATTGATTTGGTAAAAGTCCTCCTTTGACCAATTTGTGATTCCATTCATCCCCTTTCCACTTCATCTCATTCCTCTTCTTAATTCATGCATTCCATTTGGCCTATGACATCTCAAAATACTAATGCTAGTTGATTGAAAAATTGACATGAGTATGGATGAGATTAGGTCATACCTTTTGCATATTCTTTTTTGTGTGTGGTATGTTTCATGAGCATAGTCCATTATAATATGTCTCTAATATGCATTAACACCAAAATTGTATTGCCCGGCCTCAAATAGTTGTGACTTCTACATAAGTCTAATTACGATTGCTTAACATAGCTCTAAATTTGTGACACAAAAGGCATAAGTATTCTAGTTAGTGAGATTGTAAGTCTTCCCTCTTTCATGGTATTGTGTGGAAACTTGGCATTCTTTCCTTCCTTTGGAAGATGTTTTGGTTCAAGGATCCATGCTTGTGATAAGTGGGTTGAGTGTTCTCCAAAGAATGTCTTGAAAAGCAAAAGCAAAATAAAACTAACTTCTAACCTACTAACTACTAACTTTTAATTTCAAGCTTTTACTTTAATGCAATTTACTTCTAACACTTTATTTCATTTGTCATTGTTCATATCATCCTAATTGTTTATGTTAATGCAATTTTCACTTTGCCCATTTGGACCATATTGTGTGATATATTTTGTTTGTGTATACTTTGTTTGTTTGTGTGGTCTTTGACCATTAATGTACATAATAATAACAAAAACCCTAAAAAACTTTTTGAGTGGATTGTTGGCTCGATCTTGGACAAATGGACTTAGTACTTAGGCAAAATTCCTATGCTAAAGGACTTGGCCAATGCCAACTTATTGAGAAACCAAGTGCTTGCAATTTGAAACTTCATCTGATATATCATTCAAGATCTCTCTAAGTTCATCTGCAACATGATCATTGTGAAACTGTTATTTTGAACTAGTGACTTGTGGAATTCATCTGTTACATGGGCTACTTTGAAGAAGATCATGGAATGGATAAGCTTGGATGAGGACATCTTTATTTGATGCCTTGCTTTTTAAGATAGTATAATTTTGCGTTTGTGTGATGCTTGATTCTAAAAGTCCAAGGGAATTATGGGTTTCTATTGACATTTTTGTCTATTGGATTGCTACCCACTTAGTCAGATATTTTTAACTCTAAAATTTTAAATTTTGTGCATAGGGTAGTCTCTTCATCTTCTCCCCATTTCTTTAATTTCAAAATCTCTGCCTCCATTTTCAAAACCTTCTTTGTGTGAACTATTTTTGTTCTAAACTTTGACCACTTTTTGCAAAAACGATAGAAACTTTGGCCTTATGCCATTACATTTTAAAACTTATTTTTCTTAAATCAAACTTGTAAATAAACTTAACTATACTTGACTTAAACTTTCAAAAAACAAAAAAAAAGAACTAACTCATTCAAGTCATTTTAGGCCCCTGTGCCTTTCAAACTTAAATTTTGTTAAAATCAATGCATCCACTTTGAAATTTGTATCACAAACTACGAGGTTTTGATCCCTACGTAGGCACATGTCCGAAGGTCTTATCAAACACAAAAATATAATTAATGAATTCTTTTCTCATCCCCATTCTATTTGTTTGTAAAACATCACTTTGTACAAAATACATATGCACACAAAAAGGCTCCCTAGGAGTACCTAGGACACTTTGGGTGCTAACACCTTCCCTCTGTGTAACCAACCCCCTTATTTGTGATCTCTGACTTTTATTAGTTTTTATTTAAAAAGTTCTTACTTTTTGGGTTTTGTTCGTACATTTTCCCCTTTCCCTTGGAAACAATAAAAGCGCGGTGGCGACTCTTGTTAATTGATCTCTAGCTTACCAATAGCTCGATGATCATGAATTTCCCGCTACAACTTACATCAAAATGAACCTCACTTCATCCTGAGTTAAAAAATGGCAATGGAATGCTCATAATCTTAACGGATAAGCTGGATCTAGGCCTGTAGTGTACGAACCCTACAATTTGGGAGAAAAATTAAATGGTGGATTCGCGTGGGATCAAGCTCGACTTGGCGAGTGAATGAAGATGAAGATCTCCAGCGCGGTGGTTCCAACGAAGATGATGAAATGAAGACGATGACCGAAGCTCTTCGAATCGGGTATATAACCTCTTTCTTATGCTTCCTTCTCCTTCTTGTTATGAATTTCTACAACAATGCGTGAGGGAAAGGCAAAGAGATCGTAATGTCAATTCAGTAAGGTTAGAGAGATTTAGGTTGAGAGTGAGAGGGTGAAAGAGACGAGGGAGGATTTTGGCAGAGTAAGTTTGTGTTCATCCTCCCTTTGCTTC